>NC_133331.1:77402701-77712453 GCF_042186555.1 Aquarana catesbeiana | reverse complement strand
GGTGACAGTTTTGAAAAAACACAATATTTTATACTTTTTGCTATAGTAAATATCCCCCCCCCCCAAAATTATTAAAAAATAAATTTCTTCATCAGATTAGGCCGATCTATATTCTTCTACATATTTTTGGTGAAAAAAATCGCAATAAGCATATATTGATTGGTTTGCGCAAAAGTTATAGCGTCTACAAAATAGGGAATAGATTTATGGCATTTTTATTTATTTAAAAACATTTTTTTTTTTTTTTTACTAGTAATGGCGGCGATCTGTGATATTTTTAGCAGGACTGCACCATGCAACATTGCGACGGACAGATCGGACACTTTTGACACTTTTTTGGGACCATTGACATTTATACAGCGATCAGTGCTATAAAAATGCACTGATTACTGTATAAATGTCACTGGCAGAGAAGGGGTTAACACTAGGGGTGATCAAGGGGTTAAATGTGTTCCCTCATGTGTGTTTCTAACTGTGGGGGGATAGGACTGACTAGAGGAGGAGATTGATCGCTGTTTCTGATTAGTAGGAACAGCAGATCTGTTGCTCCTCTCCTATCAGAACGGGGATTTGTGTGTTTACATACACACATTTCCATTCTGGCTCTCGTGCCTGCGATCGCCGGCCACGGGCATCGGGTTCTCCGCCCAGCAAGCCAACCTGCCGCCATATAATGATGGTGGCTGGTCGGCAAATGGTTAATTTGTTTTTATTTTTTTTTTTGAAGCACGTGATTAGAGCTTGAGGCTCTATTTGGCTTCAAAAAGGGTGTGCTGAGGGCGCAGAGCACTGTGCCCTGAGCCCGCCCACTTGTGTGATGTGTGCGGCAGTGGTTGGAGCAGATAAGCAGTGGAGAGGAGGAGTAGAGGAGCAAAGGAGAAGGAGGAGGCGGGGGAGCTGGCGGCAGCCAATGAGCTTGCAGTCTCCGGTGATAACATATGCAGTGCAGAGGCAGAGTTGCCATGTAGCCTGAGCTGGGAGAAGAAAGATGGCAATGTCTGTCATTGGAGTGTGACGCAGCCTGGCTCTGTCCACCTGGCTGCTCTCCTACTGCTTCGTCCATCTGCTGTGGGGCAGCCACGACCGAGGATGGGATAAGTGTGGACCCAGCGTCGGGGGTGGGGTGGGGGGGGGGTTGTTTGTCGCCCCCCCCCCAAAAAAAAAAGGAGCACCAGCCGCCACTGCTCCATTCTGAACAAATGCAAGATAATCCCTACTTCTGAGATGCAATGCCAGTTGTTTCATTTAGTGTACCAATGAAAAGATAAAAGCCCAACATATTCTGTAGTAAGTCACAGCAGGCTTTATTGCAATGCACAAACAATACAAAAACATAAAAAATACACATATGGTTTGTTAGTAAAACCCTAGACTATTTTAGGAAATATTAAAATTTGTGTATTTCCTATATGTTACATATAGTTTGTTGCTGTGCTGTCAATTTATGGCATATGAAAAGCTCAGGAAGTAAAAAATAAAAAGTGATTTGAGAAGGCGGCAACTGAGTGCAGCTATAAAAAAGAACCTAGATTAGGAATGAATCAAAAATATGGGATGCAGAACAACAAGGATTTACAGACTGTCTACATTCCACAGATTTTTGCAAATGTGAGTTTATAATTGTGCTGTTGCCTTGACTCAATTATTAGGTTCATCTGAGAAAACGGTTTTGGATGTAAGTTGTCTATCTGTGCAAATATCCTTTCTTATGCATATCGAATGTCATCTGAAAATAAAAAGATACAATAGATTAGTTTTAGTATGTTGACACAACACAAGGGCATCCTTTCCATTACTGTCCCCAGCAGCCTAGAATTATATCCTGAAAACCAAACTAAAAACAAAAAACTTGTGCCCAGAGGCCACTGTCCAGTAATTTGGCAATAATTTGCATACCTAATGTTTATAGTTTTTGATAAAAGGTCTTTTTTTTATTAAAAAAAAAAAAAAAACTGCTCTACGTATTTATTATAGAATGACAAATGTGGGTTGAAGGCAGTCATGTGATCAGTATATCATAGCTGATCACATGACTGCCTGATCATATGACTGCATCATATGATCAGCATCCGCACTGATTGGTTCACACTTGTCAGTGGGGATCTGAGCTGTCAGTGACTAAAGTCAGTGCTGTCAGTGTCAGGCACTAAATGTCAGCTAGTGGCTCTCAAAGGGGTAGATGTTTATAAAACTATTCTCAGCATGAAGCATTGCTCTGGATATATCTTTATACACAGATTGTGGGCAGGAAAGTACTAAATTAACCACTTCAGCTCCAGAAGGTTTTACCCCATCCATGGCCAGACCATTTTTTGTACTGCGTTACTGGCGATTGCACGGTCATGCAATGCTGTACACCAAAACGACATTGATATCATTTTTCTACACACAAACAGAGCTTTCTTTTAGTGGTATTTAATCACCTCTGTTTTTTTAAATTTTTATTATATACACAAAAAAAGACTGACAATGTTGAAAAAAATAACTAACTGCCACTGACATCCCCAGTGACAATATTACAGTGATCAGTGCTAATAATATGCACTGTCACTGTACTAATGACACTGAGCAGGAAGGGGTTAACATCAAGGGTGATCAAGGGGTTAAATGTGTGCCTAACAAGTGTTTATGTGTGTACTGTGTGCTGCTTTTACTGGGGATCTAGTTGCTTTCATTCCCTGCTTAGCAAACAATGAGATCCCCTGTCACTGGCAGTTAATCATTGGCTAGGATCCAGTGATCAGCATGCGCTGTGACAAATCACAGCATGGGCCTTCTGGGAAATGCAGAATCACATATATACTGTGTATATATGTGATTCTACACTGCCTGCCTGCACTGTAGCAATAAAACTACAGTGCGTGATTGGCAAGCGGTTAATAACTTTGAAAGGGAAAGCATAGTTTATTTTTGTGATATCAGCTGTTATTCCAGGATTTGCCCTAAAGTACTTTTGTATGCCTTTTACATTTTTTTATGCTCACTCTTTCAGATTTTTGTTATTGCATTCAGTGAGATTGCCACATAAGATTACCTACTGCAATGACTTCTATCTGCTTACAACTTATTAAATAAGATATCAGCCACACAGGGAGTGCTTTAATTTCAATCGGTCAGCTGACTAATAGATTTGCATTGTGAGAAAAAGCAGTAAAGCACAACCACTGTGTAGCTCTGCAAAGCAGGAAGCACAGCTTGCATGCGCAATGATCAAATATGGCTGTACTTCATGCTCACAAAGTCACAAATTATATGTAAAAATACAGTTTTTGAAACATGAACATATATTGATTAGACTATTTACATCAAGGTTATCTTTTTACATGCTGTAGGAAGTCAGCCTGCGACAGGGCTAAGAGGGGATTCATTTGGGAAGGGAATACTTCCCCCTTCAGCCCTCCCTATTAAGCTCAGGTGTAAACTCAGAGTGTGTGTATTGAAGTAATGGTGTCAGAGAGGAGGAAGGATCTTTGTGGCTGGTATGAAGCAGGAGGACAGGTAAACACCTAGAGTAAGCTAGGAAATACTTTGACATGCATAGGGGAAGTGTAACTTTTCTGTTGGGACTATTTTATATTTTATTCATTTTTTAAGAAGATACTTTCCCTTTTAACAAATAATTTGATACTAAAAAATGTTTTAACCTTCTGCAGTTGTTTCTAAAACCTGCTCTTGTACCCTTCTTGTATCTCTCTCTTAAGATAGTATAGTAGTGTCATCTTGTGAGTTGAAATCCCTTTTTTTTTCTGTCATATACATATATTTTTGGGGTAATACCCTGTCATGCCACATTAACTTGTCCAGATATGTGACTACTACATCATTCTGGATTCAAGAGACTTAAAGAAGACATCATGCCTTCTGAATCCTGAATAGTGTAGCAGCCAGGTGGCAGGCCTGGTTATTGCGAAATGACAAGATATTATCCCAGTGGGTCTCCATTCCTTCCACTGACTACCAATGATCGGAAATGGTTCCTCTCATTGGCCTTTTGTGGCTGGGGTATTTATTACTCTTACTGACCACTGACACCAGGGTGTTTATTACGCCTACAGACCACTGACGTTGGGGCAATTATTGCTCCCATTGACCTACAAAGCCTGGGCATGTAATACTCCAACTGACCTCCGAAGCCTGGGCATTTATTACACCCACCGACCTTCAAAGACCGGTCATTTATTATTCCATGCGACCTCTGAACCCAGGGCAATTATTTCCCCCATTGACTTCTGAAGCTGGGGAAGTTATTGCATCCACTGACCTTTTGAAGCCTGGGCATTCCAGGAAATTGTTCTCCAAAGTCTAGGCATTTAGTAATCGCACTGTACTCCGATGCCTGGCCATTTATTTCTACCACTGACTACTGATACTGGGACATTCTTTACTTCTACTAACCACTAAGGCCAGGACGTATTTTAGTCTTATTAATGTCTGACATTGAGGTGTTCTTTATCACTCCTACTGGTCAGTCTTCCATTCAAACAGTTAACTGGCCTTTTGTTTAAAAGGTTTGGGGACCCTTGATCTAGAGCAGGGGTCTGCAAACTGTGGCCTGAGGGCCAGATGTGGCCCTTTACTCGCCTTTATCTGGGCTAGTTAAGGGCCACATCTGGCCCTTTACTAGCCTTAGGGCACTAATATGATGCACTGACACCATCAAGGGAGCACTATTTCTTCCACTGATACCAATGATGGGATAGTATTCCTCCAACTAATAGGGGCACTACTCCTTTCTACTGACCACCAACCTTGAGGCCATATTTATTCTCACTGATGCTGGGATCGGGACATTTTCTGCTCCTGCTGGCCACATTCCAGCCCTCCTAAAGTCCTAAGGACAATAAACTGGCCCTTTGTTTGAAAAGTTTGGAGACCCCTGATCTAGAGGTTCTAAAAGGGTCTCACTTTAATCTCCTAGAATTTTCGCTGTAAGGTGAACTGTCTGCCCAAGATGTCTGTTCAGTCTGAAGCCAAGGATAAAAGCTGTAAATTTTAAACATTACCATCTCACAAGTATGAAATGTGTTAGAGCACCTTATCTCCAAATCACGTTATTTCAGAATCATACTCATATTATTACTTGCATATCCTACAAGTAATATGATCTTACTCTTACACAAAACGTGGTAATACAGCTTGCTTTTTTTTTTTTTTTTTTTTCTTTTTTGAGTACTGAGATGTAATATTCAGGTTGCTATTGTCATGTCATACCTTTTGAACTGCAGGGGGCGCTGTACTTTGTCACCGCAAAATCACCTAAAAGAGAAATACATATTGTATATTACACATTTGTTTTCACTCCCAACCCCAGCTTGCCTATAATTAAGGTAATATATTCTTATAAAAAAATTATTTTTAGCTATATGAAGGGACTGGGTATGATGCTAACACAGGAATATGCTGAGAAGAGGAGAAGAGAATACAAGAGATAAATATGGGTGAGAACAAAACGGTGGGTTTGTAGACTGTTCGGTTTTACGGGGCATCATTCTGCCAGGCTGTTTTCTAATGCACATACAGAATGCCTTATTACACAGTAATAATTTGGAAGTGCTGAAAAACAATTGTGACACACTGGCTGCATGCAGAGTCAAAACCAACGCCATTAGGGTGCCCATGCATATTGCAGAATTAGAATATTAGAATCTTAAAGTGGCTCCTTTACTTGTCCCAGGAGCCCTCTGATTCCATCTTTTGGGTTTGGAGAAAGCTAGTGCCTAAACACCCCCTGACACCCCTGATATCTATGGTAATCTGATATTCACCTTGTGGGATGTGCACCAGCCTAGAGTATATGGCCAGCTAAAGTTATTCTAGAGCAGTATAGGATTAGAACCCCCCCGCTAACTGGGGCTCTGTTAGATAGATTTCCCTTCACTTAAGGCTGCCATAGTGTAATGTCTTTATCCCTCCACTGGAGGCTCCGACATTTCTCCTGCAATATTCTAATCTTTCCACTGGGAGCTCTGATATCTCCACAAACTCTGTCGCAGATGGATAACGTCATAACGACATCACCCGGCTGCTCCTCTTGTCCCTACTTAAACAGCCAACACCATTTGCTTGACGTTCGAACCTGAGGCCAGGTAAAGAGCTCCAACAGAAGTCATCTCTCTCTATTAGGCCTGTCAGAGCCCTGACTATCATCTCTCTTTTGGGCCGGTCAGAGCCCCGACTATCCTCTCTCTTTTGGGCCGGTCAGAGCCCCGACTATCATCTCTCTTTTGGGCCGGTCAGAGCCCGACTATCATCTCTCTTTTGGGCCGGTCAGAGCCCCGACTATCATCTCTCTTTTGGGCCGGTCAGAGCCCCGACTATCCTCTCTCTTTTGGGCCGGTCAGAGCCCCGACTATCCTCTCTCTTTTGGGCCGGTCAGAGCCCCGACTATCATCTCTCTTTTGGGCCGGTCAGAGCCCGACTATCATCTCTCTTTTGGGCCGGTCAGAGCCCCGACTATCATCTCTCTTTTGGGCCGGTCAGAGCCCCGACTATCCTCTCTCTTTTGGGCCGGTCAGAGTCCCGACTATCCTCTCTCTTTTGGGCCGGTCAGAGTCCCGACTATCCTCTCTCTTTTGGGCCGGTCAGAGCCCCGACTATCCTCTCTCTTTTGGGCCGGTCAGAGCCCCGACTATCCTCTCTCTTTTGGGCCGGTCAGAGCCCCGACTATCCTCTCTCTTTTGGGCCGGTCAGAGCCCTGACTTCCACCTCTCTTTTGGGCCGGTCAGAGCCCCGTCTTCCACCTCTCTTTTGGGCCGGTCAGAGCCCCGTCTTCCACCTCTCTTTTGGGCCGGTCAGAGCCCCGTCTTCCACCTCTCTTTTGGGCCGGTCAGAGCCCGTCTTCCACCTCTCTTTTGGGCCGGTCAGAGCCCCGTCTTCCACCTCTCTTTTGGGCCGGTCAGAGCCCCGTCTTCCACCTCTCTTTTGGGCCGGTCAGAGCCCCGTCTTCCACCTCTCTTTTGGGCCGGTCAGAGCCCCGTCTTCCACCTCTCTTTTGGGCCGGACAGAGCCCCGTCTTCCACCTCTCTTTTGGGCCGGTCAGAGCCCCGTCTTCCACCTCACTTTTGGGCCGGTCAGAGCCCCGTCTTCCACCTCACTTTTGGGCCGGTCAGAGCCCCGTCTTCCACCTCACTTTTGGGCCGGTCAGAGCCCCGTCTTCCACCTCACTTTTGGGCCGGTCAGAGCCCCGTCTTCCACCTCTCTTTTGGGCCGGTCAGAGCCCCGTCTTCCACCTCTCTTTTGGGCCGGTCAGAGCCCCGTCTTCCACCTCTCTTTTGGGCCGGTCAGAGCCCCGTCTTCCACCTCTCTTTTGGGCCGGTCAGAGCCCCGTCTTCCACCTCTCTTTTGGGCCGGTCAGAGCCCCGTCTTCCACCTCTCTTTTGGGCCGGTCAGAGCCCCGTCTTCCACCTCTCTTTTGGGCCGGTCAGAGCCCCTTCCTCTCTAGTAGTCAGACTCTCCTCTGCCCTACCCACAGTCTACTTACTTTGCCCGAAGAAAACCTTACCTGTTCCTTTCCACATAGGCGACCAGTACATCTCTCAAGAAGCCACTGGGTGACCCCATCTCCAGGAATCCACTCACTGTAAGTATCTTTACATTTCCTATAAACTTTATCCCTGTGTAGTGCTACTAAGCTTAAGTTGCCTCTGAAGCTCCCCGTCGTGGCTGTGTATTACCACTCGAACCGATTGTATTTCCAAACTTATCTGAGTCTTCCTACCTGATAGCTGTTAAGGTTAAAGTTAACTGTTAAGAATATAGTATTCATAGACTTCCTAAACTGTGATCCACACAATCCAACATAGTTCACTGCCTGAAGCATTACACATAGACCATTAATTTTTTTTTGTTCAGCCACACAGATGAAGTGAATGGTGGAATTCCTCCCACTGGACATTGTATTCTGACCTGGCGCTGTCAGAATGCACTGATCAGCAGCTTGCAGCTGCCAATTGGCAAACATTTTCAAGCATATTTATTTGACAGAAGTTGAACAAACGAATTACTTAGTCAAGCAGGGACAGCCACACATTCGATCAGTTGATGGACAGCTTTATTGTCCTGCTCACATGAATCTATTTAATAGATAAGAAGTGAGGGAAAACCTCCTACAGTAACACAGACAGAAATATAAAGTTTCGGGCTGGGTGTAAACATTTAGCCTGGGTTCACACTCCCATGCTAGGTTCATTGGCAACAGATGTGCATTGTAGTACAATGTAATGCATGGTAACACACTATCATTTTGGTGCACTGAATTTCAAACAATAGTACATGCACTTTTTTTTTGGTGTGTTTGATGCATTAGGGAGTTCGCTCAAATTAATAGACTTCCTTTACGCAATACACAGTAATGCAACTTAATGCAACTGACTACAAGAACGCCATGTGTTAGCACAGCGTCCTATAGGTCCCATTAGAAAGAGCAGGGATGCAAACAGACCACGCTATCCCAGATCTGCTTCCTTGCTTAGCGTGGTCAGAAAGACAATGATGATAATGAGGAATGGCAAGCTCATTACATCTGTGACCCCCAATGGAATTTACCCAAGTCGGTGAACCCCAATTTCCCCAAGTTAAACAGTGTATGGTCAATTGGTAAAAGCACAGCGAGGAGCAGGGTACCTGGCTCATAGTAGTCATAGATCCTGGCAGGGGCTGGCTGAAGGTTGCTCAGAGGAATATCTTGTTCAATGGAGAACGTAAAATTCTGTATTTCCTTGGTAAGCTAAGAACAGGAATGGGAAAATGTATAAATGTCCTAAATATACAGTACATCCAGATACACATCATATCAGATTTTATTTTTATAGATGCCACAAGTTAAGTGACTACTATTGCAGAACTCCAATTTATGACCTAAAATTAATTGAACCCTAGGGCTCATGAGCTTTGCTGAGTAGATTGATCTAGCTTTCACTAACAGAGGGCATGGCCCACCACAGCAGAGGGGGCTCTTCTCCTACATACAGTAATGTACAACATTTTAGTCACAGTTTTATAATTGAGTTCAATTTGACTTTAATAATTTTGCAGTAAGGCACAGTGACCCATGAAAAATCATGATGTGTTATCACCCCTGAGAATCTGGGACACATTCATTTGACTTTTTTTGGGGTCTGTGATGAAGGGCTTTTGAAACAGGATTTGCATTTCCATAAGTCCATGGCAATGCAAAACCTACCTGAAGCAGATAAAATGTTTCTGTGTAGAGAGGAGGGAGGTGGCCCGCACCAGGTACCACTACTTGGAGAGACAATGGCAGCAGCCCACCCCAATACTTGCCTGAGCCTGTCTTGATCCACAAGATCCTTGTCTCTCCGGGGACTCGCATTCCTGATTGGCCATTGGCATATGCGGGAGCCATTGGCTCCCGCTGCTGTCAATCACAGCCAGTGAGCCAATCAGGAACCAGAGAGGTTGCCTGCTTGGGTGCCCCACAGCAAGCAGCTTGCTGTGGGGGCACCCGGCAGGAGGGAGGGGCCAGGAGCGCTGGCGTGGGACCCGAGAAGAGGAGGATCCGGGCTCCTCTGTGCAAAACCACTTCATAGAGCAGGTAAGTATGACATGTTTGGTATTTTAAAGAAAAAAAAAAAGCAAGACTTTCATATCCTTTTAACGAAAATACGTTTAATGTTTGTGAGGGAAGGTGTTAAAAAAAAAAAAAAAATATGGAAAAAGGAAAAGGTGGTCACCACATTCTGGAGGTAAAACCTCCTCAAACAATGTCACCGATTAATACGTGAACTGCATACCCTGAATTTTGGATACTAATGCGGGATACCGAACAAAAGTGTGCACTTCACATGGATATGATTTCTGGACGTAATTAATCAGTGACATTGTTTTTATGCTGTGGTGGAGGGACAGTATGTCTGCACCGTGTGGTTAAACCGAGTTTGCATACTCATTTTATTGGAATTATTTTTTTCTGACAACATTAAAGTACATTTTATATTCACCCCAGCAAGTCCAATTTGTTGCCTCATTAACTGCTGGGTTGCCCATCGAGGAGGCTTTACCTCCAGAATGTGATAACCACCTTTTTCCTTTTTCCTGTATGCTCAGTTAGAGGGCAGTGCATCATATTATGTGTTTGGACACGTGGAGTGTAGGGCCCCTTTCACATTGGGGCGGTAGGGGGCGTCGGCGGTAAAACAGCGCTGTTTTACCACGGTATTCGGCCGCTAGCGGTGCGGTTTTAACCCCCCGCTGGCGGCCGAAAAAGGGTTAAAACCCCTCGTATAGCGCGGCTATAGCTAGGCTATATATAGATTTTTTTTCTTCTCCTGCCAGCCTCGGGCTTTCACACTGAACAAACAGCGGAGGCTGTTTAGGGGCGGTTTGCAAGCGCTATTTTTAGCGCAATAACGCCTGCAAACCGCCCCAGTGCGAAAGGGGTCTTACAATAATAATATACTGTGTATCCCCAATCTTTGTTTTTATATGTTAAAAAATGACCTTTCCTCAGTGCCAGATATGATAGGTCATCCACTGTGTCATCAAATTATGAATACAGAAGCATTTCAAACTGATGTCAAATTGATGCCATCAAAAAAAGCCCAAAACCTATGATTTGCCTTGATTTGGAACAAAGCATTGCTCTTTAGACTATATTGCTAAAGAAAGTTATACAAGTAGTAATTAAAGACCAGCTTCAGTTGCTCTTCTGAAATTGAAGTTTCTTTTTTTATTTATTTTTTTTTTAATGTGAGATTTGTAAATGCTGTCTGTCTCTCTTCTTTGCCTTCTGTCTGAAACCCATCATTTGTATGGGAAGTGAGGAGCAATTTCCCAAATGGAAACAGATGGCAATAAAAAATTGACTAAGGTTTTACCCAAAATACATTTTGGCTGGGGCTTGGGTTTAACATTAAATACATTCTCCATAAAACAGCAATATCCATTCTATTTGATTCTACTTCTATAATAAATATGAAATGTAGAGTCAATGAGACATCTCTTGACTGAGACTTTCACATTCTTTCAATCAAAATTTTCAGGGGTATTTTGCACTTCCAACTTTGTAGCAACAGTTTGAGAAGGCACACTTCTGTTCACCCCCTGTGCACAAGTCATAAAAGACATGGTTTAAAGATTTGGTTTGGAGGCCCTCGAATAGTCACAGGCCTGACCTAACCCTATCATGCACCTTTAAGATGAGATGGAACAACAGCAAGCTAGGTCTTCAGGTCTAACATCTGTACCTGACCTCACAAATGCTCATTTGGCTTAATAGGCACAGATTTCTATATACACGCTCCAAAATCTTGTGAAGAATAGAGAAGGCTGATAAGGTTGATAGGGATGGGGGGGGGGGGGGGTATGCAATCTCCATCAAACTCATAAACTAGGTGTGATAGCTGTTCACAACCTTTTGTCCCTATAGTATATTTAATTGCCTTTTGACCACATTCTAAGTCCCTCCAGCCTATGCAAACACAAGGACCTCTTGTGACAGAACGGTCAGGTTGTCAGGAGATGACTGTTTCATGTACTTGGCACTTTTACAGCAAACTCCATTTTTAAAGTAAAATATGCATCTCCCCACCTAACCTGGCTTGAATCAAAAACAAAGAACCCACCCACAATCTCATCAATGTTTTGATCAGTGTTCATCTTTTGCTTTTCTTGGAAGCACTTCTTGGAATAAAAATGATGATTACTATAGGAATATAGGATGTATAATCCTGGGTTTTAGTTCTTCGTAAACCTTGTTCAATTAAGTCGTGTGTTTTTTTTTTTTAATTTTATTATAATTTAATCTTTTCTTTTATTATAAATTTTATAAATATACAAACAAAAATCATCAAATCACATCTTACAAATGAATAATAATATTATCTCGTATATCAAAAATCAATTTCCCACCCTTCCTCCCTTATTAATCTGTTATCCTCTGCAGCATTCTACCTTAACCTATTTCTATCATTGACTGTGAATATTTTTCTGACGTTTTAAACATTCTCCATTTCACCCAGGTTGCCCTATAGTTTTCGATCCGTCCCTGCTCCGCACTGCACAGGTACTCCATATTGTTAATATGGTCCACTCTCTGTAGCCACTTTTTAATACTTGGCTTCTTAGTGCACAGCCATTTTTTTAGGGATAAGACCTTTTGCTGCGTTGAGCAGGAACAGAACCAACGTTTTTTATATTGTTTCCTTGTTTTAGTTGTTCCATGGAACAAACAGTTCCAGGGGTGTTGAGGAATCCTTTCTCCTGTTATTATCTCTGTGTGTTCTAATATACCCCGCCAGTATTCTTTTATCTCTAGGCAGTCCCACCATATGTGCAATGTTGTTCCTTGTTTACAATTCCTCCAACATTGTGGGGACTTATTTGGCTGGATTTTATTGATTCTTTCTGGTGTCAAATGCCAACGTACCATGCACTTATAATTTGCTTCTATCAAGGTTATATCAGATGCGTAGTTGTATACTGCACTTATCTGCGTTTCATCTAATTTTAGGCCCATATCCTGTTCCCATTTTTCAATAGAGGGTAGGGTCCCGTGCCCCTCTAATTCTGTTAAAATTTTGTATATTTGAGATATACCATGTTTTACAGGGTTTTTTGCATTACAGGGCTTTTCCATTGTTAATTCTTTCTCCTCTCTAATTGGTTGAGGGAGTGTTTACAAAATGTTTTATTTGTAAATACTCCCATTCTTTTAAATAAGACCACCCGTGTTTCCTTATTAAATCCTGCTTTGTCATGATTTCCCCGTGTATTACAATATCCTTCAATTGTGCATTTCCCATTTGTTTTCCCATACGTGATCCGTTCTCTGGTGCAAAAAAAATTGTGCCTGCAAGTGAGATTAGTGAGGAATTATATTTCCATTTTTCTTTATAGTAAAGTGTATCCCATATTTGAAGTACTATTTTTACTTATCTTGTGTGTCGTTTTACTATGTGTTCTATATTTCGGTGGTATCCAAATAATTTTTTGAAGTTGTGTCCCATAGAGTGTATCTTCCATCTTTACCCACCTCTTTTTAGTGGTTAAATTGGCCCATTCAACTAATCTAGCTAATGTAATTGCTTTATAGTTCCTGTCCACATACGGGAGTGCCATCCCTCCCTTTTTTTTTTTTTTTTTTTTTTCCTACTTAACAAATTATTTATCCTAGGTTTTTAATTCTGCCATATGTATTTCAGAAATCTTGTTTTTATTAGCTTAGAAAAGCTTGATGGTATTCCTATCGGGAGCATCTGGAATTTATATATTTTTGGTAAGATCACCATTTTTAGCATGTTTATTCTCCCTACCCATGAGATTGGACTTCTTGCTATATTTTTTATCTGTTTTTTAATTTCATTAAGTAGCGGAATAAAGTTGGCTTGGTATAACTTATCTTCGGTAGATGTTATTTTAATTCCTAGGTATGCTATTTCTTCTTTTTCCCAAGTAAAAGGGAATTCTTGTTGTAATAATTTTTCCTCCTTTTTATTTATTCCTAGATATTAGTTTCTATAGGAATTATCTTAAAGGTCGAAAGTGGTCCGTAATCCTTCAACTCTTTAATTAGGCAGACAGCCTTGGTTTGGTCATATATAGGAGTATGTCGTCTGCATACGCTGCAACTTTATGCTCTTCTTCTCCCAGTTTTACTCCCCCCTATGTCCACATTATTTTGTATTTTTGTTAATAGAGGTCCTAGTGCGTACATACAGGAGTGGCGAGAGCGGGCACCCCTGTCTTGTCCCGTTGAACAGCAGACGACATACTCCCATTGACCCCCCCACCCTGGCTGTTGGATGTTTTATATAGGTTACTTATCCATCTCATAATTCTTGGTCCCAGTCCTATATGCCGAAGTGTTTCCATCATAAAACCCCAGTGTCGTGCACCGTAGAATGAAATGTATAGTCCAGTCGATTGAATGCCTTTTCGGCATTGATTGATAATACGATCATTGGGGGCCTGCAGTCCCCAATTTTTTTTCATTAGTAGCATGGTTCTTATACTATTGTCCCTACCCTCTCTTCCTGTTACGAAACCGGCTTGATCAACGTTTATCAGTTCCGGCATGAAGTTTTTTATTCTCAACGCCAGAATTTTTGCGTATAGTTTTGTGTCGGCATTTAGTAACGATATGGGCCGATAATTAGAGCAAATAGTTTTGTCCTTCCCTGGCTTTGGTATGACAGAAATATTTGCCAGAAGGGATTCCTTTCTTATTTCCTCACTCTCCCCTATTTAAATAATTACATAATTCTGGGACAAGTTGTTCTTTGAATCTTTTGTAATATTTAATTGAAAAGCCATCTGGGCCTGGGCTTTTCCCCCCCTGGTGTTTCCTTTAAGGCTTTATAAATTTCATCCTGGGTAATTGGATCATCTAGTAGTTCTGCTTTTTCTGCTGTTATTTTTGGTAGTTTAACTTCCGCTAGATATTCCTGTATTTTAGATTTCTAATCTCTTCCTCTTTTGGTGTCTCCTTATTTCTAATTGCATATAATGCACTGTAATATGCTTTAAAGGCATTAGCTATCTCAGTTGTTTTATATTTCATTTCACCTTTCTCATTTTTTCATCTTTTCAATATAGTTTAAGGTTTTCTTTTTTCTTTTGATATTTTTGCTAGATATTTCCCGGGCTTATTCCCCACATGTACCTTTCTTTCGCCACATTCTTGCATACTTTCCTAGTTTCTTGCTCCATCATCTTCTGGTGTGTATCTGTGTCTAGTTGTGTTTTGTGATTTTGCTCCAACTCATGTAATTCCTTTATTATGTTTTTCATTTTTAACTCTTTCTTTTCTTTTTTTTTTTTTTTTTCTTTTCCCAGCTCCAATGGAGATCAATTTCCCCCAGATGTAGGCCTTATGGGCCTCCCAGATTGTTGCCTTTGACACATCTGGTGTGTCTTTTTTATATTAAAGTATTGTTCACTCTCAGCCTTTATTATTCTTCCCACTTCTTCATCGCTGATAAGTCTCCAAACCCCTTTTCTCCGCTCCATATCTCTAAATCTTATTTTTACTGTTACTGGAGCATGGTGAGACAGAGATTATTTCAATCGCTGCCTCAGTCACATGCTCCAGTATTTCATGGTCTACTAAGATATAATCCAATCTCGCATATGTGTCGTGCACCGTAGAATGAAATGTATAGTCCTTTCTCCTTGGATATTTTATTCTCTATATATTGAGAAGTTGATGACTATGCATTTTTTTTTTTTTTTTTTTAATCAATCTTAATTGTTTATTTTCTTGGCACGGTGCACGTGACGTACTATCGAGATCATGGTCCATTGAGGTATTAAAATCTCCTGCTAGGATTAGATGACCTTGTTTAACTTCTGTGAGAGCGTTCAAAATTCCATTTATGTATGTTTTTGGGCATTTATTAGGACAGTATGCATTTGCTAGCGTGTACCTTAATCCCTGAAGAGTCCCTTTTAGAAATAAAAAGCGGCCCTCTGGGTCTACTTTCCTTTCTTCCAGGATAAAACTAATGTTTCTTGCTATTCCAGTAGCGACTCCTTTTGCCCTCTTGTTTGGGGAATCAGCATAGTACCAAGTTGGAATCGCACATTAATATAATTTAGTATTTGAATCAAGCGATATATGCTTCTCCTGTAGGAAGATTATAACTGCAAAGTACCTCTCCACCTCTTTAAGCACAATATGTCTTTTTTCAGGGGAGTTCAACCCTCTTACATTATATGTAATAAACTTAACGTCTGTCATTATCTAGTTTGCTAAAGTTTCTTATTTTCGCAAGTAATTGAGGACAAACAGATCTTCTATCCCCCCCCCCTTCAACCCCTCTCTCCCACCAAACCCTTCTCCCTCCCCCTCCACCACCCAATCCCCCTGCCCCGGCGTCAGATGGAATCTTGACCCCTTGGTCTGGAGCACTTTCCTGGAGATCACCTTGTCCTTTTTGCTCCCTTTGACCTGAGGTGGAGTTCTGTTTTGGAGTTGTCGGGACTCATCCCACCTACTACCAGTGAGATGGTACCAGAGCCTGCCAGGAGTCCAGGTCCCTGACTCCCTGTTGTTTAATTTTAGTCTTCATGTTTCCTTCTAGGCCCACCCCCCACACACACCTCCCAAGTCTCTCATGGGGAAAAAAAAAGTTTCTTTGCAACTATTTATGCTGTATAGTCTTTCGGTATGGGAAATTCCAATTTTCTGCAAAATTCTGCGGTGTCTTCTATGAATCTCATCTAGCTGTACGTCCCATTTTTCCTGCCAATTAGACCTGATGGAAAACCCCAGTTGTACTGGACATCATTCTCACATAAAATTGCTAGTTTTAGAGCTCTCCTTCTTTTCAAAGTTTCCTGTGATAAGTCTTAATACAATTGAATGCGATTTCCCTCTCAGATTTCGCTATAGGTCATTTTTGTCTTCCCAGATCTTGAATCGCACAATAATGTCTCTTGGATTTTCCTGTGGGAGTTCTTTTGGCTTTTTTTTTTTATCCTATGGGCTCTCTCGATTTTTTTTTTTTTTTTTTTTTTTTATTGGATTTGTTATTTCTTTGTTTATCAAAGGATTACATATCTTTTTTATGACATCTGTTAGATCCTCTTGGTGGGAGGTTTCCGGTACACCACATATCCTTATGTTTTTTTCTTCTATCCCTATTTTCTTGATCCTCTAATTTTATATGCTAGTTCTTGTTGTATTTTTTTCAAGGATTTAATTTCTGCTTCTAATTTCCCCATATTGATACTGTTACTTTCGATTGTTTTTTCCACTTCTTCTTCTTCCACACGTTCTAAGATATTTATTATGTTTCAGTTTTCAAGGATTTTTCCAGAGCTGCAAACATAGATGCGATTTTAATTTTTAGTCGGTAAGGAGGGGTTATCTTGCTGCAGCTGTTCACCTTTTGGTTCAGGCTCTAAATCTAGTTCTTGTTCAATTCTAGATTCTGAGAGTGTATCACTCTCATATGTTATTTTGTTTTGCAATTTTTTTTTTTCTTCTTCTTGTTCTCAATCTGGCTACTTTTTAGTGGTTTGTTGCTTTTCCATCGATTGCTTCTCTACATTTCCCACTTGTGTGACATACTTTTTCATTGGACCTGGGCTGGTGGTCAAACTTAGGCGGGGTAATTAGGGGGTTGCACCTCCTCTGGCTGCCTTCCTCCTCATTGTTCCTTTGGAATTACTGTTCTTCTCTAATCCCTTTATTTTTATTAAAGTCCATAACTTGTATGTTCAGATCGTAAATATAATCTTTGACTGGTTACGTTGGAGGGATGGTGGAATTCTCCTACTCTCTTCCCTCTTCTTTCCCCCTCCTCCGATTCCCCTTCGCTGCTCTCTGCTTCGTTTAATAGTTTATCATAGGCAAGTGAAGTGCACTTTTTAGTCCATCTGAAAAACTTATGGTCGCACCCTGCTCCCTTCTAGGGGTCATTTGACTATCACGTCTCCCTTGCGGTCGAATGTGCAGTGTTTATATACTCCAGGGAAACTGTATTTTCATGGATTTTACATTTATCGCCTATGTCTGTCCCGGGTTATTTATTTTGTAGGTAAGTTTATAGTGTAACTATTCATAAATGACGTGATATTATTACACTGTGGTGTTCATGTTGAAGATAACATTTCTTATGCACGTGGTAAGCGTAAGATTGTTTCACAGCGTAGCATATCTATAAACTATTTTATGCTGTAGTCACCGGGACAGAAGGGGTGCTGTCCTAGGGGAAGGTGACTGACGCTCTTTGTCTACCCGCTCTCCCTACAGACTGACAAGTCGACTGATTCAGTATTTTAGCTTACCAAGGGGAGCGAGGAGCGTCTGGGGTTGCGGCAGTTGGCAGTCTGCCTCGTTCTCCTCTTACAAGCCAGACCTCCAAAGAGGCCGTCCCGTCCCACAAGTCCAGACCCAGGGAACACTCCTAACTCCTCCAGCGAGGGCAGCGCTCCTACATGTAAAGCAACTAACCTTTAGTTGTCCCCTTTCCGTCCGCGGGAGTGATTGGAGTGAAGCTGAAGGGGGGGGGGGGTGGAGGGCAGCCGGACAAGTTCAGGCAGTCATGATTGGATCCTTTAGCAGGGAGCGAGACCTGGTTCTCCCCTGCATGCTCTAGGTGAGGACGCGCGCCATTACTAGGCTACTCCCTCAGAGAGCCCGATCAGTTAAGCTGTCTTCACACTGTCATGCTATCAGTCCATATAGTCTGCTGCTTTTTTCTTTGATTTATATGCAGACCATTGAACAATCATGCCAAATAGTTTTTCTCATGCAAATTTTTGAGGCATCCAATACATTCTAGTGCCATCAATTTCACTTATTCTTCATTACCAATCATACCCTTATAAACCTGTTACAGAAATTACCGTTTCAAAGTAGACAACAACTTTGTTGGGATGGCTTTCTGTCCTCTGAATTATTCTGTTGTTTGACAGCTGAAAAAAAAAAAAAAAGAAGCATGTGAAATGTCAATGTTATGTCATGGCAGGGCTGACCACAAAAAACAGGCATAAAATCAGCATAATTACCTGTTTGACACTAGCCTTTACTGGAATGTACCCAGATGGCAGCTTTATTTCTACTATCGCCATGTTGGAGTTCACCCGATTGCCAGTGTAGCTGTAGGGAAAAGAGAAAAAAAATATTTTAAAGGAAATGTGTAGTGATTTTTGTATACAATGTTATTGTGGGCATGATTAAGGAAGCTTTATTTTTTAAATTTTTTAAGGTGAATAAGAACTATTGGTCTCAGCTCCTTTTTCACATATTTGAGGTTGGCTCCATCCCAAGTTTTAATTGGACACAGTAAGCCTCAAGGCAGTCGGATTCTGCTATGCTGTCTCTTTAATTATCTCAATATGCAACTGTCATGTATCAAATGTTCACTGTAAAACAATAATATTGTGTGTGTGTGTGTGTGTGTGTGTGTGTGTGTGTGTGTGTGTGTGTATATATATTTATATATATATATATATATATATAGTATTAAAATGTATAAATATTTTTTTATATATAAGTTCCAGTTTGAATTTAACTTTTTATTAACTTAATAAAAGCATGCAAAAATTAAAATGGATCTATTTTTAAATGAAACCACTATTGTTTCCCTTTACCAGAAATGGATTTCTACTATGATTTTTTTTGCTGATGACAGATACAGTAAGATAAAGATTGTGCAGTGCAAAATGTTTCAAGTAAGTTTTTTTTTATTTATTTATTTTTTAAATCAATTGTTTCACGTTTATTTAAAATGTATGATTTAAATAAGTATATAATAAGTTAAATTGATATTTTGTATAATTAACTTAACTATGAAGAAATAGATGTATTAAATTTATGGGTTCCCTTTCACAGAGCTGGACTTTTACTTATGCAGCGTACACACGAGCGGGCTTTTCAACCGGACTGGTCCGAAGGACCGAGTCCGGTCGACAATCCGATCGTGTGTGGGCTTCATCGGACCTTCAGCTGACTTTTCCAGTCGAAAATCTGATGGACTTTGCATTTGAAACATGCTTCAAATCTTTCCGACGGACTCGAGTCCGGTTGAAAAATCCACTCATCTGTATGCTAGTCCGATGGACGAAAACCAACGCTAGGGCAGCTATTGGCTACTGGCTATCAACTTCCTTATTTTAGTCCGGTCGTACGTCATCACGTACGAATCCGTTGGACTTTGGTGTGATCGTGTGTGGGAAAGTCCGTTCGTTCAAAAGTCTGACGAAAGTCCGTCAGAATGGTCGTCGGACTTTTGTTGCCGAAAAGTCTGCTCGTGTGTACACGGCCTTATGCTTGTTGTTAATGACAGATCCAGTAGGATAAAGATTGTGTCGTGCACAATGTGTCAAGTCGGTTTTATTTTTCTGACCTGTGCTGCAAAAAAAAAATTCAAGGGAAAATCGAACAATAAACATATCCTATGACAAAGGTCATGTAAATCATGGTGCCTCTACAATTCTTCATTGTGTTCCCAAATGACCCAGACAGATCAGCCCACTGCTGCAGCCTCTTGCTTTCTACAAAGTTACAATATATAAGAAAATAAATGTTATTGGATCCTTTGCAGATACAGATGGGTGTCTCCAATCCCTAATAATGTATGGAAAAATATTGATAAAATTCAGGGGAAGTCTAAGCTGCCCCTAAAGAGTGGGATTTTTGAGGGAGACAATTACATCTGTATAATAAGGCAAGCACACAGTCATAAAGATTAATAAAGAATTTATTGATACAAAATTATATAATATTAATATAAAATCACAAAGTCCACATAATACATAGTTGATAAGTTACTTGGATGTATTATTTCACAAGATGCTTGAATATGCAGAGAGCCGACATGTTTCGCAGTTTCCTGCTTCTTCAAAAGGCGTCGCATGCATCTATACATTCATCCGGTCAGAGATTGCAAATGCCTGCGGGAGCTATGTGTGGCGAAGGCTCATGATCAAACCCCGGTTCTCAAATTCAGCCAACCAAGACCGTTGCCCTGTGGAAGCCAGATCCATAAAGGGCTGGATAGTGGGATGTTGGATCACGCAATGGCCAGAATATCAGGAAAATATATTGACCATGCCATTATTCTGTGAGATGTCCCGCAAACCACGACTCCACGGTGGAGGTATGTCCGCCCGCTGCGCGCTCACTGTCTCCACTTCCGTGTCACATAGTGGAGACAGTGAGCGCACAGCACAGCGGGCGGACATACCTCTGCCGTGGAGTCGTGGTTTGAAGAAGCAGGAAACTGCGAAACATGTCGGCTCTCTGCATATTCAAGCATCTTGTGAAATGATACATCCAAGTATCACTTATCAACTATGTATTAAGTGGACTTTGTAATTTTATATTAATATGAATTCTATTCTTGGATGAATAATAAATTTTATATATAGAGTAAGAGATTATTATATGCGATTTATATAGCGCCAACAGTTTACGCATCGCTTTACAATGTATAGGGGGGACAACACAGTTACAGTACAGTTTAATACAAAAGGTACAGGAGGGCCCTGCTCGTAGAGCTTACATTCTAAAAGGAGGGGGTGGTGGTACAAAAGGTAATAGCTGCAGAGAATGATTTGATGGGGGTGATTTGATGCAGAGATCATGTAGCCTTGAAAAATGGAACACAACTTCAATGGGTAGAGAAATGAAGTTTGGGCTTACAGTAGCTACTGTACATGAGCATTTTTAACCTTTTTTCATCTAGATCCTAAAACATTTTTAGCTTTGGATAGAGAAGGGAAAGATTAGCACCCATTATCCATTATTATTATTATTATTATTATTACTGTGTGATTCCCTCTCTGTTTGTCCTGGTGACCATTGTCACCAAATCAGATAGTAATGGAAATCTAAAACTTTACAGTTGGCACCATAACAAGTAAGGGTTATTCTTCCAATAGGGACACTTGTTCTGGTCTAAGAGGGGGAATTCTCTTCACTTTGTAGAACTTTCCTTTTACCTCCTGTTGAGTATCCAAAATGAGAAGTGAAGGAAATCTCCAACTGGGAGAACTGACCCAAGCACTGGCATTTAGACTCACCTTACATTGACCGAAATGCCAAAAGACTTGAAGGATTTGGGGCTACATATCTTCGGTACTGTAGTTACTGTGATGGTAAATGGAGCTTCACCTTCAGGAGGAGGAATGTTGTATTTCAGAGTACTCTATAAAACAATTTGGCTTATTTATATTCACAATAAATACACATTTAGCAATAAGCCAACAGCAAACAATTAGATGCTTTCTAACAATTAAAGTATGGGATTTGAAGAGGGTTGCTTTCTGCCACACACACCCTGGTCCTGGTGTCTCTTCCTGGCATGCCTGTATGAATTGGTAGATTCTGGCAGGATGGCACCATGCTTTTCATGGCCATTCTTCATCTGACCTATAAATAGGATCTAGAAGAGCATGAGCTCAACTGAAATGTACAAGTTCCAGTTAGGAAAGGGGGGTTATTGTAATAAGATGAGTAATAATCATTAACGACCAACTCCACACCTACAAAATACATTGATCTCTCAGAGTGGATTGTGTTATTTTTCATCAAAAGTTGAGTTACTCTTTAAGTATACTGATCATAGGAAGCAGATTTTCTTTGCCAAAAGTTGGGATTCTATATAGCCAAAGTACCATCAGATCTGAGCTGTATGACATTCCACAGTTAAACAGTTGTTAACAACATCGTTTATGGACAGTCACATACAACAGGCTCAAAATCTTTGTTAAACTCAAAATTTCAGTATCTGGACTGGATATTTTGTGTGCATGGGTACTAACCTGTATAAAAACACAGCCAGGTCCATTGATGGATACAGTGTAATCTCCAGGAATGTCAGGTAGCTGGACTTGTTGCAGAAGCAGGCGGTTTGAGTCCTCTACATGGAGTTTGGCAACTGGAGCTTCACCGAGGGTGACGGCTACATCACGAGGACCATCATGTTGGTGAGCAAAGTAGCCATACAAGGCTAGGGCTTGAAGAGCAACTACTGTGTCCTGAGTATAAAATAAAGATTAGGGTAATTGATACTTATGTGTAACGTGGACAATCCGCACTACTCCCAAACAAATGAAGTGCAAAAAAAGTGAAAAAATTGGAACCTGTAAAAACATAAATGAAGGTGCTGCAACCTAAAAAAAACTGAACGTACGGTTTTAGCAAACTGTGTAAATGGAATTAGGCGTGCTACCTATAACATTCAAACTTGTAGAAAAGTCAGTGAAAAAAAAACATTTGAATAGCTTTAGGCTAAATTGGAAAATTGGTGAAAAGTGAATAAAAATAAAAATCAAATATGTGCAAAATCCATCAGAGGGCTTGATAGCGTCCTTATTAGGTGACACCCAAAAGGTATGAAACTTCACTGAGAACAAGTCTTTCAGTCAAATGGGGGTATTATCTTCATCAAATACTTTTTATGAATTTTGATGAAGATAATATCCCCCATTTGACTGAAGGACTTGTTCTCAGTGAAGTTTCATACCTTTTGGGTGTCACCTAATAAGGACGCTATCAAGCTCTCTGATGGATTTTGCACATATTTGATTTTTATTCACTTTTCACCAATTTTCCAATTTAGCCTATAGCAAAGGTTGCTATTCAAATATTCAAATGTTGTTGTTTTTTTTTGTTTTTTTTTTTTTCACTGACTTTTCTACAAGTTTGTATGTTACAGGTAGCGCACCTAATTCCATTTACACTAATTGATACTTCTCTCTTTTAATATTAAAGAGGCCATGTCACCATTAATTTCAACAAAAATCTTCTCTTAAGGTTATACAGTATGTGCATGTAATGTATTTTATGTGTGTTATTTACATGAAAAATCCATCCAAAATCCCTGGGAGCGCTGTGTTGTGCCACCACCTTAAATGTGATGTCAGCAGCCCTATAAGTGACATTCAATAGTTTGCTCCTTCACCTGCTATGTAAAAGATTATGTATTGGGGTGAAATGCTGGGCCAGCCCAGCACAGAGAGTAAATAGACACTCCCAGAAGTGAAGAGGGTCATGTCATGCAATGAAGGATGAGGCTGTGGTTAGGAATTGACTCTTCCTGGAGTAGTCAGGTTTGCAGGCAGATTCAAAGGCACAGTGCATGTGAATAAAGAGTTGTTTATCAAAAGGAAAAATGCTGCATGTAAGCATTCAAAATGCCTGTGCTTTTACTTACATTTTATTAAGTTGGTAGGAGGTTCTCTTACATAGGTTAGCCAATCTGACCCTAAGATCTTCCATATGACTTTATCTACTTGTAAGGGAGCACTAACGAAATGTATTTTTTCAGTTTTAATTTGCTAAATACATTCCAGGTGTATCAAACGAAAACAAGAAAAAAGAAACCGAGCAAGGGTCATTCTCTACAGAATGCTGGCAGGGGACAGGACTTTCTACTCTATCCGTGGCTGCTTTCTAAAGATAATGAACTGAAGGACATTGCTTTTGATGTGCCTAGAATGTACTTAGCTAACTTAAAGTGGAAATTCTATTGGGCTTTAAGATCTGGGGGTAGATTACTTCAATTTCTGTTACTAGAGTCTGGTTATGAAAACAGTATAATAATTTGCTGTAGGACTTCCCTAAAACGGATTTGTCACAGAGTTTATATCAGCCAGTTCTGTTGCTAGTACTGCTTGACAATCAGTGAGTGCCTGTGAAGTGTATTTGCGCTGTCTAAGGCTTCATGCACGCTGGTTTACTGTAAAACGCTGTTCCTCCAGACAGGAGATAATCAGCGTTAAAAACTCACCTCACCTTTTTTTAAACCAGTTTAGCTGTTCAGAGCTTTGGTGTTTGGGCATTTATTTATTTAATTGGCCGGAATTTTAATTTATTCTGACTATTGAAATGAATAAAAGCTGAAGTGCTAAACATGCCTAGAGTTTGGGCACGTTTAGATGCGTTTAGCAGCGTCAAGTGTTTTTTCTGCCAAAACTCTGTTGCTCCTGAAAGCACTGGTAATGGGGTTTTTTTTTTCCTGCCTCTAAAAGCCTATGGGTACATGCAGTTTAGTGGCAGGAAAAAAAAAAAAGGCCTGACACCCCTAAGAGCAGCTTTAAAACTTCCAGTGTGCATGAGGCCTAACATTCAAAGAGGAACTCTCCGTCACCACTATCTTTCAAAACCCAGCGAATGCCTTCAGGCACATCTGCGCATCTGAGATCTGTGACCACCATACCCGTGGCATCTTCATGTGGAGGGCAAGTTGAAATTCACTCTGTGGGTGGCTCTGTCGGCTCCCTCTTGTCCCTTATCTTTCGATTACAAAATTGAAAGAGCCAGGTGGAAAATAATGACCACATTGGCTGGGAGTGAGACAAAACTCTTTTAAAAATCTGCTTGGTACACAATGTTTTTGGTGGTTTTTATTTAGAGCTTCTCTAAATAGGATGTGGCACCTATTTAATTTAAGCCTCAATACAATTCTATAACTGATCTACAAATAGATGAGGTGCAGAAGGGACAAATGGTACAAATCAGTATAAAGAGATGCAAGACAAGGGAGATGACAGGTTTCTTGCCATATACCTGGGTAGATGAAAAACCACCAGTGGGATTCTGGTGCTTTATTATCCATGAGACCACCTTTGAACCATGTGTCATATCCTCGCCATTGACCTTGGGTTTGGATAACATAGCCAGCAGGACATAGGCGGTCGTCTCTACATCCAGGGATGGGGCTTTGCGGTAAGGGTCTCTTCTAATTGCAGAGTCTTCTGAGGATTCTGGACGATGCCAGTGGATTGTGCCATCTGGAATATTACATTTTTGTTAATGTTGATCATATTGGCAATTGATCAAGATTTGATGGAGAAAACTTTCTCGGATCATATGGTTTTAACCCACTGAATATATTGGCTTCGAAATCAGAATATCAAGGCATACATTAACTTTAAATGACACTGAACGGTACAGGAATCACGACAAAATTATTAGGTTACTAACCTTCTGGTACTCAGCAGTTCCTATCCATAACCTCAAACATCTATTTAGGTGCGCCAATGAGCAATGAGACCCCAGAAACTCTTTTCAGCAAAATCTGACACTTGCTAGAAGTAGAGAGCTGGTCTGCCACCCACCATCCCCCCACATACACTTTCTGTACCTAGCTACTAGTCCTTCAAATAATGGGAAACTCTTATGCCGCGTACACACGGTCGGACTTTACGGCAGACTTTGCCCGGCGGACTTTTCAACGTACTTTACGACGGACTATCTGAATGAACGGACTTGCCTACACAAAGTCCACCAAAGTCTGTCAAATTTGTACGTGATGACGTACGGCTGGACTAAAACAAGGAAGTTCATAGCCAGTAGCCAATAGCTGCCCTAGCGTGGCTTTTTGTCCGTCGAACTAGCATACAGACGAGCGGACTTTTCGACCGGACTCGATTTCGACGGATTAATTTAAAACATGTTTCAAATCTAAGTCCGTCCAACTTTTGAGAAAACAAAGTCCGCTGGAGCCCACACACATTCGAATTGTGTGACGAAATCCAGTCCGCTGGGCAAAGTCTGCCGTAAAGTCCGCTCGTGTGTACGCGGCATTAGATATAAGCTGCAAGACTAGGAATAATGTTACCCCACTGTAATATACAGTATAAGTTATTACAATATTACAAAAGAGCTGCACAATCATTTCAATATGCACAGGCTCACAGAACGCCTTTATATTCCCACAAGAAAAATATAATAATTTTACTAGAGGATATGAAATAGATTGCATTCTGTTAACAGGATGTGATTATACACATGAGGAAAGTACTCAAAACATGGATTTTTTTTTTTTTTCATTTCAGAAATCCTTTTCCATATTTGTTTTACGTTTACGTGTAGGCAAAAGTGACAGTGAGGGGAAAGACTAGAACATTGAGAAGCTTCATTAGCTTTGTGGGGATAACTTTTGCCATGAAGCAAAGCATCATGACAGTGACATCTGTCCAATCATGTCCTGCTGCAGCTTAGGGGGAGTGATTGGGGGTCAACCGCCTATTTTTACCCCCCCCCCCCCCCAATCACAAGTGTTAGCTAAGAATTTTCATGGTACTGGTTCTTTAATGTGTGTGTGTGTGTGTGTATATATATCTACAGTATCTCAAACAATTAAACTCTTAACTAAATTCTAAAGCCCCATACACACTATCAGATTTTCTGCTGATTTTTGTTTTCAGATTTACCAAAACCATGTAGTGCAAGAGCCTGTCTGATTGCATACAAATTGAAACTCCTAAGGTTTGACCTCCTATTATATGGTTTTGGTAAATCTTAAGGAAAAAATCAGCAGAAAATCTGATGGTGTGTATGGGGCTTTACTGTGATGTTTTAAAGTAGGTTAAAAATGGAAAAGCATTGGATTGCTTACTATATACATATACAATATCAGTTGCCCATCTGAGTTTATCTAGCATGTAGGGCATACTTAGTTCTGAAACCACATGCTCATACCTTGTTTGATGGCCTTGCCATCGAGGTCATGAAGGAGTCGGGCACGGAGTTCCAGTTTTCCAGCAAGTGTGAAAGCATACGCCATTAATGCTTCTGTGTAAAGGTCCATTTCATTACCTATAGCCCTCTCCAGGCACAACAAGCCACCGTTGACCACCAAGTGCTATGAAGACAGAGATTTCTTTTACAAAGACACATACAGTATATGCTCAAATAAATCTACCAATAACTAATTGTAAGATTTGGCTAGATCCTACTAGCCATCAAGTGAACATTGGTGGATTAAAGTGGAACGGGCACTTTAATAAATAATGGATTAGTACAAAGTTTCTAGTGCCGAGTACAACTTCTTTTAAATATGTATTGATTGTACCATAACCAGTTTGTTTATTTCTCCTGATAAAAAGGTTTTACGTGTACATTTTTAAAATTAAGCTTGGTTTTTGCAATTCACATAAACATTGCTAGCCAGTTATCATCTGGAGGTCTTTTACGTTAGTTTTTTTGTATACTCATACCGTAACAGGCAACTTGATTTCCAACAGTGTGATGGTAATGTAGGCAGACAATACTATTTCATTATTCACTCCTCCCTGAAAAAAAAAAAAACAAATATATTGACAGTCAAGTGTCTACAGAGCAGTTTGACCGCAGAATATGTGAACATGCTTTGGTGTCACTTTGATGTGATAATCCAAATTTGATCCACATTTGATGATAATAGTTATAGCCCGAATACATTTCTAAATAGCTGGCAGATGGGTAATGTTGCCCATATGTACAGTTGGTGCAGAAAGTATTCAGACCCCCTTAAATTTTTCACTCTTTGTTATATTGCAGCCATTTGCTAAAATCATTTAAGTTAATTTCTTTTCCTAATTAATGTACACACAACACCTCATATTGACAGAAAAACACAGAATTGTTGACATTTTTGTAGATTTATTAAAAAGGAAAAACTGAAATATCACATGGACCTAAGTATTCAGACCCTTTGATGTGACACCCATATATTTAACTCAGGTGCTGTCCATTTCTTCTGATCATCCTTGAGATGGTTCTACACATTTATTTGAGTCCAGCTGTGTTTGATTATACTGATTGGACTTGATTAGGAAAGCCACACACCTGTCTATATAAGATCTTACAGCTCACAGTGCATGTCAGAGCAAATGAGAATCATGAGGTCAAAGGAACTGCCTGAAGAGCTCAGAGACAGAATTGTGGCAAGGCACAGATCTGTCCAAAGTTACAAAAAAAATTCTGCTGCACTTAAGGTTCCTAGGAGCACAATGGCCTCCATAATCCTTAAATGGAAGACATTTGGGACGACCAGAACCCTTACTAAAGCTGGCCCTCTGGCCAAACTGAGCTATCGGGGGGAGAAGAGCCTTGGTGAGAGAGGTAAAGAAGGACCAAAGATCACTGTGGCTGAGCTCCAGAGATGCAGTCGGGAGATGGGAGAAAGTTGTAGAAAGTCAACCATCACTGCAGCCCTCCACCAGTCGGGGCTTTATGGCAGAGTGGCCCGACGGAAGCCTCTCCTCAGTGCAAGACACATGAAAGCCCGCATGGAGTTTGCTAAAAAAAACACCTGAAGGACTCCAAGATGGTGACAAATAAGATTCTCTGGTCTGATGAGACCAAGAGAGAACTTTTTGGCCTTAATTCTAAGCGGTATGTGTGGAGAAAACCAGGCACTGCTCATCACCTGTCCAATACAGTCCCAACAGTGAAACATGGTGGTGGCAGCATCATGCTGTGGGGGTGTTTTTCAGCTGCAGGGACAGGACGACTGGTTGCAATCGAGGGAAAGATGAATGTGGCCAAGTACAGGGATATCCTGGACAAAAACCTTCTCCAGAGTGCTCAGGACCTCAGACTGGGCCAAAGGTTTACCTTCCAACAAGACAATGACCCTAAGCACACAGCTAAAATAACGAAGGAATGGCTTTACAACAACTCTGTGACTGTTCTTGAATGGCCCAGCCAGAGCTCTGACTTAAACCCAATTGAGCATCTCTGGAGAGACCTAAAAATGGCTGTCCACCAATGTTTACCATCCAACCTGACAGAACTGGAGAGGATCTGCAAGGAGGAATGGCAGAGGATCCCCAAATCCAAGTGTGGAAAACTTGTTGCATCTTTCCCAAAAAGACTCATGGCTGTATTAGATCAAAAGGGTGCTTCTACTAAATACTGAGCAAAGGGACTGAATACTTAGGACCATGTGATATTTCAGTTTTTCTTTTTTAATAAATCTGCAAAAATGTCAACAATTCTGTTTTTTTCTGTCAATATGGGGTGCTGTGTGTACATTAATGAGGAAAAAAATGAACATAAATGATTTTAGCAAATGGCTGCAATATAACAAAGAGTGAAAAATTTAAGGGGGTCTGAATACTTTCCATCCCCACTGTATGTTTGGATTCATCAGATATATATTTTTATTTTTACAAATGTTTATTGGGAAGCTAAAAAGCCATGGTAACAGTTTGACAATTCCATATATTAAACTGACAAAGACGTATACACATTGGCCAACATTATACAAAAGTAGCAATAATATAATAATGACAAGATTAAGATATGTTAGGATAGGGTCCATAGGATTATACTCAACTATATGATATTATGTGTCGATAGAGGGATCTGGAGATCAGAGTCTTGGTTTTCTTCCAGGTATGACTATTGGGATATAAAAACCCAACCAAGATTGTGCAAATATTGTGTGGAGAGAAGGATATTGAGCTAAAGTAGATGTTGAGACTATGAAAAATGGAGGGATGAGTGGGGTTAGGAAAAAACAGAGGAAAAGAAGGTGGGGTAAGATTCAAGAGGAATGTGTAGGAGTGGAAAGGAAGGAGTCCCAGGGTTTTAAAGTCCTGTAAAGTTAAAATATTAATTGAGAATCCTCAAAGCATTAGGGTTGGGAATAGGATATCCAGGGCTGTCAAATGAGGAGAAATTTAGTGTGGGTATCAATTGCTGTGAGTTTTTAGTTTATCATGATATTGGTCAACCTATTTTTTTTTTTTTTTTTATGGATTTGAAGCTTGGGGTTGGGGTCTAACAAGCCCTGGCTATTGCAACCTTGGTGGCTGTGAAGATATGGAGGACCAATTCAGTGCAAAAAAGGTCAGGAATACGTTTATTTAGTAGTGCTTTATAAGTGGGAGATTGAGAATGTAAACCTGTATCCAGAGTCTGCTCACTATTGGGATATAAAAAAATCTCACAAAAGTGTGTACACCCCCCACATTTTTGTAAATATTTTATTCTATATGTTCATGTGACAACACTGAAGAAATGACACTTTGTTACAATGTAAAGTAGTGACAGCCATGCAGATCAATTTGATGCAGTGTGAGACATATGGTCTGAGCACTGACAGGCTGACATCTTCAACCTCTGCAGCAATGCTGACAGCAGTCATACGTCTATTTCCCAAAGACAACCTCTGGATATGATGCTGAGCACGTTCACTCAACTTCTTTGGTTGACCATGGCAAGGCCTGTTCTAAGTGAAACCTGTCCTGTTAAACCGCTGTATGGTCTTGGCAATCTTCTTATAACCTAGGCCATCTGTCATGAAGATCCTGCCAGTAACCGACGTCCCAGGCGCACGGGAACCCGGCCACGGTGTCAGGCAGGCTATTTAAACCTGCCTGTCACACTCCATCCCCGCTGTCTGCTCTACAGCGTTCTGTGAGTGTTACCCGATCTGATCTGTGTATCCTGTTATCTGACCCGGCTTCCTGTTTGACGATCCTGCTATCTGCCTGCATGAGACCCTCTTGGCTTGCCTGACCATCCCTCTGCATTATCCCTGGTACCTCTGCTGTCCGAACGTTACTGACTCCAGCTTGTTGACCCTCCGCTGTGTTCATCAGCTTCTAGTCTGCTATTACCTGCTGTTGTTCCTGGTTCCAGTCCAACTTCCAGTCTGCTATTACCTGCTGTTGTTCCTGGTTCCAGTTCAGCGTTCCAGGCTACCTTCTGCTGTGTTCCAGCCCAGTGTTCCAGGCTATCTTCTGCTGTGTTCCAGTCCAACTTCCAGTCTGCTAATACCTGCTGTTGTTCCTGGTTCCAGTCCAGTGTTCCAGGCTATCTTCTGCTGTGTTCCAGTCCAGCTTCCAGTCTGCTATTACCTGCTGTTGTTCCTGATTCCAGTCCTGCATTCCAGTATCTGTCCTCAGTCTACATCTCAGTCTACTGATTCCAGAGGGTGCCACCACTACTGGACTTCCAGCAACTGTAGATCCTGCCAGGCACCCATACCACTCTTCACTCCTGGCCCTCTGTCTCCATTCCAGGGGAACGGGAGTGGGAGCTGTAAGGGAGGTCTTTTCCTGCACTTCAGGCTCACAACCTACCAGGTACGTGACAGTAGCAGACAGCCATGTCTGAGCCTGAGCAGGGAACGTCTCCCATGGAGGAACTCTGTGCACACCTGGCAGGATTGACTGAAGCAGTCAAAAATCTGCAACAAGGATACACCAGACTGGAGGAACGAGTGTTAACCCTGTCTAACCCCATTGGGGCCCAGGGAGCTTCCTCTGCTCCTGCTTCTTCAGTTGGGCCTTCCTCAACGGTGGTGATGCTTCCTCCGGAACCTAAGGTTCCCACACCTGAACGTTTCTTTGGAAATCGCCATAAGTTCAGAGCCTTCCGCAACTCCTGCGAACTATTTTTTGCTCTTCAGCCACGTACCTTTTCCCTGGAGGCTACAAAGGTGGGCTACGTAATTTCTCTACTCTCTGGTGACCCCCAAACCTGGGCCCATCGCCTCTTAGAGCAAAAGGACATATCCCTGACCAACCTCTCCACTTTCTTTGACGCACTAGGCCAGTTATATGATGACCCCCAGCTATCTGTAACTGCAGAGGCGGCCCTACACACCCTTCAACAAGGTCGCAGAGCAGCAGAGGATTATGTGGCTGAATTCAGGAAGTGGAGTGCGGACACTAACTGGAACGATGCGGCTCTCCGTTATCAATTCCGGTTGGGACTTTCTGATCCTCTGAAGGATGAACTGGCCAGGGTGGGTACACCACAGACTTTAAATGCTTTAATCGATTTAGCTATCCAGATCGATCGACGCCTACGAGAGCGCAGGTCTGAGAAAGCTATGGGGTCTTCTCGTCCAACTTGGGTTACCCCTAAAATTCCTCATCACCCATCATCAACACCACCTACCTCCACGCTTAACTTACCTGAGCCCATGCAATTAGGAGTCCTGCGGCCTTCACTCACCCCAGAGGAACGACAACGTCGTCGAGCAAATAACTTGTGCCTGTATTGTGGGGAACCCAGGCACTATGTCAGGAACTGTCCCCTCAAACTCCGTAAGTGTTTATCCCTATCTACTGACTATGTGACACCTCCGGTTAAAAATTCCACTCACCTTGCTCTTCCTCTTCTGCTACAGCTTCCAGGGAGGAATCTACAAATCACCGCCATTATTGACTCAGGAGCTTGCAGCTGTTTCATGGATTCTCATTTTGCTATCCAACACCAAATACCTTTGTCACCTAAAGCCCATGGACTCTCTATCCATCTAGCTGATGGGACCGCTATCAAGTCTGGGCCTGTCACCCAAGAGACTATGCCAATACCAGTTTTCATTTCCAACGTCCATCAGGAACAGCTGCGCCTGGACATTATCGCTTCACCCCTGTTCCCCATAATACTCGGCATGCCATGGTTACAGGCCCATAATCCGGACATAAATTGGATCACGGGTGAGGTGACCTTTCCCTCTCCTTACTGCCAACAGTTTTGCAGAACCCAGAACATCCAGGAGAACTCTACTCTGTTATGCCTAGATATAGATCCTAGTCTACTTCAATCCATTCCTTCCGCCTATCATGATTTCCTGGACGTATTTAGTAAACAGAGGGCAGAGGTGCTACCCCCTCACCGGGCCTATGACTGTCCCATTGAGTTACTTCCTGGTGCTGAAATTCCTTTTGGAAGAATATTTCCCCTGACTGAGGTGGAGCAAGGGGCATTGAAGGAATACATTGACGAAAACCTCAAAAGAGGTTTCATTCGTCCATCCACGTCCCCCGCAGGTGCTGGCATCTTCTTCGTGCAGAAAAAAGATAAAACCCTCAGACCGTGTGTGGATTACCGCGAACTAAACAAAATTACTGTGAAGAATCGGTACCCTCTCCCCTTAGTACCAGAGTTGTTTCAGAGACTGGGAACGGCTACCATATTCACCAAACTTGATCTCCGTGGGGCCTACAATCTAGTTCGTATTAGGGATGGAGACGAATGGAAGACCGCTTTTCGTACCCGTTATGGACATTTTGAGTACCTTGTGATGCCTTTCGGCCTGTGTAATGCCCCTGCTACTTTTCAATACTTTATTAATGATGTGTTACGTGACTTTCTAGACCTGTTTGTCATCGTCTATCTAGACGACCTATTAATTTTCTCTTGTTCCCTTGAATCCCATCGCAGGCACGTCAAAAGTGTATTGGGCCGACTTCGACAACACGGTCTAAATGCAAAGGCTGAAAAATGTGAATTCGAACAGAAAAGTATTCCATTTTTAGGGTTAGTCATTTCCAGTAAGGGCATTAAGATGGACCCCCAGAAGGTCACGGCTGTACTAGATTGGCCAGTCCCGACTGATAAAAAAGGAATCCAGCGATTCGTTGGATTCGCTAATTTTTACCGCAAATTTATTAAAGGGTTCTCAGCCATCATTGCACCCATCACACAACTTACCAAACAGGGTACACGGTTCCATTGGTCGGCCGAGGCTCAAAAGGCTTTTGAGACTCTCAAGGGCCTTTTCACCTCCGCCTCTGTACTTAAGCATCCAGATTCCTCTCTGCCATTTATTCTAGAAGTGGATGCATCTGAAATTGCTGTAGGAGCAGTATTGTCCCAAAGACAGGGAACCAAGGCCCTGCTGCACCCTGTGGCCTTCTTTTCTCGTAAATTATCCACGGCAGAGAGAAATTATGATGTGGGTGACAGAGAGTTGCTGGCAATCAAGTCAGCATTAGAGGAGTGGCGCTATCTGTTGGAGGGTGCCGCTCATCCAGTTTTAATCTTTACTGATCATAAGAACCTGGAGTATTTGAGGTCTGCAAAGAGGTTGAAACCACGTCAGGCCAGGTGGGCTCTCTTTTTCTCCAGGTTCTCCTTCCATGTCACTTACCGTCCTGGCTCCAAGAATACCAAACCTGACGCTCTGTCTAGAATGTTTCACAAACCTCAGGAGATTTCCCCTCCAGACACCATTTTGTCTCCGGGGAACTTTCTTCTACTTCAGGGAGACCTGCTTTCCCAGATTAAGCAGGCCTCCGCGGGAGTAGAATCTTCCATGAAGACAGAGCTCCAGGTTAAAGATGGGTTACTGTGGCATGAAGGTAGGATCTTTATACCTGAAACACTACGAGTTCCAGTACTAGAGCTTTGTCACGATCATGCGCTGGCTGGGCATTTCGGTGTGGCTAAGACCACTGATTTGGTTCAGCGCACCTTCTGGTGGCCTCAGCTGCGCAAAGATTGTAAAGCATTTGTAGAGTCCTGTACCACCTGCCTTAGGAACAAAGGGCACAAAACAAAGGCATGGGGTCTACTAAAACCCTTGCCTGTCCCAGATAGACCCTGGAAAATGCTCTCTATAGATTTTATTGTAGAATTACCCCCGGCTGGGGGCTTCACTTCAATCTTTGTCATAGTGGACCGGTTGTCGAAGATGGCGCACTTTGTCCCAATGAAGGGTACCCCTTCTGCTATAGAAACAGCACAAGCATTCATTAAAGAGGTCGTCAGGCTCCATGGGGTACCAGTTAATATCGTTTCAGATCGAGGGGTACAATTTACCTCTCGATTCTGGAGGGCTCTGTGTAAAACCTTGGACATTGAACTCTCATTTTCATCAGCTTATCACCCCCAGACTAATGGGCAAACAGAAAGAACAAACCAGACCCTTGAACAATATTTGCGCTGTTTTTCTTCCTTTGCCCAAGATAATTGGATTGCTGTTTTACCATTGGCCGAATTCGCTTATAACAATTCGATTCATTCTGCTATCAAGCAAACTCCGTTTTTTGCGAATTATGGTTTCCACCCCTCATTTTTACCAAATTCTCTTCCAGAATGCACAGTACCCGCAGTCCAGGAGAAATTGGATTTCTTTACCTCTAACAACCAAGTTTTACAGGACACCATGACCAGAACTCAGGAATACAACAAAGCAACCTTCGATAAAAAGAGGCGAGGTGAGCTCTTACTTGCACCTGGGGATCAGGTATGGTTGTCCACCATAAACCTCAGGATGGCCTGCCCTTCCAAGAAATTGGGTCCCAAATTTCTTGGACAATTCCCTGTTAAACGGAGAATTAATGAAGTTGCATATGAACTTGAACTCCCGGATTCACTAAAGGTACATCCAGTTTTTCACGTGTCCTTGCTTAAACCATCTATTACCAACCCATTTCCAGGTCGAAGTACGGATCCTCCTGATCCAATCCTGGTAGATGGGGAAGAGGAATTCGAGGTGGAGGCTATCATGGATCACAGGAAAAGAGGTAACCAGAATCAATTCTTAATAAAATGGAAGGGGTTTGGCCCAGAGGAGAATTCTTGGGAACCAGAGGATAATATTCATGCTGAAGACCTGTTACAAGCCTTTAAAACAGCTCATCCAGAGAAATTTTTCCAAAGGGGCAGGGGGCAATGTCATGAAGATCCTGCCAGTAACCGGCGTCCCAGGCGCACGGGAACCCGGCCACGGGTCCCATTGCGCATGCGCGCGCGTTCACGGGTGCGGTCATGCACGGGCACGTGCGCGCGCACTCCCGCTGGTGTCAGGCGGGCTATTTAAACCTGCCTGTCACACTCCATCCCCGCTGTCTGCTCTACAGCGTTCTGTGAGTGTTACCCGATCTGATCTGTGTATCCTGTTATCTGACCCGGCTTCCTGTTTGACGATCCTGCTATCTGCCTGCATCAGACCCTCTTGGCTTGCCTGACCATCCCTCTGCATTATCCCTGGTACCTCTGCTGTCCGAACGTTACTGACCTCCGGCTTGTTGACCCTCCGCTGTGTTCATCAGCTTCTAGTCTGCTATTACCTGCTGTTGTTCCTGGTTCCAGTCCAACTTCCAGTCTGCTATTACCTGCTGTTCCTGGTTCCAGTTCAGCATTCCAGGCTACCTTCTGCTGTGTTCCAGCCCAGTGTTCCAGGCTATCTTCTGCTGTGTTCCAGTCCAACTTCCAGTCTGCTATTACCTGCTGTTGTTCCTGGTTCCAGTCCAGTGTTCCAGGCTATCTTCTGCTGTGTTCCAGTCCAGCTTCCAGTCTGCTATTACCTGCTGTTGTTCCTGGTTCCAGTCCAGCGTTCCAGGCTACCTTCTGCTGTGTTCCAGTCCAGTGTTCCAGGCTATCTTCTGCTGTGTTCCAGTCTGCTATTACCTGCTGTTGTTCCTGGTTCCAGTCCAGCGTTCCAGGCTACCTTCTGCTGTGTTCCAGTCCAGTATTCCAGGCTATCTTCTGCTGTGTTCCAGTCCAGCTTCCAGTCTGCTATTACCTGCTGTTGTTCCTGATTCCAGTCCTGCATTCCAGTATCTGTCCTCAGTCTACATCTCAGTCTACTGATTCCAGAGGGTGCCACCACTACTGGACTTCCAGCAACTGTAGATCCTGCCAGGCACCCATACCACTCTTCACTCCTGGCCCTCTGTCTCCATTCCAGGGGAACGGGAGTGGGAGCTGTAAGGGAGGTCTTTTCCTGCACTTCAGGCTCACAACCTACCAGGTACGTGACACCATCTTTATGTAGAGCAACAATTCTTTTTTTCAGATCCTCAGAGAGTTCTTTGCCATGAGGTGTCATAATCCAGGAACATAAGGGGAAGGGGAAGGGATCACCGCTCCAGGTGGATATGTGGATACAAGACTCTCCTCAGAACTGGAACACCAGGTGCAGGCTAAGCATATAGTAAATGAAGCAAAAAAGAAGTTCTGGACAGCCGCACTCCGGAATATAGCCTTTATTGTAAAAAAATCCAAGAAATACAAGCCACAGCAGAAAATGGGACAAACGTGTTGACGTGTTTATGACTAAGTACTGGTAAGTGTGAAACGCGTCAACACGTTTGTCCCATTTTTCTGCTGTGGCTTATATTTCTTGGATTTTTTTACAATAAAGGCTATATGCTGGAGTGCGGCTGTCCAGAACTTTTTTGCTTCATTTGCCATGAGGTGTCATGTTGAACTTCCAGTGACTAGTAAGAAAGAGTGATGACACCAAATTTAACACACCTGCTCCCCATTCACACCTGAGACATTGTAACACTAACGAGTTACATGACACCAGGGAGGGAAAATGGCTAATTGGGCCCAATGTGGACATTTTCACTTAGGGGTGTACTCACTTTTGTTGCCAGCGGTTTAGACATTAATGGCTGTGTGTTGAGTTATTTTGAGGGGACAGCAGATTTACACTGTTATACAAGCTGTACACTCACTACTTTACATTGTAGCAAAGTGTAATTTCTTCAGTGTTGTCACATGAAAAGATATAATAAAATATTTACAAAAATTTTGAGGGGTGTACTCACGTGTGTGTGTGTGTGTGTGTGTGTGTTAGATAGATATTATCTATCTATCTATCTATCTATCTATCTATCTATCTATCTATCTATCTATCTATCTATCTATCAATAAACCGCTCTTTTCTGTTAAAAAACAAAAAAAACAAACTGGGTGCCAACTGTCACTTGGCACTCAAATCCTTGCACTATTTAATACAGTCCTTTTTCTGCAACAACCCCCTCTTCTCCATTGCCACCTTACCTTTAAAGCATTATTAAAGAGTTGTCCCATATTATGGAAGCAGCCATTGTCTTTCTGCTTCTGTAAAAGCCAAGTCATGCTGTCTGATATTTGTTTTGGGTCAATGTAAATGTGTGACTGAGCCTTGGAGAAGGACCTGAGAACGAACGCTGTTAACCTGGAAAAAACAAAACCGTTATTCTTCTCTGTTCTCCTGTCAGCATGCTTCCAGTGTTAAATTGTCAGCGTAGGGTAAATTACGTAGATCGCTCAGCTGACTGGCTCAAACGTCTGGCCCTTTCAGCCTGAGTGCTGTCTCATGTGACTACAGAAAGCTAAAATAAAGACAGATTATGATACTGTATACCAGCTGCATTACCCAAATACATAAAGAATATACAGTATAAGTCTGGTCTTTTTATATTTGCCTGAATTTCCCCTTAAATAAAGCTAACAGTTTCTTTATAACAATACGTTTTTTGTTCCCCATCCCCAAGTGTCCATACCAAGTGTTCCCTTGTCCAAACCGAGGTCCAAAAGCACTGTACGAGCCATCTTGGTGTTTGTAAATCAGCTGCCTCTGATATCCTGTAAAATAACAGGAAAACAAATACCATCACATTTGCATTGCTTCCATCTCAAACTGTAGCTTTAAAAGAGAAGAATGGAATTAAAAAATATAAACAAACAATTATACTCGCCTAGGTCGATAAATCTGTTGGCCACCGGCTCTGTGCTGAGAACTGAGCAATCGAACACTGCTGATCGCTCAGTTCTCCCCCTCCGCTCTAAGCAGAGAGCTGGGAACTGTCAGTCACGGGCTCTCTGCTCTCCCCTCTGGCCTGTGGAGGGAGTGGGATGTGCTGGTTTAGACTCTCAGTGGATCGCTCTGTGACGTCAGCCGACACTGGACTTTAACCCGTTGTAGCTGAAAAGGGGTAACAGGAGTGCAGAGCTAAGTGCACTCCTGTGACCTACAGGATAAGTATAGCCAAAATGGCTTTGGCTACATTTCTTTTTAAAGTAGATCTAAAAAGCACCTATACTATACTATAAGGCAGTTATACAGCCTTTCTCACAGTGGCGGTCTATCCATAAGGGGCACAGTGGTGGCACGTCCGTAAGAGGTGCAGGGGCGCGACCCCCCCCCCCAATCCACGCGCCTGGCCCCTAATCTACATTCAGAGCACTGGACGCATGGATTACAATGGGATGTTTTTTGGGGTTTTTTTGAGCACATAATTAGAGAATGAGGCTATAATTGGCTACAACAAAGGGTGGGCTCAGGGCGCAGAGGAGGGGGGGTGTTAGTTTGCTGCCCCCCAAAATATTGAGCACCAGCCACCATTGCTTTCTCAACAAGGATTTCTCCAGAGGTTGCTATAGGTTCCTTGAGCATTAACAGGCCTCTTGCCTGATGTCTGGCACCAATGTTATTCTGCAGAGCCAGCAATGTGGGACGAGTGGAGCTTCTGGTTTACCACTGCCGCCAATGGACATGTTGGCTGTCTGTAAGAAGAGCATTCTCTTTAGTGTCCCCATACTGGGGACATTAAACTGACCACCACTGGACGCATGGATTACAATGGGATGTTTTTTGGGGTTTTTTTGAGCACATAATTAGAGAATGAGGCTATAATTGGCTACAACAAAGGGTGGGCTCAGGGCGCAGAGGAGGGGGGGTGTTAGTTTGCTGCCCCCCAAAATATTGAGCACCAGCCACCATTGCTTTCTCAACAAGGATTTCTCCAGAGGTTGCTATGGGTTCCTTGAGCATTAACAGGCCTCTTGCCTGATGTCTGGCACCAATGTTATTCTGCAGAGCCAGCAATGTGGGACGAGTGGAGCTTCTGGTTTACCACTGCCGCCAATGGACATGTTGGCTGTCTGTAAGAAGAGCATTCTCTTTAGTGTCCCCATACTGGGGACATTAAACTGACCACCACTGTAATGGGTATTATGACTGACCAGTAGTAGAACAGGACCTGTTTTCCACTGATCACCAGTGTAAACCTAATTAAACTAAAGAGCGCCAAGTGATTGGCTGACGGTTGGGGTGTGGCCCCATTGATTTGAACAGGTGAGACTGACAGGTGGTACCGCCTTTCAACTCAACATGCCGCATTAAAGTTGTAAGCAGCCCCCTCTAGCTGTGTAGTAGGCTTTATGTGGGCCATTAGGGGACAGATTCTCTGGGGCCTAAAAACTATTTTTAAGGTTCCTCCATGGTTAAAAGGTTGAGGAATGCTGCTATAGAATAAGTCACATGAGACAAAGTACATATTCAAATCTTTGTCCAAAAACAATGGAATATCATTGGTCTCCGCTAAAGATACTAGAAGAATAGTTTTTCAAACAGAGCCACCCATAGCCTACAGTGTACACTGAAGTGTTTTTGCTATTAGACTATAGGTCAAATTTAATGTAAATCTATCCTCTTGCTCTCAGTAAGGTCAGCTATGTATTGAGTGAAAGCAATAGTTCCTGCTTATGTTCAGAATAAAGTGTTACTAAACCCACAACAGTAAAATCAGACTGTATATGCAGAATAGCATGCTTGTTATACTCACTGTGGAACTTAAAGGGTTAATCCTCTGCATTGTGTAAAAAAGCTCTTTGATCCTGTATGCATAGATCCTTCCCTCCTGTACTGTCTATCTGGGGAAGGCCAGCTAACACAGAGGCAGGGTAGCCGACCTGCACATGCTCAGTTGTGTCTTTTATGCTGGAGAGAACATTTCCTTGTTCTCAGAGCTAGCCAGGTCACATGATATTGACATCATACATGTGGGCATGTATACAGGCTGCAGTGGAAATCTCCTTCCTGAACTCTCAGCACTGGAGAAACTGTGCAGTTTATCACGTGACCGTGATATACAGATCAGCCAAAAAAGTGTATATAGTGGCAGTATTTTAATGTTAAAAGAAGATTTATAAGCTGTGGGCACTGTGGGTGGGTAGATGAACTGTTTTCATATTACTGGGTTTAGTAACACTTTAAGGTATCTATCTGATCTGGAACTTTACAGTCCCAAGAAAATACACTATTGTTCATACTATACATTATGACATTTTACCAACAGAACAGAAAGGGGGAAAAAAAGGTGGTCTAAGACAAGATAGGACCAATGGGCTACAAAAATAATATAACCGTGCGTGTATGGGAAAGTAGGGAAATAAATCATTTTAAGATGAACTTCAAGCTTATTAGAAAATGGGATATCGATTCAATATGAGGAGCTGCTGAAATCACAGAGAACTCAATATTTAGTTCAGAATTTGATCCCCTAAAAAAAATGTGGCAGGGAAAGTTTCTCCTGCATCAGCTAAGTCCTTTTTTTGTCTGTCTTGTTCAAGCAAATTAAAACCATGTTCCAAGGTAAGAAGTGTTGCAGAAAGTGCTGTCTTTATATTGTCCTGGATTGTGTTAGGTGGAGTTCTCCTTTTTTAAGTTTGTTCTTCCCACATGTTTTTACAAATAAAGATCAGACGTTTAACACAGCAAGGCAATACATTTATATAACAATTACAGAAGAAAGGCAGAAAGATTAGCCATGTACTGAACCCACAAGAAGCAATGTTGGGATGTGCTGCGCTCTCACCTGTGCTCAGGTAGCTCAAGGCTTTTGATTTGAGCTCTGGGCTCAGCTGACCAGTATTATTGAGGTACTCCAAAATGAAGATATTGGGGGTAAAAAGGGCGATATTCTGTTCCCCACATCCAGACGGCATCTTTAGCAGATTACCTAAATTCTGCATTGCTGTTCCCATGATATCACCTAAAATAGATAAAATCATAAGGCTATTTATTAATACAATAAATCTTTTTAAGCTGCACCATTCACAGCAGTTTTTTTAATACTATACTCTGTCATAGCAACTCTGACAGTAAACACTGTCTAATTTACTCACCAATCACTGAGAAGTAGGCACGTTGAGAACCTTCTACTATCTGGCTTGGGAGCTTCAGGGAAATTGCTTCTGTTATTTTAGTGCCTGTATATACAGATTAAAGCGATATTAAACCCCAAAATACACGAATAAATGTAGATGCATACCTTATGTCACCATTGCTTTCTGTTTCCAGATTTGTGCACTGTCTACGGTATTACCAGGCTATGAAGGTTTCCTTTGATGGGTTTCTGACATGCATACTCCTGCCACCTGCTGCCCTTGCACGTTTGGATGCATGCACTGTAAGAGCTGCTGGCACTGCTTGCAGCTGGCGCATGCACAGTAGGGGCTGTCTGTCAGTGCTCTGGTGTCCTGCTAGAGCATAGGGGCTGCTGATGCTATCTGGCCAGCACATGTGCAGTAGGGGGCACTAACACTGTTCGCATCTAGTGCATGCCCAGTAGGGGCTACTATATGTCGGTGCTCAGGCACTGTGCCCGGCTGGAACATAAGCGGTGCTGACACTGTCTGGCCAGCTCATATGCAGTAGGGACTGCTGCTTTTCTGAAATCTGGTGCTGTGCATATGCAATAGGGGCACACTGAGACTTTGGCCAGCCAGCACAGTACAGTGCTTGGAAATCAGAGCCTTGGATGGTGCCAGAGCCCCCTACTGTGCATGTGTTGGCTGAGCAAAAGGGCTTGCTCCCAAAATAGGGACTTATAATCCACATGCCCCACTTTTTTTTAAAACTCTCCTTACCTGTTATGCTGGATTGTCCTAAATGCACATACTCACCTGTCCTGCAAAGCCAGCATTGCCCTGCTGCAGTCCAATGCTTGGGTGCCCCATCCATGCTGCCATTTTCTCCTCTAATGCGAAAGGGAGCCCTGACGCCTGCTCCAGGTTCAGGCAGACAGTACTCCCTCATGACGCACATAAACTTGCACTACTGGCCGCTATGTGTCCCTGCTCCTGCAGCCTCCTAGGATATGTGGTGCAAATATCCCAGGAGGCTTTAGAGAGAAGAAGATGTCATTTTCATCTAGGCAAGAATGGCTAGTTGTGGCAGGAAAGACTAAAAAAAAAATGTAAAAAGTAAAAATACAAAAAAATGTTTGCTGTTTTAGAGTGTGGAGGGGTGAGGAGTGCAATGATGCCTAGGATATCAATTGAGTGAAGGTCCGCTTTTATGTAGTAAGGCTATTTTCTCTAAGTTCTTCACTTAAAAAAAAAAAAACATTGGGTGTCTCATATGAACTGGAATATTTACCTATAGACATAATATAAAACATACCATTACCGCAGACCATGGATGAGTGTGTCTCCTCTCTTTCAAATCCTTCCGGCTGCAAATTAAACACAAACCTATGTTATATTGTACTTATACTTTTGGAGCATGTTGTCTGGTAGGAGAACATTCCTACAATACTTTTAAAAACGCAAATTCATTTTAGGACCAACTCGTGTAGATGCCAATTTGTGTTGGTGTTGGGAACCTAAAGTACCTTTTTAAAAAGACCCATAAAAACCATGCAGAAAAAAAACCCCAAGATAGTCTCTCTGCATGGACAGTGATCTCCACAAGCAATAATATACTGGAAAAGAGCCCTCAGTTGGTTCAATAGTGAACACTATTGTTCAATTTTCCCTAATCATTAATAGAGTTCATTCTGTAATGCTGATGCTGTTTGATACTACGCACCTCTCTGATGCCAAGTGGCTTCCTGTCGTCATTTATTTTTGTAATGTTTCCTATTTGCGGATTTGAATTAGGTTTGGAATGCTTTGTTCCATGTTTCTAATTCTCAATATTTATTTCTCATATTAATGTTTTTTTTACAAGCAGTGTATTAATCTGATGCTTATAATTATAGTCTAGCAGTGATGATGTTAGCTGTTCCTCTGTTGTTGTTGTATGTGTTGTTTTTTTTGTTTTTTTCTTATGGAAGCTTCATTCATTTTTTTTTTTTTTTTTTGTACCTACTGTAAACCAACAAACTTTTAGCTCAATAGTGATTCATATTTTATTCACAATGAATGGCGGACTTTTTGACTGGACTGGTCCGATGGGCTTTCTGACGGACTTCCGACGGACTTTTGAACGAACGGACTTGCCTACACACGATCACACAAGTCCGACGGCTTTGTACGTGATGACGTACGACCGGACTAAAGTAAGGAAGTTGATAGCCAGTATCCAATAGCTGCCCTAGCGTCAGTTTTCCTCTGTCGGACTAGTATACAGACAAGCGGATTTTTCGACCGGACTCAAGTCCGTCAGAAAGATTTGCAACATGTTTCAAATCTAAAGTCCGTCATATTTTTGACTGAAAGTCCGTTGCAGAGCCCACACATGATCGGATTGTCCGCCAGATTTGGTACCTCGGACCAGTCCGGTCGAAAAGTCCGCCCGTGTGTACGCAGCATTACTGGTAAGACAAATTTCCTTTTAATACATGGCTTGGTCAACATCCCACCTTACAGGAGATATAGTGCAAAAATCCCACCCAAAAATCAGATTTACTACCATGCAATTTTTTTTTAGGCAGGTATGAAAAAATGCTGTAAATTATGAATGCTTTCAGAAATAGAAGTGATAATACTTTATTTGTATCAATTAACAAAAAGGAAAGTAAATGAACAGAAGAGAAATCCAAATCAATATATGGTGTGACCACCCTTTGCCTTCAAACATCAATTCTTCTCTATATACTTGCACAGTTTTTGAAGGAACTCGGAAGGTAGGTTGTTCCAAACATCTTGGAGAACTAACAAGAAATCTTCTATGAATGTAGTAGGCTGCCTCAAATCCTTCCTTCTGTCTCTTCATGTAATCCCAGACTGGTTCCATGATGTTGAGATCAGGGATCTGTGGGGGCCAAACCACCACTTCCAGGACTCCTTGTTCTTCTATACACTGAACAAAGTTCTTAATGGCATTGGATGTATTGAGGAAAGAATAATTGCTACTCCCGACCAGCCCAGGTGAATAAATGATATGGAGCGATCTCAGCCTACATGTCTCCACCACACCACACACCCTGATGCGTTTCGCTTCACCCATGAGGGATACTCATAGGGTCCCGTTGGGCAGAGCGAAATGCATCAGGGTGTTTGGTGTGGTGGAGACATGTAGGCCGAGGTCGCTCCTTATCATTCACCTAAGCTGGTTGAGAGTAATGGCGATCCTTTCCTCTTTTCACTTGCTAGCCCTCTGGATTGGTATCAGGATAAGCCTGCACCCCATGTTCTGGGATACAGGGATATGCTTTCACCTCTACTTTGAGAGTCACCAAAAGCAATATAACAGGACATTGGCTGTATGTTTGGGGTCATTGTCCTGTTGCAGAATAAATTTGAGGAAACAAAAGGAAGAAAGAGCGCACAGGCTCTGTTGCAAAACCTTTTATTATACAGATAAAATGTATAAAAACAATACACTCAATGTAGGTGAATAATAGCAGAAACACGTTGTCCTGCCAACCACCTAATGCACGCTATCAGCTGTTGGCCCTCCATGTCATGTGACACAGAAGGCGGCTCCTCTCACTACATAGCCGGCGAGTCTCCATTGAGGTAGAGCAGTGCGCTGACAAGACATACATGTCTCCGATAACATCCTGAGCTCATGGCAGGCTGCCCAACTTCTGAGAGATGTACCATTGTGTGTACATGCAATGCCCAAGGTGGTGGTTTTAACCTAGAGCCTTAACCCCTTTTATTGATGGAACATACCATTGGACTATTTGGGAGTTTTGCTTCTGGAGCTATATAGACCCAAGTGCAATTACTGTACACAGTGTTTTTTTTTTTTTTTTTTGTTTTTTTGCTTATTAACAGAATATATTTGAGGCGAATCTCATGCCTCCCTGATGGTATGACATGGTTTATAAGTATCTCTTTGTATTTCTCAGCATTGAGGACACCATTTATCCTGACCAAATCTTCAATTCAATTTGCAGAAATGCAGCCCCAGACTTGCAAGAAACCTCCACCATGCCTGCAGTTGCTCGTTGTTGTTCCGCTCTCCAGCCCTTCGGCGAACAAGCTGCCTCCAGCTACAGCCAAGTATTTCAAATTTTGACTCATCAGTCTAGATCAGTGTTTCTCAACTCCTGTCCTTAAGGCGCCCCAACAGGTCATGTTTTCAGGATTTCCCTCATCTGAAATGGCTTTGGGAATTACTTAGGCAGTGAAACTGATCAAATCACCTGTGCAAAATAATGGGAAGCCTGAAAACATGACCTGTTGGTGCGCCTTGAGGACTGGAGTTGAGAAACACTGGTCTAGATCACCTGCTGTCATTTTCCTGCACCCCAGTTCCTATAATTTTGTGCATAGTTGAGTCGCTTAGCCTTGTTTCCATGTCAATATGGCTTTTTTATGGCTACAATTCTTCCATGAAGACCACTTCTAGCCTGACTTCTGCAGGCAGTAGATGGGGGTACCTGGGTCCCACTGGTTTCTGCCAGTTCTGTGCTGATGGCACTGCTGGATATCTTCTATTGCCAAGGAAGTAAGCATGATTCGTCTTTCATCTGCTGCATTAAGTTGGTCGACCACCGTGTCTACACTCCTCAACGTTGCCAGTTTTTTTGTGCTGCTTCAAAAGAGCTTGAATAGCACATCTTGAAATCCAATTCTGCTTTAAAATCTTTGCTTGGGATGCAGCATAATCTTTGCCTTGCTGATGTAGCATAACTACCTTATTGCTGTGTTCAGTCTTGTCATGGTGACATGAAACTGTCTTCCACAACCTCACCTTAATAGCAGAGTTTGGCTGTTCCTCACCCAGGTTTAAGCCTCCTACGCAGCTGTTTCTGTTTCAGTTAATGACTGTGTTTCAACCTACATATGAAATTGATGATCATTAGCACCAACTTGGTGCAATCGGTTAATCATACGCCTGAATCTAATCCTACAAAATCCTTGACTTGGTGCAAGTGTACAAAGTGTAGGAATTGATGCTGGTTTGAAGCCAAAGGGTAGTCACACCAAATATTAATTTGTTTTAGATTTGATAAAAATAAACAAATACAATATATATTTTTTTTAAAGCATTATTTCTCAACAGCATTTCTTCACACCTTCCTAGGTTTACAGAGTAGTAGGGCTGGGGGCTGGGAACTTTTTTAAGTAAGTTGCACACATATTGAATTCCTGTGCAGTGAATGTTGTAGTCAAATTACAAAATGGGCTCACCTCCACTAGAATATGTTTGGTGATTGTGTCCTTTCTCCCTTGTGTTGGGTTCACAATCTCATTTCCGCACAGTCCTCCTCCTGGCAGGGTCTGAGCACTGATTGTAAAGTTCACTTCACCTAAGAAAAACACAGGAGGATCTCTTACAATATACCTATGTACAGTTACTCATCTCTTGGATTAATGTACCACTCCAGACAAAAATAACAAGATAAAATGAATGAATAACCCATTAAAAGATAAAATAACAGCTCTTGCTGTCGTATTTTCAATGCAGATATTTCTAACCACAGGATTATGACTAGCTGTCCTCAGCTTGGTGGCCAGCATCATTCTTCCTCTGTACCCAGGTCCTCTTGGACTTGCCCCAAGCTGTGATGGACAGTGAAAGGAGAAGCAGAACAGTGATGAGCTCACCTTTCTGTCCCTCTGCTTTCTCCACCTATCAGCACATAAACTGATTGGCTCCTTGCACTGCCTCTTCTCCTCACACTCCAGAAAAATAAACCGGAAATTTCTGCACTGCTTACAGTGTTTTACCAGCTAACACATCACATTGAAAAAATGGTAAATAGAACTAAGATAACAAAGTGTAGCGCTAGGAATAGAAGTGTTCTGATGCAATTCAAACGAATGTCAAAAATAACAATAAAATGACAACACATATGAAATATAAATCATGGTATACACAGTTATGCACAGCGTGTATATAGTGAAAATGGGGGTATACACCCTCAAAATAAGTCCATAAATAAAAGTAAATATGAATTTGTTCACAGTCAAGTGCAATGAAGTCTTTGCAAAAGGTGAATATGTACACTCGTGAAAAAAAACCACCACCGGATGAAGGGAAGGCTTACCAAATCGTTTGAACACACTAGGGCATACGCTCTGTGTGTCAAACAGGCTTGTTATACAATGGATGGACCGTAGATAGATGCCGTCAAACAGGTATATGCGGGTAGCAGCCGAGTAGGGTCATGAGGAAATGACACCACAGGCAAACCAACAGCTCAGAAATCCATAGACATGTGTAGAGTATTGGAAAGGAAACGAGAGAGGGCCAGATGATGTCCTTTTAGAGACGAAACGCGTCGGTACGGTCCCCATTGCTGCCTGCATTATTCTACATCGCTGTTTTTACCTATATCCATGTGAGTGGTTTTTCATTTTAATAAATATATCTGTTTTATGGAATTACACTATAGTCCTCTCTCGTTTCCTTTCCAATACTCTCCACATGTCTATGGATTTCTGAGCTGTTGGTTTGCCTGTGGTGCCATTTCCTCATGACCCTACTCGGCTGCTACCCGCATATACCTGTTTTATACCAGTCCTAACTGATACATCTGCAAGAAAGCTTGTTCTTTTAAAAAACAACAGACTTTCTGGCTGGATCACTAAATGAAAATAGAGAAAAAACGCCTAAAAAAGAAAACTAATGCAGCCACCACTTCTAAGAATTGGTAGGCAACAATAAATATTTTCTTTTTGGGTTTAATACTTTAAGGTAAAAACTAAAACTATTTTTTCTAAAACTTTAAGGCATTTCTCTATATAAGCCTATAGTTCCTATGTGGCAAATGCTGAGTATTTTCTGTTTGGTGCAGCATGTTCAAGCACAATGGAGCAAGATAGCTAATAACTACATACATTCTTACAAATTTGGTCTACAATTCATCGGTGAATGCCATATCCCCTGCTCTCTGAATATAAGAAAGTTGGTCCAGTGTGTGACAAGGGTATATGTGTTAGTACAACCAGACTAGTTAAAGGTATATCTGACCATGACAGATGGGGTATATTTTACCTACGGCTTGGTTTCTAGACCAACTGCATTTCTTGCAATTGATGCAACCAATTTGTAAAACCAGTAGAAAAGTAAGAAAAATGAGGCTCCCATCATGCCGCACAGAGCAAGGTGGTCTCATCCCCATAGATAGGAACAAAGAAGTAGTAACCCCCTCAATTGGGACTTTGATTAGACCACCCACTCAGAAGATCCATAAAAATGAAAACCTTAATAATGAAAAAACATAAAATCCAAAGATGACAAATATGCACAACATAAATTACATGGAATGTCATAAAAATGTTATACATAGGGTGGTGTAAAATATGAATGCCCAGATGCCCGACACGTTTCCGGTATGAGATGTTCAAATACCTTCATCAGGGGTTCAAACAATATTTAGCATTCAAATCTATTCCAGTATGATGGTTCCATGTGAGCAGGCACTGAGGACCAAATAGTCCATATAGATATTCTACCGTACAAGGTTCAAAATATTATATATGTATTTAGGGCACAATCATAAGGTGCATAATATCAGCGACATCTATTGTGAGATGTGGGCCCATAAACTTCTCATCTGAAAAAGCGGGACACCCAGTTTGCTGAGACGGCACTACACGGCACACTGCGCACAGCTATAGCCACAGGACCAGTCTGTGGTGGGACAGTCAGACAATTACTCCGGGGCTATTTAGCCCATATTACTGGTCTCAGCAAACTGGGTGAGACCAGTATCATATCAGTATCATATCCAGAGGTTGTCTTTGGGAAATAGATGTATGAGTACTGTCAGCATTGCTACTGAGGTGGAAGGGGTGGGAGGTCAGCCTGTCAGTGCTTAGACCATACGCCGCACACTGCATCAAATTGGTCTGCATGGCTGTCGTCCTAGAAGGAAGCCTCTTCTAAAGATGATGCACAAGAAAGCCCGCAAACAGTTTGCTGAAGACAAGCAGACTAAGGACATGGATTACTGGAACCATGTCCTGTGGTCTGAGGAGACCAAGATAAACTTATTTGGTTCAGATGGTGTCAAGCGTGTGTGGCAGCAACCAGGTGAGGAGTATAAAGACAAGTGTGTCTTGCCTACAGTCAAGCATGGTGGTGGGAGTGTCATGGTCTGGGGCTGCATGAGTGCTGCCGACACTGGGGAGCTACAGTTCATTGAGGGAACCATGAATGCCAACATGTACTGTGATATACTGAAGCAGAGCATGATCCTCTCCCTTCGGAGACTGGGCCACAGGGCAGTATTCCAACATACCGACCCCAAACAGAAGCTAAAGAAGCTGAGGGTAAAGGTGATGGACTGGCCAAGCATGTCTCCAGACCTAAACCCTATTGAGCATCTGTGGGGCATACTCAAATGGAAGGTGGAGGAGTGCAAAAGGTCTTTAACATCCACCAGCTCCGTGATGTCGTTGTGGAAGAGGACTCCAGTGGCATCCTGTGAAGCTCCGGTGAACTCCATGCCCAAGAAGGTTAAGGCAGTACTGGAAAATAATGGTGGCCACACAAAATATTGACACTTTGGGCCCAATTTAGACATTTTCACTTAGGGGTGTACTCACTTTTGTTGCCAGCGGTTTAGACATTAATGGCTGTGTGTTGAGTTATTTTGAGGGGACAGCAAATTTACACTGTTATACAAGCTGTACACTCACTACTTTACATTGTAGCAAAGTGTCGTTTCTTCAGTGTGTCACATGAAAAGATATAATAAAATATTTACAAAAATGTGAGGGATGTACTCACTTCTGTGAGTTACTGTATATGAATCCCAATCAGAAATTGAAGCATAAATGGCACATGCGCTATAGACTGAAATAATAAACACAAGCTAGCCTGAGGATGATAGCCTGTGGGTCCATGATTACGAGAAGGGTGGAGGGGTCTCTCTGAACAGATTTTCTGACTTTAGCATTATACCCGTATTTCCTGCAGCAGTTTACTGGTTGCTATTACTTGTGCAGTTGCTGTTCAAACATTGAGGCTGGGTTCACACTATCACCGCATGCAGCTCACAGCAGGGGTCCGGTGCATCCCAGTTCACTGTTTCAAGTCCGATTTCAGCCCAAATTTTTGGCTGAATTTGGACCTGAAACAGACCAAAAGACACACAGGACCCCTGTGCAAATTCGCACCGGAACCACAGAGAAGATATGTGAACCGGCTCCAGAGCCGGTCAAAATCTCCTGCTATTGTGAATTGGATGCTGGAAATCCGCATCCAATTCGCACTAGTGTGAACCCAGCCTAAAATATAGCGTACACAGTTGTGAGAGAACCCTGTGCAGACCTACTAACTACTCAACCATATTCTTACCAAGAGAATGTAGGATCACTTCATATTCTAAAGTCACTCTGCTGTTTGCTTGTACACACTGACCATCATCTTCTGTGTTTATGGTTTTAGCTGTGAATTTGTCAGATTTTTCCAAATTAATTGCCACCTATTAATTGAAAAGGGGTAATGGTCATCAATAATACCACAACATACAATAATTGTGTATAAGCATATACCTTATATTATATTTGTGTGCATATGTGTGTGTATGTATGTACTGTATATTCTATACTGTATGTTATAGCAAATGTCTTGGTTGGTATAAACATTAATGAATATAAATTTAGAAATTAGTGAAATTTGATCATGCTCATTCTGTTATCAGTCAATCCTGAAATTTACAATATTAGTACAGTAATTTTCTCTGGGAATACTAATACAAACGCCGATGTCTGGAGCAAAATATTTCCCCATATTTGCCCCATCTTCATTTCTGATTAGATCCTGAACTTTGAATTTTATGTAGGTGTGGTAATATCTCCTTATTTCTGAAATGAATCTGTATAAATAGTTTGGAGATGCAATGTGTTTCTTTTTCTCATTTTGTATTATTATTATTATTATTATTATTACTATTATTATTGATGCTGCTGCTACTACTACTACTACTACATAATAATAATAATAATAATAATAATACAAATATTTTAAGTGGTTGTAATCCTCATATATGAACAAAGCACTATATACTTATATGGTGTTTACTTGTTACTATCCAAAGCACTAAGTGTCATTTCTCTCTGCTGCCTCGTTCCTCTGTTATCAGCATGAGTCACTTCTGGTTTTCTTGACAACAGCGAAAAAGGGGGTGGAGGAGAGCTCCAGCGCACACAGCCTGTGACTGATATCCTTAGTTCTGCATATTCTCCATGTACTGTGTGAAGGAGGGTGTTTCCCTTCCCTCCAATCAAAGTTTAGTGCTGTCCTCGCTGTGATCGGCACTGTGAGAAATCAGATCTCTGCCCCCTGCTTTTAAGAACTGAGAGATACTGTGTAAATTCTGAACTTTGAATGGCTGTAGAGGACAGATGGCTGCAGATAAACAGGTACTACGTATGTAGGAGGATTTGTTTCATCTTTGTGTATCATCTGATGCTAGTCACGCCACTGAGTAAATGTGAGGGATTTCAACCACTTTAATTGTCTATCTCTGCCTTCTGCTCTGCATCATACTTGTCTGCTAGTACATACACCTGTTTTTTTTTTTTGTTTTTTTTTTCTAAAAACTTATGTGAGCAGTTTAGAGACCTGCATTACACTACACGGTTCTACTTTAACCACTTCAGCCCTGGAAGGATTTACCCCCTTTATGACCAGTCCATTTTTTACGATACGGCACTGCTTTGATTTAACTGACAATTGCGTGGTCATGCGATGCTGTACCCAAACAAAATCAACGTCCTTTTTTTTCCCCCACAAATAGAGCTTTCTTTTGGTGGTATTTGATCACCTCTGTGGTTTTTATTTTTTGCACTATAAACAAAAAAAGAGCGACAATTTTGGAAAAAAAAAACAATATTTTTTACTTTTTGCTATAATATCCCCATTTTTTTTTTTAAACATATTTATTCATCAGTTTAGGCCAATATGTATTCTTCTACATATTTTTGGTAAAAAAAATTGCAATAAGTGTATATTGATTGGTTTGCGCAAAAGTTATAGCATCTACAAAATAGGGGATAGAGTTTTGGCTTTTTATTATTATTATTATTATTATTATTATTATTGTTGTTTTTTTTACTAGTAATGGCGGCGATCTGCGATTTTTATTGGGACTTTGACATTGGTGGCGGACAGATCGGACACTTTTGACACATTTTTGGGACCATTGACATTTATACAGCGATCAGAGCTAAAAATAGCCACTGATTACTGTATAAATGTCACTGGCAGGGAGGGGTTAACACTAGGAGTCGATTAAGAGGTTAACTGTGTTCTAGGGAGGTGTTTCTAACTGTGGGGGCAGTGTAGTGACTGGGAGTAGATCGACATCGCTGTTTCTATTCAATAGAAATAGCAGATCTCTCTCCTCTCCCTGACAGAACGGGGGATCTGTCTGTTTACATTCTCCCTCTCTCAATCGCGAGTTCTCGGCGGAAATCAGCACGTGCCGGGCATGTGCATCAGCTCTTGCGTCACGCAGCGGCCGCACGCACGCCTGCTAAGGCGCCTTAAAGCACTGATGTACAGCTACTGTACGTTGATTTGCCCAGGAGAGCCAACCTGCCACAGCATGACGGCGGCAGGTCGGCTAGTGGTTAAACTGGACAAGGTTATGGGATTTTGTGATTACTCACCCTGATGGTTTGCGGCAGGTAGTTAAACAAGTTAGCTTTCAGTGTGAATATCTCTCCCCGTACAACGGAGTATGGCAGGGTAAGGTCCAGGAAGAAAGGTTGGAAAGCCACCAGTGACACTGGTTCTGCAAGCCCAAAGCCTGCTTCCTCTGATGTACAGAACATCCCCACATTCCATGTTGTTATGGTGTCTGGTGCTGTCAGTTTCATGGTAGCTTGTCCAACATCACTGCAAGAAGAAAAGATTATGGAATTCTATACACCCTTCCAAACAAAACACAGTGATGCCCTCCACTTCAGTTAAAAAAAAAAAAAAGTCAGCAGCTACAAATACTGAAAGAGGAAGTAAACTCTCCCACTCTGATGCTTCTTTTCATTTAGTCCATTATAATAAGTAATTATCAAACTATAGCCACTTTAATCCAGCCCAAATCGCATATTACTTACTGTTTAAAGAAACTTTAAAAAACTTGTTTCCAGGGGTAAGGCAGCGCCATCTTAAGTATTGTTTTCTGAGTCCACAGTAGTGTATTTCCGCCCTTACATTGAGCACTTCCTGTACTGTTAACCAAGCCTCCTTCTCAATCCAACATTTCTATGGCAACCCTGCTTCCCTGCTCATAGCTGAATCGTTTTATTTCATAGTATTTACTTGTGCCGATTATCTAGTGTTTGCCTATGTCAGTCTTATCAGCTTCAGCTGATAAGACTGCAGTAATGCTGTCCAATGCCCAGGTTTACACTCCATGTGATGTCACATGGGGTGTAGTAGGAAGCTCTGAGTGCTTATGCAGTCTCATGGGATTTCAGTGATGTGCTGTAGGAAGTCCTGATAATAGACAAGTACACAGAGTGTGCCGTAAATCAGGGGAGATATGGGCATGCTCAGTGACTTCATTCTAAAGAACAAAAAGGATTACAACAATACTAAGCAAGTCAGGATATATCTACAAGCAGTGTTCATCAGGGCTTTTTATGCTGATTTACATGGGACAAAGTTGTGGGGGAGAGTTTACAACCACTTGAAGCTTCTGACTTAATAAAAAAACATTCACCAGCCCAGGGATCCAAGGCTGTCTCCACCCGAACTGGTTCTTCGCCAGTCTTTGGGTCCCTGGTGCCACCATGTTGACTGTAGGAAGCCAGTCGTGTTTCCCTGTGGCTTCACAGCTGGCTCCCCACTGCACATGCCTGAGTTGCACTGCTCTTTCTGAATGGTCCGGCAGCCTCCTGGGAACCAAGAAGTTGCAGGTATTTGGGGGGCGAGCTGTCAAAGCCAGGTACCTGCATCTTAAAAATAAATACAAAAAAAGGCCAATAAACACAGAAGAAGGGGGGAAGAGGAAAATCAGCAGAACTTTCTGTTCTAAGTAAAATTCTGCTTTAAGCTGACCATATAATGCTTGAATTTTGGCAACTTTCAGTTCAAGCAGTTTATTGCCCTGCCAACACTGCTCTATGTGATAAAAGTCAATTGTTCCATTTGACTTTTGTCAAGGAAGCCTGTCAAAAAATTGTTGGCTGAACAGCTCCTGCATCTAGTCAGATACAGCCATTGCTGGAGCATTCTGACAGCCATGCTGTTAGCTTGGATGGAGGAATCTGCTAGATTTCCTTTGTTCAGCCAGCAGGCTGAACAAAAGAAATCTGCTAGATTCCTCTATCTATCAGTGTATAGCCAACTTTGGGGTTCATTCACACGTCTTCACTTGAAGGCCTTCCTGAAGTCAACGAGGGAATCCAAAATTCTGATCAACCTTCTTAAAGAGTCAGTCCACCAAAATCGAATTTAAATTGAAAATGCACTACTGTGAGTGCAGGTTTGTAATGCGGTGTTTGGTGGGCAATATGCCCTTAGCTTGTATAAAGAAGGGAATTCAATTTTGTAACGTTAGGCCTAGCACACTCAGTGATTTATTTTGAACTGTATTATCTTGAGAATTTGTACAAATAAAACTAGCAGCTAGCTAGTTTTAACACCAACTGTGGGCTTTACCAATTCACAGATCTACAAGGGGCCCGTTCACACCATTGTGATAGCACATGTGTTATATCCATTGGTACACTGTGGCGCCATTTATTGCAAATGGCACCCCAATACGCCTCCAAATGTGTACTGTAATAAAAAGGCAGGCTGCCCTATTTTAACTTGCATTGCTGTGTGTTGCAGCCCATTCATTTTTAAAAGGCAAGGCAACAACACATGCGTTGCAGTGTACAGTGTAAAGGTGTGAACGAGCCCTCATGTGAAGTACAAGCTATATTGTTCTTTATCAGGCATATTCAATATAACAGAACACGCAAAACAAGTGCAATGTGCAGTAGCCACAGTAACCAATAGAAAGGTCATGTACTGGTCTGGGTTCAGTAAAGTGAATTCTAATTGGCTCCTGTGAGTCACTTTTTTTCTTGAAACTGTCTACTGGATAAGGCTGTATGCCTTATGTAAATAAGTTGATACTGAATTGCTCAAATTGAGCTATAACTTCGTCTTTGCTAACAGATTGTTACTTACTCTATTGCTACTAAGTCCCAAAGCCACGTTTCAGGGAAAAACTTCCTCACAGTTTCCACAATCTCTTCTTCTGCAGACTGTGCTCCCACTCTTCTCAGTGGAGCAGAAGACATCAGGTATGATACTTGTGGCTGCATTTCTATGAGAGAGTAGGCAACCTTGGATATATTTTTCTTGCTTAAACATGCCTATCACAATTCATCACAAAAAATAAGACCCTTCGTCTGAGCATATGGAACTGATATCCCTTTTTTTTTTTTTTTTTTAATAGCACTTTACTCCAGAATAAATCTATCTGCTTACAGGTCTTGAAAGAACAATGGTCATTGGATATCCCAGATCTTTCGGAAGACAATTGGGAAGAGTTCATTTATTCTTATTTCTACTAATATGGGCTATAGATCGATCGATTGATTCAACTGTGTATTTTTCACAGGATATATTATACCCCACTTAGATTATTTTGGATGCATAAAAGAGATAGCCCTATAGGTCACAAAAATAAAGACAAGGGAGATTAGCTCCATATGATCTGGACCTGTGAGAAAATAAGGTCATTTTGGTCCAGTGTCACACAGTTTATAGCCACAAACTTTAACCTTCCCAATGTGTGTGGTCCAAAATGGTGCCTGCTGGGGGTTTTGGAAGAAATTTACCTAAGCTCCTATATCAGAAACAGTTTATACGATATCTAATGTTGTATGCCAGGAAAACAATAGTATTACAATGGTTTTACTCTACAGTTGTGCCTCTTACCAATGGAAAAACTTGATTAACCAGGTCTTACCTGTAAGCTAACACGTCACAGGTCCCAGAAGATTGACCGGCCATTCACAGCATGCAGCGCAGCTCGCGCACGACTGAAGCTACAGCTGGGTGCCCACAGTTAGAATGCCGGCACAGCAGAGAGGAGGGGGAGAGGAGTGAGGCTTACTGCACCCGCATTGCTGGACCGTGGGACAGGTGAGTGTCTGTCTGATTATTAAAAGTCAGCAGCTACACTTTTTGTAGCTTCTGACTTTTAAATGGGTGGAACTCCGCTTTAACTATGATTGTTATGTTTGTATTCCTCTTGGATTCTTCTGTAATACCCGATCATTCTTTAGCCCCTGTGAGGGCGACCTATATGCTTGCTTTTGATTTCTTACATTGTGGCTTAAAACCAATAAATACATTGAAACAGAAAAACAGCGATTTATGTTAGTGTGCCTAGGTGCTCCTGTGGCTGTATATCTGAAGTGAGAGACCTCAGGCACTGCTGCCTCTGACTGCTACTCTTTTTGGATATCGATTTTGGTATGTCACTACGGTGCTACTCATTGTTGTCACTGTTGAAGGCTCTGACATGAGGAAGAAAAACTACCTCTACCAAGATGTACAGCACGGTAAGGGCTGGTTCACACCTAAATCGCACAGGAACGCAGTCCGCCTTCCTGTGCATTTCAGTATGGTGAAAAATTTTCAGCCCATTGGGCTGAAATTGCTCTGCATCGCAACTACAGTAGTGTATGCACTGCTTTTCAAAAGTGCACCGCATCAAAGCACATCTGTACTGCAGTACCATGTAATCCAGTGCAGCCAGGTGTTTGCGATCTGCATTTGAGGTGTCATTAAGAATACATTGACACCCACAGCAGATCGCATACCCTGTGTGTTTTGAACGCGGTGTAGGAAATGCTCACAGAATGCAGGTTTTCTGCATTGCATTCTGGTGTGAACAAGTTCTAGTTCTAGTTTTTTGGGCACAGCTTCCGGAGTTTAGTTTTGCTTTAGTGTAACTTTCAAATTTCAGATGCTATCCTTTGCTTATACAGGCAGTCCCCGAGTTACGAACGGGTTAGGGACTGTAGGTTTGTTCTTATGTCGAAAATGTTCGTAAGTCGGGAGCGCATGCGCAGAACAGCAGAGACGTCGTTTTCCGATGTTTCCTGATGTTCTGTCAAGTAGTCGCGCATGCGCAGATGCTGTTTTACGATGTTTTCCAATGTGAACAGTGGCCGCGCATGCACAAAACGGCAGCCGCCTCCCGTTCGTAAGTAGAAGTTGTTCGCAAGTCGGATGTTCCTAACTCGGGGATGCCCTGTATTTGTTATGGTATTAAATACAGGTAAAGCGATATGGAGATTAATCACTAGAGGGAGTTCTGATTTAGATCAGCCTCATTAATCCTCCCTAGTAAAAGCAATAGTAAAGTCTGCTTTTTATCTTGTACCTATAGGTAAGCCTATAATGCTTACTGTAGGTGCAGTAAATATCTCCTAAACGTGCACCATTTAGGAGATATTTACCTTAGTAGCAGCTGGTGACATAATGGCGCGTGCACATTGCACTCTGGATGGTGCCCTACATTCAGAGCTTTGTGCAGTGGGCTGTGACTGTGCGCATGCATGGGTGTGATGTCATTGTGGCACAGCCATTCAGCTGACCGAAGCCCGCAAATTTGGATGGAAGACTGGGTGAAGATGGAAGCCCTCTTAGTGGTGGCAGGGCACCGCTAGAAGGCTTCATTTTAAGGTAAGTCTGTCATAATGTGCTAGTAATCTTATGTGGGAAGGTTGCAGTGCCTATACACCTGTCTTCCTAATGCCGCGTACACACGAGCGGACATTCCAGCAGACTTGGTCTGTCGGACCGGACTCTGTCGGACCGGACTCTGTCGGACCGGACTCTGTCGGACCGGACTCCGTCGAACAATTCGATCCTGTGTGGGCTCCAGCGGACTTTTTTTTTTTTTCCCCAAAAGTCCTCCGGACCTAGAAATATAACACGTTTCAAATCTTTCCGACGGACTCGAGGTCCGGTCAAAAAATCTGCTCGTCTGTATGCTAGTCCGACAGTCTAAAACCGACACTAGGGCAGCTATTGGCTACTGGCTATCAACTTCCTTATTTTAGTCCGGTCATACGTCATCACGTACGAATCCGTCGGACTCCGGTGTGATCGTGTGTAGGCAAGTCCGTTCGTTAGGAAAGTCCGTCGGAAGTCTGCTGAAAGTCCGTCGGATAGACCGTCGGACCAATCTGGTCGAAAAGTCAGCTCGTGTGTACGCGGCTTTAGATGTGCGGTCTTGTTTCGTTCTGAATCGAAATTCTGACAAATTTTTCAATATTTGGAAATTTGGATGTATCTGAATTTCTAAATTACAATAGTAACGAATTTAAAGGCATTCGAGATAACAAAACCAAATATCGGACAAAATTCTAATAACAATTGCAACTCCACCCACTGGAGCTTACTTATGGGGATGGCTTCCCCATGAGCAAACTCCAATGGGCAGAGTGAAACGCGTTAGTGCATGGCCTGTGGGGGTCCAGGCAGAGACTGCCACTTGTTTACAAACAGCAGGTCTTTTTCTGATGTGCAGCTCCCAGGATCGTCTACTTTTATTCCAATATTCCAATAAGGGATAATCAAAAGAGTAGGCAACGCATTTTGGGGGTCCAAAAATGCCCCCTTCATCGAGGCTTGAGACTTAAAACTATGTAAACGGACTAGAAGTGAACTGGATCTTAAATGGTATATGATTACATGTATAGGTCTTGTCAGCACATTATACCACAAGGAAACTGTGGAGATCCTCTGGGGTGTAGAAGATGCCTGCCTGCAAACTAGATCACAGCAACATCATTACCTTTAAGATAGCAACATCAATAAGATAAAATAACCTTACAGTTTCACTACTGTTTTGCCACTTTGCTTAACTATCAATAAAAAGACGTTGATTTCTACTGTCCAATGCAAAATAACTTGCTTATCCTAGACTGTGGAATGTGCATTCCTGAAAATGATTAGCAAGTAGATTATCAAAGTTATTGTGGATATACCCATTACTCTACCGTGGACATCGTGCATATTGTAAGCATAACCAATAACTACTTCCTCACATAGCGCTGGGATCCTGATAATGGTGTTTGTGGCAACCTTCAGCCCAAGATCCTGTAGAAAGAAACAGAATTACAGAGTGGTACAAGGATAAAGGTCAAAGCGTTGTACTGGCATTAAAGAAAGATGCCAATATAGGTAATGGGAAATGTAGAAAATTATTGTAAAGCTAAATGAGCGGTCTAAACATTTTTATTGGGACATTACTAAAATAAGTACCTGTTTTAAGTCATTAAAGAGAATCTGTCATGACTGACACTGTCCATAATTGTCCAAGTACTATTCAAATCAGACAGCAAGGCTTTGGGCAAGGACTGAACCGGTTAGGGAAACTTAATGGAGTGAATTGGTTAGGAATACTTCAAGGGTTGAAGCAGTCAGGGATACTTCAAGAATTGATGTGGTTAGGGATAGTTTATAGGAAAATCTCAGAGAAAGCCGCAGATGCTTTCATATTGTTTGAGAGCAGAAGAAAGGAACATGTGTTGCTGTAGTCCATGGGGCAAGCTGCACAATTGACGTTGTTATTGCCTTGTAAACAATATGGACATTTTTATGCCGCATACACATGGTCAGAATTTCCAACAAGAAATGTTCAATGGGAGCTTGTTGACGAAAATTCCGACCGTGTGTAGGCTCCACCGGACATTTTCCGTCGGAATTTCCGACAAACAAAACTTGAGATCTGGATCTCAAATTTTCTGACAACAAAATCCGTTGTCGGAAATTCCGATCCTGTATGCACAATTCCGACACACAAAATTCCACGTATGCTCTGAATCAAGCAGAAGAGCCACACTAGCTATTTAACTTCATTTTTCTAGTCTCGTCGTACGTCACCGCGTTCTTGACGTTCAGAATTTCCGACAACATTTGTGTGACCGTGTGTATGCAAGACAAAGTGAGGGTAGAGCTTTGCCTCATCTAGCCAACTACATTGCCTGTGCATCCCATCCCAGCATATATTTAAGAACAAGATTCCTCAAGGTTTGGGACTTTATATGGATACAAGGCAGTGATATAAAAAAGTACAAAATTTATTTGACAAACAATAAATCAGTCAGTAGTGTAACAAAAATATAAATATGAACAAATGGCTGATGATAAAAAAAACATCTATTTAGAGGAAAACCAGCTTAAAGTGAAGAGGGAGCTGGCAAAGGAATGACTGACGCGTTTCAATTGCACTATGAAGTGCGGATCTTCCTCAGGGACTTTACAATTTGCACCACTCCCAATGCCGTAGTTCCCAAATATAAGCCCGGGTTCACACTATAATGCGCTGTGGACCGCACAGGAGTGCTGTGCGTCCCTGTTCACCATTTCAGGGACGAATCAGGGCCGATTCTATGCCTGAATTTGGCCCTGAAACGCAGCCAAAGACACACAGCGTTTTTGTGCAGTGCGCACCGCAGCCGCCCCGGAGATATGTGAACCGGCTCCATAGGGAGCCAGTCATATTCTCCTGCTATGCGAATTAGATGTGCGGAAACGCACATCTAATTCGCATAGGTGTGAACCCGGGCTAAAAGTTTTTTGATTTTGCAGTTGATGGACCACACACCTCCGCTCCATCCATTAAGGGGGGATACCTCTCCATCGTTTGATATGAGAACCCTTTCTGGATGTGATACAACCCTCCATGAAATATACACATATCAATTAAGCCTTCACTATTAAGTTGGACATTATTCTAACACTGTTTAAACAAAACTCCCCTACAAGTGACTATGAGCAATTTCTTGGAGCATGGGTGAATTCAGGGTGTCCTTTGGATGGTGTTTCTCAGTCTGGCATGGATGAATGTTTTAATTCCTACTACTTGAGTGTGTCTCTTCAGCTGCTGGTGAAATAACTGTATATTTGGGAACTACAGCTTTGAGAGTGGTGCAAATTGTAAAGTCCCTGAGGAAGATCCGCACTTTATAGTGCATTTGAAACGCGTCGGACATTCCTTTGCGAGCTCCCTCCTGTCTTTAAGCTGGTTTCCCTCTATATAGATGTTTTTTATCTGCCATTTGTTCATATTTATATTGATATTTTTGTTACACTACTGACTGATTTATTGTTTGTCAAATACATTTTGTACTTTTGTATATCACTGCCTTACGTCCATTTAAAGTCCCAAACCTTGAGTAATCTTGTTCTTTAAATGTGTATGCAAGACAAGTTTGAGTCAACATCCTTTGGAAAAAAAACATGGATTTTGTTGTCGGAATGTGCAGTCATGTGTACGCAGCATTACTATGCTATAGTGAATGTATTCCTAGCGTAGTAAATAAAATGACGTTGTGCTCTAACCATTCAATAATGTTCAAGACAAAAATCCATTGATGAGGGGTAGTGTGATGCATTGTTATAACACATTGCATTGTTTAATTTTTTCTTTTTTTTTATTTATTTAACCTCTTGCCCCCTCACAACACGCATGCGTCAGGAAAGAGGGTGAGCATGCTGGCCATATGCATCAATGGGTTGCATTGCTTTCTGAGCTGAGAGTGCACTCACTGAGTGTTCCCAGCACACAGCCTGAGCTGTAAAAGACAGCTCTCAGTCTGTACTAACGATCGGGTGTCTGTGGGAGTGGCTTCTGATCATGTGAACATTGTGAAAGCCAATCCGTGTTTATGTGATTGGTTGATCTTTCCTGCCCCCCAGTTGTGCAGACCCAATAAAGGGATGCTGGGGGGAAAAGGGGTTATGTGTCACAAATTGACACCTAAATCATTTCTATGCATTACAGCTAATTGACATGCAGTGCTTTTGGTTGCACTGCGTAACAAGGCATTCATGCTTCATCTTTATGCAGCGTGCCCCACTGCACCTGTATAGTGTGAACAGGGCACCTAGAAAACAATTGTTTTCTATATGCCCTTGAACTGAGCCTGCATTAATCTATGCAGATCAGCATGAGCAAGCTTGTGATAGCATTCTCAGATTGTGTTGCTAGTTTTTATGCGTTTATGTGAGTAGCGTACCTTTAGGATCTTGTAGGTGTCAGTGTCCCATGTAGGGACAGATGGGTTGTAATATACTCCATTTAAAAAGATAGGCTCCAGTCGCAGGCAGGCATCTTCACGTGGCTCCTCTAAGCGAAATCCCTCATGGTCATAGCCTGAAAGGTCTGTAACTTGCAGCAGGTTATACACCTGAATAGGAAAAAGAGAATCTTAAGGACTTGATTTTCAGGTTCTATTTTTATTGCCCTCTGTGTCTCCACTAAGCAGAGAAAATATGAAAGCGCACACTGAAGTCCGCTCAACTGCAAAAATGACAGGAAGGTTGCAGCTCCATCACCTCCTGGGAAGGGATGGAGTTGAAGACTTCCTGACACTTTTTTGCAATTGAACAGCATTTGGTGTGCGCATTCATCTTTTCTCTGCATGATGTTGATAGTTGAGCTAGATGAGCCCTGTGAGAGCTGCACCCGACAGATTAAGTCACTGGGCAGATGCAGTGGAAGCTGGAGCAGGGCATCAAGTTCGATTGGGTTCCACTAGAGGCAAGGCAAAACTTTACTTTTCATGATATATAAAAAAACCCAAAGGGTTAACGCTGTGCTAGAAAACTAATTGTTATAAATTAAAAATATTTTGAAAAGTGAAAATCCAAAATCAACAAAGCAGCCAGCATCAAAGAGTCAGATACAGGAACTCCAGTGCATGTAATAAATAAAGGATGCAGCGCTATGATAGTACATAATGAAAAATAGTGTAAATAGTTTCACAAAGGAAAACTAAGGCAGTTACCAAAACTGCAAAGTCATAAGATGCGTTATATCTTTTACATAAATTAATTTGTGCTAAAACAGTGATATTAAAGAATTCCTCATATCATAGATAAGTGCCACAAAAAAAAATAATATAATAATTACCCCACCAAAAAAGAGGAAGGTAAGTATGTGATAAATCATAAATAGTGAATAAAAATCAACTAAATTAATTTAATTAATTTAATTTAACACCATAAATAATATATATAAAGTCCCACCCCTAGCAGTGCAAAAATTAAGATTTAAAAAATGACTAAACAGTCCATGAACATTGTGGAGATGCTAATCCAGAAAATGTGGTATAGATAAGTCCAAAATCCCAAATGCTAGCACACCCGAGTGACTGATGAGGCTCCTTACCGACTCAAATGACCACCCAGGTGGTCTCACCAGGCACAGGGAATATAAGGTCTCCCAAAAACCTATAGCGGCATCTGTAGTAATAGCTAGATCTGTGATACTCGGGAGATAAAAGCAAGAAATGCTCCCATAGTGTAATCGTTCACAATGAGGGGATTATTATATAAAAAGAATTGTACTTACAAGAAGATCCAGTCAATAGAGCATATAAGAAATGTGGATAGATGATTGATTAAAAAGTCCCCCAACCCCCAGATGACGTCCTATCGTGACGAAACGCATAGGGAGGGGCCTGTGACGCTGACGTCACTACGTTTTTTCTTTTCCGAGACCGATGGGAAGAAAATGAACAGCGGGAAGCCTGTGGAGATGCTGGGACTTTTTAATCATCTATCCACATTTCTTATATGCTCTATTGATTGGATCTTCTTGTAAGTGCAATTCTTTTTATATAATAAACCCCTCATTGTGAACGATTACACTATGGGAGCATTTCTTGCTTTTATCTCCCGAGAATCACAAATCTAGCTATTACTACAGATGCCGCTATAGGTTTTTGGGAGACCTTATATTCCCTGTGCCTGGTGAGACCACCTGGGTGGTCATTTGAGTCGGTAAGGAGCCTCATCACTCACTCAGGTGTGCTAGCATTTGGGATTTTGGACCTATCTATACCACATTTTCTGGATTAGCATCTTCACAATGTTCATGGACTGTTTAGTCATTTTTTAAATCTTAATTTTTGCACTGCTTGCGATGGGACTTTATATATATTATTTATGGTGTTAAATAGTGCCTGAATGTTATTTAGTTTAATTTAGTTGATTTTTATTCACTATTTATGATTTATCACATACTTACATTCCTCTTTTTTGGTGGGGTAATTATTATATTTTTTTGTGGCACTTATAGATGAGGAATTCTTTAATATCACTGTTTTAGCACAAATTATTTTTTTTATGTAAAAGATATAACTCATCTTATGTCTTTGCAGTTTTGGTAACTGCCTTAGTTTTCCTTTGTGAAACTATTTACACTATTTTTCATTTCGTACTATCATAGCGCTGCATCCTTTATTTATTAAAACTTTACTTTTCACCAGAGCAAGAGGTGAAGGTAAATTTTCCCTTTAGGTGACATCTGTCTAACAGAGGAATACCTCCTATTCTTGTAAGTAGGAATTCTTCCCAACTGGACACAACCAGCAAAAAATAAACTTAAACAAGAATTATCACAAATTTTTACACTATTTAGTTCTTGATGGGACTAAGCACATGTAGTACTTTGCCCCATCTTCCTAGGTGCACTAAAACGCTAGCTATGTAGTTGGACAGAAAGTCAACCCCCCCCCCCCCCCACCTCTTGGTACATGGCCACCCTATAATGCAGTGTGGCACCCTCCTAGATAGGTAGGCACATTTTAGTTATTTTCGGTTTCTGTTGTAGCCAGTGGAGTGGATTTGATTATTTTGGTCTGCTCTGGGCTCTGCAGCTGCAGGTTTGCCTGTCTCCCCCTGCCTTTCCAGGAATCGCTGGAACATGGTGGGTGGAAAGGGTAGAGACTGGCCTGACCTGGTATAGGGCCTCAGCCAATCCCTTGTCAGGAGAAGGACCAGCAGGGGGCTTAGGTGTACATAGGGTGTGGACTGGAGTATAGAGCAGCCTGTTGGAGAGTGATCCAGCCTGAAAGTGCTGTTAAACCTTCCAGGGCTCTGAGAAGCTGCAAGAAGTTCTGGAAGATTTTGGCTCATCAAGGGGCTGAAGGATCAATCCTAATCACAGGAACAACCAGGAAACATCCAAAGAAGATCTTATCAGGAGGCTCAGGATACAGTCTCAGCTGAAACTGGAAGGAGGCATTCAAATAGCCAGAGGCACAGTGAGTAGCCCCAAGAGAAGTCCTGGGAGGGAGACTGTTGCCATTGTGCCCCTTTTTGCAAGAGGGACTGTTCCAAACCTGTTGGCCAGGGTTGTTTCCATGGTGGGAGCCCCCTGTGCTGAATTGTTGAATTTTTTTACCACAGTTTACCGTTTGCTAGATAGTGTCCTCCTTCACGTTTGTTAGTTCTGTGTATCCCAAGGCTTTCTCCCAAACCCTATCCCAGTTCTATAAAACAAAACAAAAACCACAATAAGACACTAACGGCTCATTCACTGTGTGAAGGATTAAAACTTGTGCACCTGGCTGAAAATACCGTGTGGCTGACTGTTTGCACCAAATTGGGGTCAAACCCTGGGTTAAACAGCTGGGACTAGTATAGAGTCTGTGCTACAATTGCTAGCAAGGAGATGGCTGCTTTGCTATGTAGCGCCTGTCTGGCTCCTGGCACTTATCTGAGGCAAGCAACGGTATGAGGAATGCAGAGGGAGGTGGTATTGCAATCTTTATGCCAATCCTTGCTTTGGGCAAGTGCTTTAACCTGGAGACAGATACTCGCTATTAAAGCAGTAGTCTCCTTGCTGGATGTGGTGTCAGAGGGCAGTGCACCATCTCAGCTAGTGTTCTAAAGCACCTAGGAAGATGGGACAAAGTACAAATTGAATCATGTAAAAAAAGTGATAATTCTTCTTTAAAACTTCCCTACTCTAGCCAAAACTTGCCTATACACCTACCTCCCAACTGTCCCTGATTTCGAGGGACTGTCCCTGATTTGGAGCAATGTCCCTCTGTCCCCCATTACTTCTCATTTGTCCCTCATTTTGGTCTGATTTATAAAGTTGTATATAAAATGCACTATTTATCTTACAAAAAGTGTTTCCCAGTGCTAAATCTTTTCACCCAGTTTCTAAATTGTTGCAATTGTAAATTTCAAAAGCCATTATAAAGGAATAGTAGTAAAAAAAATAAAATAAATACAAATGTGGGTTTAACTAATCATTTTTTTTTTGCATAATTCTCCTTTAAGCGGGCATGGCAGGGGGGTGTCCCATGCTTACATACATTTGCTAATAGGTGTCCCTCTGTCCCATCTTACAAAGTTGGGAGGTATACCTATACATACATTTTAAACTACTTTAAAACATTCATAGATCATACCATATTTGCAGACAATTCAGCTTCAGGTTTAAGCAAAAATACACTGGAATCCACAGCCCGTAATGCACACAGGGAGTTTGGCAGAGAGGAGAGGACAAGATTGGTGTTTGCGCCCGGCAGAACTTCGTTATCGGAGAATGAAATCTTCACCTGAATCAAAGAAAAAATAACATATGATTTGCAAATGACCTACAAATTAACTCAATTTAGGAAATGTTAAATAATTCCCAATTCCAGCTCAAAATTCTTCTTCTAAGGTCCCCACTATATATGCCCAAAATATGTAAGCAAAGCAAATGGCCTCTGAACCCCTTATGATAACTGAGCTGTGTACATGTTAACAGATAAATGATATTGTGAGCATAAGAAATGTCCACTATCGAAGAATTCCCAATATGGTAGAAAATGACTGAGACTGAGGAAATGTTCCTCTTTCTCCATTAACCGGAGTGATCCTTTTAGTGAGTCGGGAGAGCTGGGATATACTAACAAAACAGAACTGCCAATAAGGATGACAAATGGGCAGGTCTCCTATCTGCTGTCAATTATGAAAAGAGATTTGTATGTTTGAGTACGTCAAACATGTGACTTGTGAAGCCAGAACTGTACACTGTCACTGTATACTACAGCAGATGTGTAAGCAGAAGTGCAAATTGCAATGTGTGCATGCAGTGCCTTCACCCGCTGCTCTGTTTAGTGCATTACATTTCAATTTTTGTCTCAGAAAAAAGATAAATATACATTCTGGGAAGCTTTGAATTATTTTCTGTCTACAATGACTACCTCATAAATGGCTAATCTAAAAATGAGTAGTTTCATTGCTCTGAGATACTCGTTATTGCAACTCCCTTTAATGCACAATCTTAAGGCACCACTTCTAAATTGTAAATAACTAAACTAATAGTTTTAGATAATGCAGCAGCATCTATACACATGAGACACTCTTTGTTACAGGTGATTTATACTTACAAAGCAAATACACCAGTGGCGGAACTACCAGGGTCGCATATGCGACCATGCCATAGCGTTCTGCCACTGTTGGGGGAGGCAGACCTGACACTTCCCCCGGCACCTTCAGCCATTAGTTCACTATGCCGTGGCAGCTCTGTGTGGTGCCCATGTGCCTGCATCTCCCTCTGCCCCTCCGGCCAGTAGTTTAGCTATACAGTGGGGGGGTCTCTGACCTGGGCAGTGCACAAGCAAAGCTTATCACTTGTGTACTGAAGCCGGAGCCTACCCAGGTCAGAGGCCCCTCCCCTCTCCACTGTATAGCTGAACTGCTGGCTGGAGGGGCAGAGGGAGATGCCGCGGGCACCACAGAGCTGCCGATTGCCCCCCTCCTTCCCCACTGAATATTGAACTGCTGGCTGGAGGGGCAGAGGGAGATGCTGAGAACTACAGAGCAAATGATGTACAGCAGAGGTGAGTGGCCATGGGGAGATCAAGGTAAATAAAGTACACTGCTGTTTGTGTTGGGGGGGGTTAACCACTTAAGCCCCGGAGGATTTTAACCCCTTCCTGACCAGAGCACTTTTTGCGATTTGGCACTGCGTCACACTTTAACTGACAATTGCGCGGTCGTGCGACGTTGTACCCAAACAAAATTGACGTCCTTTTTTCCCCACAAATAGAGCTTTCTTTTGGCAGTATATGATCGCCTCTGTGGTTTTTATTTTTTGCGCTATAAACAAAAAATAGCGACAATTTTGAAAAAAGCGTAATATTTTTTACTTTTTGCTATAATAAATATCCCCCAAAAATATATAAAAAAAATGTTTTTTTTTTTTCCTCAGTTTAGGCCGATTATGTATTTTTCTACATATTTTTGATTAAAAAAAAAATCGCAATAAGCGTATATTGATTGGTTTGCGCAAAATTTATAGCGTCTACAAAATAGGGGATAGTTTCATGACATTTCTATTTATTTATTTATTTTTTATTAGTAATGACGGCGATCTGCGATTTTTATCAGGACTGCGACATTATGGCGGACACATCGGACATTTTTGACACTATTTTGCGACCATTGTCATTTATACAGTGATTGATGCTATAAAAATGCATTGATTACTGTGTAAATGACACTGGCTGACAGAACACATAGTAAAGAAACAGTGTCCCAGAAATTTTTTTGGAAATGTTGGCAACTATGCAGGAAGGGGGCCCCCTGCAGAACATATGAAAGGGTCCCGCTGTGGGACCATAATAAAGAGCCCTGCAATGGGAGTAGAGGCCCCTGGAATCAGTGGAAAGGGCACTGGGACCAGTGGCAAGGGCCCCAGGACCAATGGAAAGGGTCCCAGGATGGGTCAGGGGGCCCCTTTATGGTTTCTTGCATTGGGGCCCTGGAGGTTCTCGTTACGCTTCTAAAATGCACCTTTGCACACTGGTACTGGCTACAATTTCAGTGTTTCCCTTCTCCATCACATTACCCCATTGCTAACATAGAGGGGCAGGGAAGGGGTAAACAAGGATGCCGTGCAGGTGTCCAATGTCCTCCTTATCAACTGAGAACATCATAAGTCGTTAGGACATTGACAGCTGGATTGTACAGTGCTCAAAGTTATAATGTTGCACAAAAAAACCTGTGACTTTGTGTAACAAAAAGGCAGGCTTAATCCACCTGCTGGCTTGTACACTTTTTGGACAATTTTTAGGCTTTTTGCCAAGGCACCCCTGAAGAATCCAGATGGCAGCCCAGGGTGCCGTGCCACAGCACCCTTGTTAAAAAAGGCTGCACTGGAATACCCCCACCATCCAGTTGATCAAGGTTTGGTTTCACAAAATAAACAATGGATGTCTAATGGAGGAACTTGGACATACTCTAGGAGCCTCCACACAGTCATGGAACGATTTTAAGACTGAAGGAAAAGTTCAGAGGTCTGCCCAGAGTAAAGCCTCGTACACACGATCGGATTTTCAGCAGGGAATTGCGTGATGACAGACTCTTTGCCTAAAATCCGACCGTTGGTAAGCTCCATCAGACAATTGTTGTCCAACTTCCCACCAACGGAAATGGAAATGGAAACGGAAATGGATGGCAGGCTAGTAAATTTTTGGCAGACAATGGTCTGTTGTCAGATTTTCGGATCGTGTGTACACAAGTCCGTCACACAAGTCCAAAGTACAAACACAAATGCTCGGGATCAATGCTCACCAAACACGACATTAGCAGAAGGTGCCCAAAGGGTGGTGCTCAAGAGCTGAAATTCCAGGCAGTACGTCACTATGTTCGTTTTTGTTGACCAACAATTGTGTGCCGTTGGTATGCAGAACAAAATCCAGGCACACACCCTTCGGACAAAAGTCTGACGCTCTGTTGGCCAACAATCCGATCGTGTATACGAGGCTTAAGGGATATATTTATGTAGCATGGAGCCATGAGTGCCAATATTCCTTTAGATGTAAACCAACTACTTAGTTGATTTTGAACTTGCAATAACATTCATGTTTTTTTAATGAAGGTAAATGAACAAGTGTGAATAAACCCTAATTAAGCCATGACCCTACTCCCTTACATTTTCAGCAAGTACAGGGGGTCCCCTAGTTACAAACATCCGACTTACAAACGACTCCTACTTACAAACGGAGGGAGACAACAGGAAGTGAGAGGAAATCTACCCCTAGGAAGGGAAATTCACTCCTATAAGTGCTATTATGGGGAAAAGGTACCTCCACTGATGCTTTATCACCAAGGCTTGTTTCCACAACAACCCAAAATTTTCAAAATCCAATTGTCATTGGGACAGAAAGTGAGGTGAAATCTTCTGAACAGGGGCACACACAGCAAAACAAATGTTACAGGGGTGTTAACCCTTCCCTATGCTATCCAAAAAGCTTAAAAATAGTTTTTTTGGCTGGAGCTACACTTAAAAAATGTACCTGTTCCGACTTACAAACAGATTCAACTTAAGAACAAACCTACAGTCCCTAACTTGTTTGTAACCCGGGGACCCCCTGTACAGAAAATAGCTGTTGATATTGCCAGAAATGCTTTCCAAAAGTTTCCTTGTAATTTTCTATGAGCAGTAAAGAAAGCACAGACAACCCTTTATTACTAGTCCCATCAATCCACCATATAATGATGATGAACAAAGGCAGACATGTTTGAAGTCCAGCCTTGGTGGCAACCATGGCTGCCCCCACGGATACAATGCAGAGATCTGTGTAAACGTGAAAGGGCTGGAAGTGTGTTCACTGGATTATCAGATAAATACACGGGAAAAGCCTGCAAAAAAAAAAAAAAACATGCAACTACAAAGCTACAATATCTAAGGACTTGTAATGCCGCGTACACACAAGCGGACTTTCCGGCAGACTAGGTCTGACGGACTTTCTGACTAGGTCCGACTGACTTTCCGAACCAACGGACTTGGCCACACACGATAGGACTAAGTCCGTTCATAAGTCCGTTCGGTTTGAACGTGATGACGTAAACGGGACTAAAAAAGGAAGTTCAATAGCCAGTAGCCAAAAGCTTCCCTTGTGTCGTATTTGGTCCGTCGGACCAGCACACAGACGAACAGTTTTACCAATTTTAGTCCATCAGACAGATTTGAAACATGTTCTATTTCTAGGTCCGTCAGATTTTTATCCCGAAAAGCTATCGGACTAGCCCACACACTATCGGATTGTCTGCCGGACTAATCCCGTCGGACCTAGTCCGCCGGAAAGTCCGCTCGTGTGTATGCGGCATAATTAGCAATATATTCAATTTTTGATTTGGGGTATAGATATTGTATATTTTAACTAAGCAGTGCTTTTAACTAAGTGCTTCCAGGCCCCCCATAACAGCTGGAGTCCAGCGTGGTCACAAATGGCTACTTTTAATGGGCAAGATATGAGCTTATACTCCATATTGATTAAAGGCAATATAAATAATGTCAATATCCATACCTTGTTTCCAAAGCACTTTTCTAATTTGAAGCTGGCACTGTCTGCAATGACCTCACTACTGTCCAGAGTAAGATAGACCAGCACTTTAGCCAAGGGTGCCGTATTAACATTGACGGGAAGCTTAAATGTAAAATGTCCATGTGACACTGCAATGAACAGAAAAATCATGTTATTGTGTACTTCCATCTTAAGTCAAAAAAACATTCCAAAACTATTTTTTAAAACTAACTTAAGGGAAGGATTGGTGCCCCTGAGCATATCATTTCATTCAACATTTTAAATCAGCTAATGTCCAGTGATGCTTTCAGCTGCTAACATTTTCAGTCTGACATGTCACAAACCTAGGCGTTTAAAATTGAGCATACTGTATTAGCAAAAAAGCCTAAATACAAGGTTCCTGAAAGAATGGAGAGTGCATACCATCTTCTAAGCCCCACTATTGGTCAGTGAGGCCACCCATCACATTAAAGGGCAATAAAGGCTTAGGAAGTATAAATGGGTATGGCCAACATCTTTCTCAATTTTTTATTTATTTTTTACAGGAAAAGTCTAGAAATGCAGGAAGATTTAGCTGCTTATATCTCTGGATCTACTGAAAATTATCACATGTAACTTTCACCAAACAGTTGAGCTTGTCCCACCTCTTCCACCCCTTAAGCCTTCTTATTGGTCCTTTAATGTGATGGACAAGTTAATTAATCAATATGGTATCCCGGAAGGCGCAAGAGGATTTGATCAAGCTCAGTTTATATTTAAAAAGTGATTTTCGCTGCAGGTAATCAGTATTTAAATGACCTTGTTGCTATACAAATATTTTCAAGCAGGCCTTGCCTGTAAAAAAAATACAGGACATACTCACCTTTTCTGCTGCCCATACCATGAAACTCCACTTCAATGCTGAGAATTCTTCTGCTAAAATCTGTACTGAGACTGACACTTCTGGTAGTGTCAATCTCCTAGGTTCATCGCAGCTCTCAATCCATTACAGGATGCAGTAGTGACATACAAATCAGCAGAAGTAACCAGTAGGAGCTGTGGGGGGCCTAGGAGATTTACCCTCCTGGAAATGTCGGTTACAGTACAAAAGATTTCTCAGCATCGCAAAGGAGTTTGGAAGCTTGGGCAGCTGGAAAGACAAGTGTGCACTGTGTTCTTTTACATATGATTGGCTTGTTTGAAAGACCTATATCGAGCCTAGGCAGAGACAGACAAATTTTGCTCTATAGATCATATAAAATAAATGTTACAGAAATCTATTGTAAAATCTAGAAAGTCTCACATACTCTGAATACACAGGGCCAACAAAAATATTGAACTTTTGGGGATTGGGAAAATTACCCATGTGGTTTAGTTATTGTGTTTATTTTTTTGTCATTTTCACAGGCCTTACATACTGTAATAAAATAATTTGCATGAGTTCCCACCCTCCAAGGCACTAAACACAGGGCTTTTTTTCAGCAGGAACTAGGGGCAACTCAGTTCCAACACCTCTGGCTCAGGTCATCTGCTCACTGCTCACCATTATCACTTGGTAACACTGAAGTCCAGCTTCTACCTTTTACAAGTGATAGCTTATCTCCCAGTAGCTCCCACAGGTCAGATCTCCTGTGCAGATTCCACTGAGTGCCAGACAGGGACAAGAGAGATACAGAACAGGTGACCAGGGTTCAGTGCAGTCATGAGCAGGAAAGGGTGCGTGGTAGGCTGCACCTTCTGTGGTCTCCATTTTTTCCCTGGTGACCAGTTGTTGAAGCTCCTACTGCATGATCTCCCTTGCAAGTGACTAAAGTATAGTATAGTATGCTGGGAGGTACTACAGCCAGATAGGTGTTTCAGCTTAATATTGCAACAAAGGTAAAACATATGACAGATGGTGGAGCTTTTTAACCACTAGACATCCGTGCTATGGCCGAATGACGGCCACAGCGCGGACCTGCATTCCCGGGAGGCCGTCATATGACGGCCTCCCCTGTGCACGCTCCCTGCGCGCGCCCTGTGATCACCGAGTCACTGAGACTCGGCTGATCACCAATCCGAGTAAGGGGCCGGTCCCGGCCCCTTACCATGTGATCAGCTGTCAGCCAATGACAGCTGATCACATGCTGTAAACAGGAAGATCGGTAATCGTTTTTTTTTTTTACTCGTGCTGACAGCGCGAGTAGAGAAAAAAGCCGATCACCGGCTCAGATGTCAGGGACATCGGTCCCGAAGTGGAAGCACAACACATTCCTCATCAGTGCCACCTAAAAGTGCCACCTAACAGTGCCCACAGTGCCACCTAACAGTGCCCACCAGTGCCACCTATCAATGCCAACACTTGCCACCTATCAATGCCCACAAGTGCCACCTACCAATGCCCACCTGTAGTGCCAATCAGTGCCACCTGCCAGTGCTGCCCATCACTGCCACCCATCAGTGCCCATCACTGCCACCTAACAGTGCCCATCACTGCCGCCTCATCAACATACATCAATGAAGGAGAAAAATTACCCGTTTAAAATTTTTTATAACAAAATATAAAAAAAAAAATTTTTTTTTTTTTAAATTCAGGTTTTTACATTTTTTTAACAAAAAGTAAAAACCGCAGAGGTGATCAAATACCACCAAAAGAAAGCTCTATTTGTGGGAAAAAAATGATAAAAATTTCATTTGGGTACAGCGTTGTATGACCGCGCAATTGTCATTCAAAATGCGTTAGCGCTGAAAGCTAAAAATTGGTCTGGATAGGAGGGCGGTTTAAGTGCCCTGTAAGCAAGTGGTTAAGGAGGGGGGAGAAGATGAGGGCAGTGGAGGGAGGGGGTTGTTTACAGAGAGAAGAGCTACTATTTGATGCCATTTGGCAGGTATGTGTATGTGGTGGGCATGGTTGAGTTCCTGCACCTATTCTCTGAGGAAAAAAAGCCCTGACTAAACATATACTGTATTTAGCTCTTTAATTTATAGTGTATTTACCTTCTTTTGCGTTGAGTTCCACTTCATGGTTTCCAGTATCAATAATTTTTCCCTTTGACATTATCTGTACAGGAAAAAAAAAATGATATAAAAAAAAATATGGACCCCATGCAAGGTTATGTCATAATGTATTAGTATGTGTCGCATACTAGCACATTATGAAAGACTTACCTTAAAAAGAAGCCCTCCAGTGGCGCACTTTCACCACTGACAGGGCTTTCATCTTCACCAGGTCTTCCTTCTGGGTTCACAGGTTCCGGCCGTTTGAATGGTGCATGCGCAAGGGAGCCACGGCCGCGGCACAGGGCTCTGAAGGGACGGCATTCCGTCCCTTCGGAGCACAGTAAACTGTGATAGTACCATCGATCTATGATCCCCTCAGAGCACAGTGCGCATGCACCAGTGAGGTCACCGGCTGCAGAAGTAGTGAATATCTCCTAAACAGTGCACATTTAGGAGATAATAAAGTTTACCCATAGGTAAAATGAATATCAGCTTAACTGTAGGTAAAAGTTGCAGAAAAGCGTTTACTACCGCTTTTTAATTGTAAAAATTTTTAAATGGTGAACAACATTAAATTTATTGAACTTTCTTTCTAAGTGCTGTATTTACATTTAAGGCAGGGGTAGAGAAGGAAGCGCCACCTGAGTGTAGTATTAACAAATGATGTTTAATGACACCAGGTAAAAACACACTTACAGGATAAAAACATATAAAAGGCTCATCTGTATAGGTATGTGGTCCTCGGTGTTCCCTCTGATCCTGTGGTGGTGATGCTGCAGGGATGCTGGGCTGCAGAAGGTGGATTACCAGCCGGGAGCTCCTTCTGTGGCCATCAGGAAGAGACTAGGGGCCGGCGTGGAGCGCACGTGAAGCGTGCATGACGTCACAGGTCGTCCATCTGCTTCCGGGTTCGGTATCCAGGGTTGGGATCGTCCAGGGAGGAGGGCTAGCAGAGAGGTTGAGAGAAGGCTACGTGCTCGGAGCCACTGCTCCTTCAATAGGCCTAATAGGGAGGTGTCTGCAATGTCCTTTTATATGGCAGTGCTGTGGGATAACAGGTCCCAGCGTCTATCACAAGAAAACATCATTTGTTAATACTACACTCAGGTGGCGCTTCCTTCTCTACCCCTCTCTCATCCATCACAGAGCCAGCTCTCTGAGGAAACAGCAGCCGCCTAGCCTACCAGACTACTTTAACCATTACATTACCGGTTACCACTTAACCCTTGAACTTCCAGCCTGTCCCCTATGGACTAAGTTGCTCAGCCTTTTATATCTCCTGTTATATATGGACTTGTGTGTTTGCGCTTACAGTTACCAATACTCTATTTACATTTAAGGCAGTCATAGACCAGTGCTTAGGGCAACAGCAATATTTTTTTTTTCTCCTCTGGGAATTTGTTGAATAATTTAGTAAATCAAGTAAAGGGGCAATTATGTACTGGGGATGTTCAGAGGAGTCACAAGACTGACTATTGTTTATAGAGCAATCCCTTTTAGATTGTAAATTCTAACAAGCAAGTCCCTCTGATTCCTCCTGTATTGAATTGTATTTTTACTACACTGTCTGCCCTCATGTTGTAAAGTGCTGCGCAAGCTGTTGGCGCTATATAAATCCTGTATTATAATAATAATAATGCCACTAAACTCTTGTTTAAATATGTTCAATGTATACTTGAAGCGGAGTTCCGCTCACATATTATTATTATTTTTTTGGCATCCCCTCTGCTTGTATGCGATTAATATATAATAACGCATGTATATATTTCAATCCCGTTCCCAGTACATTTTTTTTTTTATAATTTACTTACCTTATTTTCGTCGTCCTGATCGATTCCATCTTGATTGTGGGCATGTGAAGCCTACTAGGACTCTCTTCCGGTATAAGGCGCATGCTGGCTACCCAGTATGCACCTCCTGATCTCACGCATGTACATTGTAAGCCGGGCATGGCGCACGACAGTGTGTAGATTCACCTTTGATCGTGTCATTTCCTGTTTTGAAAGAACGTAATGCTATCCTTCGGCGCTGTCCACTGACTCCTGGGAAACGATGACACACATCACCCAGGAGGCACCGCGGGATATGATGTAAATCGCCTTGGCCCAGAAGTGGCAGGTTAGAAGGGACCCCATGGCAACAATGCAGACAGAGTAAGTAAAAAAAATTTTGTCCCAAATGCTGATTGATGTAAACAATATATTATGGGTGGAACTCCGCTTTAATTAAAAAATGTGCCTTCTATTGCTTTCAACCTTCTCCGAATACCCTTTTTCTTTTTTGCAACTGTGATCTGACTTCCTGTCCTAGAGTCTGGTAAAACAAACTGGAATCAGGCTCAGAGGCCAGGGGCTATAGCAGTAGAAAGGCACCCACCGATCAGCTGGATAAGTACAGAAACAGATCACCCTGGTGGATGACGCGGGGTCTAAATACTAACCGGTGCTCACCAGAGCTCCTGATGCTGGAGATGGGTTTGGCTGCATGTTAGTACCAGATTGCAGCCCTCAGGGTTGCCCCACCAGAAGGTGCGCAAGCCGGGGTCCAATGGCAGATAAGCAGAAGTGTAGTCAGTAAACAAGCCAAAGGTCAGTAACGAATAGTCGCAGGTTGGGATTAAGCAGAAGCATAGTCGAGAAACAAGCCAAGGATCAGTAATGAGTGGTAGCGAAGATATGGATATCAGCAGGATTAACAAAAGCAAGATATTGGTTGAAGCGAGCACAATCATTTGGCAAACATGGAGTGCAGAGACATGGCTTAAATCAGGACATTAATGGGGGGAGCGAAGAGTTTAAGGTTCAAGACAAACAAGGCTCAAGACAAGTGTTTCATCAGATGAGGCGACCAGTCAGATTTTGAAACGGAAGTGACGTTCCGTCGCCACTATCTTGCTACACCCCACACTCATCCACCACAGTAAGGATGCAGTGAGAAGGGGGCAAGCGGACATCTTGTTACACCCACTGGAGTCTGGCATTTCACACTTATTTTTACCACCAAACGGAGCTTATTTAGGGAAATACAGTATTTGGAAATCCGTATGACTGTATTGATGTTGAATTGTAAAATCAGCATTGTTCTGTCAGATCAGCAAATCTGTGAGATCAGCAGGCTTGCTGCTGCTTTTACAATTCAACAACAAAACCGTCCGATGGATTTAAAAGCACTGAATGTCACTATATAAGCTCCGTTTTTAGTGGTTAAAATAAGTGTGAAATGCCAGACCCGGTGGGTGTAACAAGATGACCGCTTGCCACCTTCTCACTTTATTCTTACTGTGGACGGGTGCGGGTTGTAGCAAGATGGCGGAGACGAAAGTCACTTCCGTTACAAATTCTGACAGGTCGTTGAATCTGACGAATCGCCGGATCATTCAAGGAATTGCCCAGGGAGCTGTCCAGCATTTCAAGTGGCTCAGCAAGAAGAGTTACTGCCAGATCCAGGCCCTGACATCTGGCTACGTTTGCTCTCCATGGGCCCGCTGCACGTCAGAACATAGCCACCCTACATCTCAGATAGATTAAGGACTATAGGATTTGTAGTGCTCATAGAGCAGTATACAGAAAAAATAGAAAAAGATTGCCCCAGGGATTGTATGGGGGGGGGGGTTGGGGGAAAGAATAATAAATATGTGGTTTGATGTAACACGGGTAACAAAAATAGTAAAAATATATACTTTATTCAAAAAATTTTACATGAAATATATAGTTAAAAGACAATGACGAACATCTCATACAGTTGATTTCCTATATCATGTTGCAGGGGACTCTACGTTAGAGAAACACACACAAACATGATATTCAAGAAACCCAACATGTTTCGGATTATTATTAGTACAATTCCTTCTTCAGGGGTTTCCTGTGAGGATATATTGTATGATCTAAAAAAATACATAAATAGAACAGTCATTTTACAAGGATGTATGAAAATATATGAAATAGAGTATAAGTAGTGGGGACAGGAGCTTGGGGGGGGAGAGAAAAGGAAAAAATCAGCTATAATCAAAGGACTTACTAGTTCAAAAAAACAGTAATCGTATCCTAGACAGATGATAATTTGATGGCTTATCGAATGCCGCACCAAGTTCCAATCTCCATGATACCAGTCAAAAATGCCTTTGGGGGAGTAGAACGCTATGTGGGCCCATATATGTAGTACTAAGAGCTACAGATTAGAAATTATATGAAGCTTCTCCAATGTCTGAAAGATTGCCTGAAAGGACCATATAAGGGTCATAAAGTAATGGGATAAACAATGATGGAATATACCAAAAGAAATCAGGTAGCAAGTGACTTGAATGAAACACTGTGTAAGGCCAAACAGAGACTAGTGCAATGGGATACACAGTCCGGCTGAGGGCTATATTTACACATTAAACCACCTAGATGCCCATGACATAAATGGTTAATTATAAAGGTTGAATAAAAACCAAAGGTAAACAGTTACAAAGTCAGGCAGCAAAGTCGGTACTTAGTGGATGATTGAATCTGCGATAAAAACTCTCTATTCCTAGATGTGGAGTCTAGGTGTGCAACAGGGAAGTGTTGCCACCTGGAAACTTAAATAGCAGATGGTCAGGGAGAGTCCTGCCTCAAGGGGCGAAGAATGCCGCTTGTAATAGTAATGTGCTGGGGGCCGCACCGAGCTCAGCAACGTGTCTCCGACAGCTGACTGAAGTGTCAGCAAAAAGACATAGTTCGCTGGGTACTGTTCCCCCTGCGCGGCGGCATCTGGCGTCACCGTGTCGGAGGGTGCGATGACGTCGGAGCGCCTCCGACATGGGAGGAGAGGGCATAGCCGGAGCCGGCCTAAGAGACGGCCGTATCGCGCATGTGCGAGCGGCGGTCAAGGCCGGACCTCAGCCCACAGTGAGGCCCCAAACCGGAAGGTGTGGGGCCTCCCCATGCCGGGGGACACCAGAAGGCCCCGGACATCTATCCACCAGGGCCCCGGATGATCGATGCTCACCAATAGGGAAGCAAAAACATGGCCTGATATAGGAGATCGGAAGTGGAACTGAAAAACATAGAATATTAATTAATTACATATCCGTCACAATGCATTGATATATTAAGTACCAACCGCATAAATTGTACAATATAAATAGCATAGGTAGAACTCATATAACATAAATGCTGGATCCTGAAATTTTCAAAATTAATAATGGAAAAACAATACAGAGCAAACAGCATATAATCATTGATAAGAATATGGAGTATACATAACTCCAAGTCATCTTTATAATAACAGAATAATAGTCATTAAAAGGAATATGGAGTGTATATAACTGCGACTCATCTATATAACAGGATAATATTCGTTGATAAGAATATGGAGTATACATAGCTACAAGTCACCTTCATAGCCCCCTGATGTGAAGCCCTGTAGGAAAGGTTTGAAACTCAATATTTCATTCAGGCCTTTGGGTGAGGTGGCGTTAAGGTTCAAGATCCACCTCATTTCCCATTGGAGGAGTAATTTATTGAGGTCACCTCCTCTGGGAGTTTGGTGGAGTCGGTCCAGTACCAAGACTGATACCTTCGGAAAATGTTCACTATGGACTAACGCTGCATGGCGACCCAAAGGAAAGTCTGGGTTTTTGGTTTTCATGACTGCTATGTGGCGATATAAACGCTTGCACAATTTTTGGATGGTTTTTCCCACATAATAACAACCGCATTCACATTGTAGTAAATACACCACAAATGTGGTCTGGCAGTTGGCATAGTGTTTTGGGGGAGAAAATCCATCCGTTGGGAAGACGTGGATTTTTATCTGTGTTAATGTACCGGCAATAGCCACAGGGAACAGTGCCAAGAGTATTACAAGGGTCACCACGAGTAAGTCCCTTAAATTCGCTTTTAACTAAGCGGTCACCTACTGACGTATTGCGTCTGAAGGTGACCAAAGGATTTGGAGATACAAAAGGGCCCACTATTGGATCGTAGGTAAGAACATGCCAATACTTGGTCAAAATTTGTCTTAGCTGTGTAAGTTCGTTTGAAAAGGTAGTAATTACCCTAGTATAGGAGTTCGTGCTAGGAGTAGATTTATTCTGTGATCGTAACAGATCTTGTCTATCACGATTATTTGCTTTGTTAAAAGCTCTTTTTAAGCATCTATGGCTATAGCCTCTGTCCAAAAGGCGATTTTTAAGGGCCCTGGCTTCTCGAAGAAAGCCATCATTGTTGGAGCAATTAAGTTTGATCCTTAAAAATTGACTGAAGGGGATGGAATTAATTAATGGTCTTGGGTGAAAACTATCAGAATGCAAAATAGTATTGCCTGATGTGGGTTTACGATGAAGTTTACAAGCTAATGAGTTATTGGAGTCCTTGAAGATCTCAACCTCTAGAAATGTTATAGATGATGTGTGATCATATAGCATCGTAAAATTTAAATTGAATCAGTTACAATTCAGAATGGTTAGAAAGGCATTAAGTAAATCAATTGGTCCCTCCCATAAGACGAAGATGTCATCGATGTACCTGCGCCACATAGAGAGGTCCTCGTCATCGAATAGGGTTCTCTCCCATTCCCCCAGGTACAGATTGGCATAGCCAGGGGCACAACAGGTGCCCATGGCCACGCCCTGTACCTGGAGGAAATATTGTCCATGGAAGCTGAAGACATTATGTCGAAGTATAAAATCTAGTGCCAGCAATATGAATTCATTAAATGCTTTCTCTAGAGAGGTAATTTGAGATAACATTTTTAGAATGCAAGTTAACCCCTTGTTGTGCGGTATGGAGCTGTAGAGTGTTTCTACGTCGATGGAGACCAAAATAGTATGATCCGTCACCTAGATGATTTGAAGTAGGTGTATCGTGTCTCTTACATATGAGCGTAGGGAAGACACTAGTGGTCTAAGGTGTTAATCCACTACTTTCGAAAGGTTTTCGGTAATGGATTCATTGCCCGACACAATGGGTCTGCCTGGAGGATCCATTTTGTTTTTATGGATCTTTGGGAGAGAGTAAAATGTAGGGATGACTGGGAATGAAGTAGGAATAAATTTCCATAATTGATTGGAGATTATATTGTTGTTAAGTGCCCTGTCAACGAGGATGTAGAACTCCTCGTTGAACAGAGTAATTGTTTCAAGTTTAATGGGTCTGTACCAATCGGTGTTGTTAAGTATTTTCATACACATCGATATATAATTGGCATTGTTCATCAGTACAATATTTCCACCCTTATCTGAAGGTCTGATGACCACATTCGGGTTATTTGATAACGCGTTAAGGGCTGTTTTTTCATTTAGTTGTTAAATTATCAGGTAAACTTGTAGTTATACTCATACTTTTTATATCCTGAGTAATCAGTTTTAAAAAATTGGATATGCTATGATTAGAGCTCGAGGAGGGATAGAGATCAGATTTTTTCTTTAATTTCGAGGGTGTTTGACCGGTCGTTGTAGAGTTGGTGGATTGGTTTAAAAGAGATTCTAAATCGATGACATCGATAAGGTCTCGAGTGACGCTCTCTTCTAGGAGTGCATTTAGATTAGCTAGTGCTTGACGCTCATTAAGAGATTGAAAGGTAATTGAATCTACATCTGCCTTGTCAAACAGACTCTTGTAATTGAAACTTCCATGTAAATAAATGTAAATCCTTTATTGTTTCGAATTTATCAATTTTGCGATTTGGACAAAATGTGAGTTCCCTAGAAAGTACGCAAATTTCGTCCACTGTAAGGGGGTAAGAGGAAAGATTGATAATGTTATATTAAGGTACTGTTTAGGATGTAGTGTGTTCTACACTGGAGGGGTCAGAGGGGAGCCTGAGTTTTTTGGCTGAAATAAACTAGGAATTCTGACATTGGTAAGGGGAGCAGTTTCTTTTATACTGGACCTAGAATGAACTGTGGCAGAATTACTGTCATATGTTTGTGGGGTAGACGTTGGTGTTTTGGTGGGAGTTTTGCATGTACGATTACCCTAGCTACGTTTGGGTCTCCCCTCAGAGCTATCTCTATCCCTATGTCTTTTTGGTTTTCTTGTGCGTTTAGTTTGTTTAGAAAAAGATTGCAACATACTAGAAGCAATAGATGAAGTATCAGAAAAATCTGATTGATGACTGTTTTGTACATGATAGCGTAAGTAAGTCACTTGCTACCTGATTTCTTTTGGTATATTCCATCATTGTTTATCCCATTACTTTATGACCCTTAAATGGTCACTGAGCTGTTCCTTGTGGACTCCGTGGCCTGGCATATCCGATGTGTCCTTGATGCGATGCTAAGCTCTATTAGACACATTGGAGAAGCTTCATGTAATTTCTAATCTGTAGCTCTTAGCGGCATTCGACAAGCCATCAAATTATCATTCGTCTAGGATACGGTTGCTGTTTTTTGAACTAGTAAGTCCTTTGATTATAGCTGATGTTTTCCTTTTCTCTCCCCCCAAGCTCCTATCCCCACTACTTATACTCTATTTCATATATTTTCATATATCCTTGTAAAATGACTGTTATGTTCTATTTATGCATTTTTTTTAGATCATAAAATATATCCTCACAGGAAACCCCCGAAGAAGGAATTGTACTAATAATAATCCGAAACATGTTGGGTTTCTTGAATATCATGTTTGTGTGTGTTTCTCTACCGTAGAGTCCCCTGCAACATGATATAGGAAATCAACTGTATGAGCTGTTCGTCATTGTCTTTTAACTATATATTTCATGTAAAATTTTTTGAATAAAGTATATATTTTTACTATTTTCGTTACCCGTGTTACATCAAACCACATATTTATTACTCTTCTCCCCACCCCACCCCCGATACAATCCCTGGGGCAATCTTTTTCTATTTTTTCCATAATATATCGGGGATGAGGTGAGGGGCTTCATACACATTATATTTACTTTTATTTTGATTTGGTAGTTTGACATTTTTTTTTTTATAGAGCAGTATACAGGGCTACAACCAGTGTGCATTTCTCATTCAGAACACCAGGAAGTGAGCAGAAAAGGATAGCTTAAGGACATTATTGAGGACGTTGCTAAGGAGGCAGAAATGCACAGTAAAAAACAATGTATAGAACAATAGATTGCAGGGTCATTAAAAAAAAGGATGTGTATGGGTCTGTACAGTTAAAAAGTAGATGTAATTAAAAGGCAGTAGGCTGTTTGTAACATTCTGACAATCCGCTTAGGAAGAGAACAGCTAGAATCAGTACTGACTTAATACCTGTCAGAAAAAATACAATAAATAACAAAAACTGAACCTGGAGGAACCCTGGCATGTACCTGTTATGAGCACTAGGAAGCAGTTCTGTGCATATGATAATCTAGCCCAAAGGTGGGATTAATGTGCCTATATCCCATTAATGATGCTGTATTCCCAATAAGAACAAAATAATGTAGTGGAAAATTTGGCCTCAATTAATCACACACTTCACTTTTTCTGTATTTATTCTCCATGGACCTGTGTTATGTCCATTCAGTATTTCTTTGATTTCTGAGAATGATGGGGGTAAAACTAAGGAAATCCTGTGAGGCCAGAACAAGAGTGTATACTCACCAGGTGATGGAATACAGCATGGCTCATGTTTGCAACTCCTTCTGGGGTCAGAGTGTAGTGTACTGTGAGGTTCTCCTGCTCCTCACACTTCAGAGTGCGGAATATGGGCTGTATCTTTAGGTAACTTTTGCTTCTGGAGTAGAAATTGTTTATGCTTCTGGAATCCTCTTCATATGTGGGGAACAACGAAGAATGACTGTAGCATTGTCGATCTCTTTTCTTGTGGGAGACCTGTAACAACAGTGAAAACAATTCCCATCACCACTGTTCACAAAAAATTGTATTTTAAAGGGAATGAATGTGTTTTTTTTTTTTTTTTTATTTTATTTTATATTTTTTTCTCCATTGGTCAGTGTGACAATACAGAGGTCTGATGAACTTCAAACTGAGTAAAGAGATGAGCCCTACTAAAAAATGCACCCCATTTTTTCCAAAATTCACAAGTCAGCAACAAAATCATCAGACTGGACATTCATCTTAAAACACAAAGCAGGCTACCATGAATCACATTACAACATTGTAGACACGTCATCCTTTACAACATTCAAGACACAGCATCCTTGACAGGACCCAGATCATTAATATCACTTTAAGAAATATTCTGTGAATGAGTTTAAAGTCTTGTTTTTTTCTGTGTTTAAAAATAACAAACATGTTATACTTACCTGCTCTGTGTAGTGGTTTTGCACAGAGCAGCCCGGATCCTCCTCTTCTCGGGTCAATCACCGGCGTTCCAACAGAGTGCCCCCACAGCAAGCAGCTTGCTATGGGGCACCTGAGCTGAGCAGCTGATCTGTGCGTCCATTCTGTATGTAGAAGACCCCCCCAGCACCACCCTAATTAATTTCCTGGCCCCTTCTCTCTCCAGCAATGTCCACGATCCCCTCAGCCATCCAGGACACTCCTCCTGATTGGCTGATTGACTTTGATTGACAGCTGCTGGAGCCAATGGCGCCCCTGCTCTGTCACAGCCAATCAGGGGAGAGAGGGGAGGGGCCAGGTCTGGGCTCTGTGTCTGAATGGATACACGGAGCTCTGACTCGGCTTGGGTGCCCCCTGTAGCAAGCTGCAAGGAGGGAGGGGCTAGGAGCAGCGAAGAGGGACCAGAGAAGAGGAGGATCCGGGCTGCTCTGTGCAAAACCTGCACAGAGGAGGTAAGTATAACATGTTTGTTATTTAAAAAAAAACAAAAACGGGCGTTTACAATCACTTTAATGAGAGAACGCTAATGCCAAAAAACGTGGGAAAAATGCGCAATAATGCAAATGTAAAAACGCGGCTAAATGGGAAAAATGGGCGGTTTTAGCACTGATGTAGCAATAGATTGTTACCACAACATATATGTACAAAAAGGGAGGAGAGGAAATACATAATTGTAATGCTATTAACTATTCCTCAACACCCTACTGCAGCCAGGTGATGAGTATGCTTGCTGCGACTTCTCAACGCAGGTGCGTTTTCATGGGTCAGAGCCCACTTCTTCAGGAGTAAAACTACAGCAAAAGCTCTAAAATGAAAAGTATATAAGCATCAATTCCAATCTTTTAAACATTTATACATAACATAAATCACCTCAGAGCTGCATAAGTGCTGCCGGCACTGGGGAGCTACAGTTCATTGAGGGAACCATGAATGCCAACATGTACTGTGACATACTGAAGCAGAGCATGATACATGTATGTATTCCATCATAACGAACCCAAACAGACCTCCAAGATGACCACTGCCTTGTTAAAGAAGCTGAGGGTAAAGGTGATGGACTGGCTAAGCATGTCTCCAGACCTAAACCCTATGAGCATCTGTGGGGCATCCTCAAACAGAAGGTGGAGGAGCGCAAGGTCTCTAACATCCACCAGCTCCATGATGTCGTCATGGAGGGGTGGAAGAGGACTCCAGTGGCAACCTGTGAAGCTCTGGTGAACTCCATGCCCAAGAGGCTTAAGGCAGTGCTGGAAAATAATGGTGGCCACACAAAATATTGACACTTTGGGCCCAATTTGGACATTTTCACTTAGGGGTGTACTCACTCTTGTTGCCAGCGGTTTAGACATTAAGAGCCCTTGCACACTGGGGCGGTTTGCAGGCGCTATTGCGCTAATAATAGCGCCTGCAAACCGCCCCGAAAGTGCCGCTGCTGTCATCCCAGGGCTTGCACACTGGAGCGATGCGCTGGCAGGACGGTAAAAAAAAAGTCCTGCCAGCAGCATCTTCGGAGCGGTGAAGGAGCGGTGTGTATACCGCTCCTTTACCGCTCCTGCCCATTGAAATCAATGGGACGGCGCGGCTATACCGCCGGCAATGCGCCTCTGCAGAGGCGCTTTGCGGTGGTATTTAACCCTTTCTCGGCCGCTAGCGGGGGGGTAATACCCCCCCGCTAGCGGCCGCATACCGACGGTAAAACGCCACTAATAATAGCGGCGTTTTACCGCCGACGCCGCCCCCCGCCCCAGTGTGCAAGGGCTCTTATGGTTGTGCGTTGAGTTATTTCGAGGGGACAGTTAATTTACACTGTTATACAAGCTGCACACTCACTACTTTACATTGTAGCAAAGTGTCATTTCTTCAGTGTTGTCATATGAAAAGATATAATAAAATATTTACAGAAATGTGAGGGGTGTGCTTACTTTTGTGAGATACTGTTTATACATTGTTTTTAATCTTTGTAACAAAATTTTTTTTGACATTTTATCCTTAAGGTACCAGTAAAGTCCTTGAGTTAGCTGTTAGGGTTTTTTGTGCATGAAGGGATGGTACTGACATTCAATGAGAAATGTACATTGTGCTGGCAGCTGTAGAAATATGAAATCCTCTGCCCCGCCCCCACCATACCCCCACAGCAGCAATCTTCCAGTACAGTTGGGGTTAATACAGTTGCTAAACCTGTCATAAGCATTTAAGAGTGCTGACTATGCCTGCCCTTTCTGACCCAATCCTCTCTTCATGGAAGCTGTATTATAGCTTCCATTAATGAAAAGCAACTGTGAATAGAGGAGGCAGACCATTCATTCACCACCACTCATCCTCCATTCATATTGCTGACATATTTTATACGCTTTTACATTCCTGTCTGCATGGCTGTGACATTTCCTAAAGGTCAAAATTGTTACAGTAGATAAAATGAAGATGCGGAGACCTGTTTCCTTTAAAGCATAGCAGCAGCTAGTGGGGTATCATCCACGTGTGCAGGGTGTTCACTGCACACATGCCCCCAATGGGGGGGGGCCCACTGTGCCCCACACTGCACACATGGATGATTGTCCCTTGACAGCCAGGGATGATCAGTGCAGGGGGGACAGTTGCGAGCACCGATATCCCTGCATGGCTTTTCAGACACCCGATTTTCCTCCTCTCCCTCCCACGGCTGTAAAATGCCATACGTCCCCCAATGTCCGTGATATCCTCCTCATCCTCCAGCTCCGTGTTCTATGGCCCCCTGTCCTCCTCCTTCACCCCGCTGTGTGCTTCTCCTCCACCCCTCCTCGTCCCCCTGCAGCCGACTCCCTCCTCTCCTCTCCCGCCGGCTTCTGGGGGGATGTGTCAGGATGGAGAGGGGAGGAAAGGGCCAGTAAATATGTCATTAACCGGCCCCTTCCTTTTCCGAATAGGACATAGAGAGTGATCGCTACCGATCACTCCAGTGTCCTGTAATAACTGAGCATAGTAAACGGTTTGTTCTGTTTCAGTTTATGAATGAACGGGAGTGGCTGTCTCTTGTTCATTCATCTTCAATGCTGAGGCTGCTGAGAAAGGGACTGGGGTATCTCTGTCCTCAGCCCCTTTCTCTGTCTCAAAGGGAAGATGTCAGTGCATACTAGCACATTATGACATCAACCTGCAGGGAGACCACCTTTTCATTTTTTTTTTGCTGAGTTCAATACTGCTTTAATGGATTTAGAAACATGAATGTCTGGCTTGCGAGGATTTGTAGAGCAGAGATACTTATTTATTTATTTTGGAGGGAACAATAGTAACTTGTCAATTTGGCTATTTCTCCCCAAACAGTGCTCGCTAAAACTTGCCCACCAATCCGAGTGAAAGCAGATGAACTGGATGACTGTGATTTTGTATCTATGGGAATCCTTACATTGTAACAACAGAAATAGTGTCTCTAAAATTATAATGAGCTAGTGAGCCTATATTAGATACAGAAAGTGGAGGTCTACTTTAGAAAGTTACTGCTGAATTAAAGTGCGGAAACCCAGCTGTTCTGCCTACACAAAGGTAACCGTACAAGATTATGGCTGAGGGTTTAGGGAGAGCTCAATAAAAATTCTACATATTCAGAAAGGTTTGTCAGAAAGATTAGAACATCTTCAACCCTATGGATATGGACATCGCCCCTCTTGCTGAACTGGGGTGCCCATCATATTGTACTCTAATGCCCCGTACACACGATTGGACTTTCCAACAACAAAACCGTGGAATTTTGTTAGAAGGTTGTTGGCTCCAACTTTTCTTGCATACACACGGTCACACAAATGTTGCCCAACAATTACAAACGTGGGAACGTGGTGATGTACAAGACGTACTACGAGCTGAGAAAAAGGAAGCCAGTAGCCAGTGCTGCTCTTCTGCTTGATTCCGAGCATGCGTAAACTTTTGTGCGTCGGACTTGTGTACACATGATCGGAAATTCCAACAACAAAGTTTTGTTGGCGGAAAATTTGAGAACCTGCTAGCCAACATTTGTTGGCGGAAAGTCGGACAACAAATGTTTGATGGGGCATACACACGGTCGGACTTTCAGCCAACAAGCTCACATCCAACATTTGTTGTCCGAAAATCCGGTCGTGTGTACGGGGCATTATTCTTCAACACAAGGATGGTACCTATCAGGTAATGGCGCAATTGAGGGTATTTATTTTCCAGATATTTATGTGAAAATCTGATTCTGGAGATTTCAGTAAAATGTCACCATTGTGGCAAAATGCACTGATGTCAATAAAGAAAAGGTGAAATGAAGGTAGTTATTAAGTGAAGCCATAGGCATGTGCAGGTGGTGTGCCAGGTGTGCATGGGTACACCCTAATTACTATGTGCATTTCTGATTCCCTCTACTTCCCGTTCTCCCCCCCACCCCTTGTTGGCCATCCACCTCGCACTGCTGCTTACTTCCCTCCTCTCCTCTTCCCCCAGCTGCTACGGGGATGTTTCAGGATGGAGAGAGGGGGAAGGGGCTAGTAAATATGTAATTTACTGTCCCCTTCCTTTTCTAAATGAACACACTCGCCCACTGTGTCCATTCATTCAACTGTGTTTACTATGCTTCAGTTTGTGAATGAACAGGAAGCCACTCAGCACAGAGCATCCCATTCATTCACTGCCCCATGTAGCTGAGGCTGCAGAGAAAGGCATGTATGTTTGAGGTTGGTGTACACCCTAATGCAATAGCTGTGCACAGGTATGACTGAAGCTAAAAACAAGCTAAAAATAAGACCACAAAAATTGGCACAAGGGACAGTCGGTAAGATGTTTCCCTTGTTCTGGTTGCTCTTCTTTTAGTTGAAATCCTCCTCTGTCCCTGTCCTCATTCCTTCACCCTTTCCACTGTAATCTTCCAGTGCAGTGGTGGTTATTACAACTAAACATCTGTCACACATTCAAAGAATATTAAATTAAATTAAATTAAATACCCCTTCTCTCCATAAAAAACAAACACCTTCTAAATAAAGAAATAAAGAGTAGTTTTTTTTTTTTTTTTAAGCAAATTGCAAAATTTACTAAAGCAGCTGAATGAGCATAATCAAGCATTTTTGTTTTTCTGTGATTTTGCTGTGAAATTTGTTTAGCTCATCCCTCCCTATAACTCTGTATTGTCAAATGAACAGCCTGCTACCAGTTGGCCAATAAGGTAACACAAGTGTTTGGGATCAGCCACAGGCAGCAGTCTGCACAAATCAATAAGAGACTGAGAGATGCCACAAACGGTCTGCATAATGAGATGCGTTTATTGAAACTGTCATTAAGTGCACCAACGCTTCCTAAAGAGCCCCAACGATAGTCCGCAGAACAGCATAAAAGTCTGCTCCTCCCATATAACCATCATGCAAATCGCCGATGTTCCCTTCTCCCCGTTCCTTCATTTAAATGGACAGTGCACATCTAGTCAGTCTAATCCTAGCATAGTAACTATTAATGCACTTTGACAGGTTATTCCTGTGTTTGGTAAATCAAGCTTTATTACTTTTCGCTGCTGCACTTTAGGTGACCTTGCTACTGTTTATGCTAATCTGAGTGCCAAGTGTCATCTTATTGCTAGTCCTTATTGCTAATCACCATGTATGCTAGATGGGGCTATTACAATTTGTTAATCCATTTCTATTCGTTACCAGCCATATTAGGTGACAATATTATAATTTTCCCCAACTAACTAGATCCGTGCCTTTTTTTTTAATATAGTACTACTACTGGGTACTCAATATAACTTTCAGTGATTTTCTGTGACATTGCATGTTTTTTACACTCAACCTAGTGTGTCAGAGGGGCTGAAGTTCTTAAAGATGCTGAGGCACAGAGCAGAAGGCCCAGCCTAACCGCAACCCTGCGGGGGTAGCGCTACACTTACTAGAATACAGCCAGAATCTATTGAGTACTGTTCTTTATACTTTTTTTTTTTTTTTTTTTAATCACGGTCAGTACTCCATTGTTTCTGTCACAAGTGCACTAATAGGGCTACAATCACCTTAACCTCCCTGGCGGTTTTCCCGAGTGTGGCTCGGGGTTAAAATTCAGTACCATTAGTGGTAACCCCGAGCCACACTCGGGATCGCATTGCAGGATCCTGGGGAGGCGTTACTTACCTTGTCCCCGGGATCCTGCGATGTCCCCCGCAGTGTCCGAGGGCTCCGTCCTCCTCCGAAGCCTCTCCGTGCCAGGCTCCGTTCCCTGCGAGCAGCGCGACGCACGGGGGCTGAGCCTGGCGGCAAATTCAAAAAAATGTCAAAATCATAACACATACAGTACTGTAATCTTACAGATTACAGTACTGTATGAAATGATTTCACATCCCTTTTGTCCCCAGTGCTTTGGCCCATGCCCTGCATGCAGTTTTACATGATATACACTGTTCTTTCTGCCTGGAAACTGGAGATTGTCCATAGCAACCAAAAAGTGTCCCTTTACGTCAAAAGTGGCTTTAGACCAGCTAGAAAACAGCGATAGTAAATTAGAACACTTGCAGAATTGAGCGATAGTGAATTGTGGGGAAATTTATTTTATTACTATTTTTTTTAATTATTTATTTTTATTTATTATATTATAATTTATGTTTTTGTGTTTCAAACTTTATCATACCCGGGATATCTACTAGACTCTGGTTTGGACAGATTTAAGTGTGTTATTGTTAAGATTTACAGACCTACAATATAAAACGCCAAATTTCCATGCAAAATAATTGTACCGCTTTCAGCACCTAAAATCCGAAATAATCATACCGCCAGGGAGGTTAAGCGAGGTAGAATAATGCTGGAACCCTCATGGCTTCCTTGTCTCCTCTGCCTAGAGAAGCATCCACTTCACAAATCAATGAAAATGAGGATCTCTAAACATTCCAAATTCACTTCTAGCACCACATTGACACTGTCAGAAAAACAATCCTAATTTATCAGCTTGTCACAACCAATTCTTTTATAGGAATTTTGTATTAATTTCTTAGTTACATAGCTACATAGTAGGTGAGGTTGAAAAAAGACTCAAGTCCAACCTGTGATTTGCAGAGCAAATACTCCTAAGCTTCTTCCCAACTTGTTCTTACCCTTAGCGTTATGGAATTCTGGTAGAATGGCGTGGTATCAATAGAGAAATCTGCTGTACCATCGGGCCCTGTGGTGTAGGTGTAGTTTATTCCATCAGAACCCACATATAGTGTCACTGTCTCATTAGAAATGGGCTTTCCTGCAGCATCTTCCAGGAACACCTGTGAAAAGGCAAAAGATATATTTTTATCCAGCTGCTATGGAAGTGGCAGGCAACAAGTGCTAGACAGCCAAACTAAATCAAAGGAAAATTTCATGACATTGTGAAGGCATCATGGGGCAGTATATTGCTGCACCTTCCAAAGGACCTGTATGGATAGGCTCGTAATTTCATCTGAAATTGCTTTTCTTTTTATACAAGTCAATGGGAATACAAAAGCAGCTCAAAGAAGGTTGATGCATCTTAAAGAGGTCAAATTCAGCTCATAAGAAGGTTAACTGCTGCACAAATGCCCCTGTCAATAAACTGAATGATCTCAGAAGTTTCTCAAACTGATCTGAAATGCACCTGAAAGCACACTTTGTTTTTGTCCATTAATCCTAGGCCATTGACACAGGTTGTGGTCTATACAACAAATATGAAGGTCACTAGTTCTCTGTTCCAGACTGCGACTTAATACACTGAAGTAGGAGAATAGCCAGGCAACTAGTGTTTTCGCAGGGGAGCAAAATCAACCCTCATATTACCCTCTCTACTTTTTTTCCTTGACTATCTGGAACAAATCCTAGGTGTTGTTCCTTTTTATACTTCTACTGAATGCTTACAGTATCTCCCTGCTAGACTTTCTGTTTGAGCAGTTTGAGATTTTGTTTCATCATCTTAGCTCACCTGTCCATACACGGGAAGGCCTCTCTTAAAGCGGGAGTCCAGCTGTCGGAACGACACTTTTGTGATTATCTTTTTTATCTCGGAAGAGGCCTCACCTCTCATTTCCACACCTAAAAGAGATAACATTGATAGCATGTCAGTTGGCCTTTTTTTTTCTATCTATTATTTTTCTTTGTTGCCTCCTCTTACCTGTTCCATCTTCCGTTATCTTTGCGGTAGCAGTGAGTTTCGACTCATAATTAGTACGTCTTAACTGGAAAAGTTTTGTCTTTACCACTTCAGAAAAGCAGCCTTTGTTATCAGTCTGAAAAAGAAAAGCATCCATGAGATATTCTAATATTTCCTTCAGATTATGTGATATCAGCTGGTCTGTACATGATGAACATGGTGTTGGTGAACAACCCTATCAAAAGATATCTCCATAGGCTGAGCAGTGAGGTAGTGTTTATTTTCATCTGTAGCTTTGTCAAATCTTCTCAGAAGTGAATAACCTATTTTAAAATAGTCAGTGCTGTCTCCTGTGATAAGCATTGCCTTATTCATCTCCTGTACCATAAAGTGATGTGTACACGTTCTTATATTTTGCAAAAAGAATAAACTGTTAATTTAGCAGGCGTCTTTAAATTCTAATATTTAAAGTCAGATAATGATACAAAACACATCAGTTGCTAACTAGTCAGCTCAGATTAAAAAAATGTGAATACTGTTTAATACATCTGGCTCATTCTAGTCTTAAAGGTAATGTACAGTAATTTTGTACATTTTTATGTATTTTGGTCAAGATTAAAAAAATTACATTTAAAAGTATTTTCTTTTTTTTTTAATCAGTAAATATGAATAATGCATATGAGGGTCAGGCACCTTCCACATCTCCTACATCTTTATATGTTTTGCTGAAAAAAAATTCTGCAGGTTACAAAACTCAGTAACTCGAGTTGAATTTGAGTCGAAGCAGAGACTCCCTCTTCTCCCTCCTGCTGTGTGTGATGGCTCCATCCAAGGTTTCAATTGGAAAGATGGAGCCTGAAGGCAAGCGGGTTCTGCTGTGAATTCCTTTTTTTCAAAACACCCTATGATTAGTATGCCATGGGCACACCCTATAATACATACTTTGTAAAATGTGTAAAAAAAAAAGTAAATCTAAATAGTAAAAAAAAAAAAAAAAAAACAACAATAAAACATGAGCTTAAAATTGTATTAAGATTAATTCTAAACTAAGGACTTTAATGTGATGTACTCACTTCATGTGACAGTTTTTCACACACTCGATCTTCTGACTCATCAGGACAGGAGTTATAAGAGTAGGTAAACTTTCTGCAGATGCTGACATCAATCCTTCCTGTCACAGGTCTACCATAGGTGTATCTAAAAGAAGGTGTGTTAGTCTAATTATAACCATATTCACTTGCTTTCATTTTAACAATATGTACTCACTATTTTCTTTTAAAGTGTATGTAACTCCCTCCTCCTCGACAAATGAAAACTGGTAGCTTATCCTCAATTGATGACTGTTGGGCAAGTTAAGGGTCTTGCTTTCCTTCTGTAGGCTTTCTTTCTTCTAATTTGACCTGTTGATCCTGCCGGTAAGGGACTTACTCTACTGGGTGGTAAGACTGACTAAGTCTTTGCCTCTGCAAAAACAGGGTTGTCACTCTTGGACATGCAGAGTAGAGTGCTGGTCAGCTTTGTGCTTGTCTGTGTGTGAGCAACAGCTATATCACAACCTCCAGCTTCTATATGGGCCATCGCTATGACATACAGTAGTTCAAGTTGCAGCACAGAGCCAAATAGCCTTGCTTGGAATTCCTTTACAATTCTTTTTTTTTTTTTTAAAGGATAAGTTCACTTTTAAAAAAAAAAATAATTGTTTTGCAGGTGAAAAAAAAAATGTGCATTTGATATTTTTTTTCCCTTAAGAGTCTGTAAAGCTGAGGGGGGCGTGGCTTGACGCAAATGTGAGCGGATGTGCATAGCATAGCTCACCTGGGCTCCTCCACCCTAGAAACAGACCAGAGGTTCCTGTGAAGGGGTCCGAGATTAGCGCATTGCACTTGGCAAGAGACAGTTGGAGAAGCGGGGTCCCGAGGGACCATTGACGCTGATGCGGGCGGGCGGCTCTGAGCGCCTTCGGTCCTGCCCTGATAGCCACGAGGAAGGGGAGGGAAGAATATGTATCTCTGAACTGTTTTTTTACTGCTTTTTTTGTATGGATAATACTTTTGTGTGTATTGGAAAAAGTGAAAATAAAGTTGAATTTAAAAAAAAATCTGTAAAGCCTTGCATCCGCTATCAGCAGATCAGGGGTGAACTGTCAGGCTCCTGCAGGCTGTTTTTACAGTTGTCTGCCCCTACGAGAGCTACTGAAGTCCAAAAAGGTCAATGAACTATAAGAGAGCACGCCAGCTCCCTCACAGTTCATTGAGAACTACAAGCGGCCTGCTGCAGTGACCAATGATACTTTTAGTTCATTCATTCACAGAACTCTGTGACTGAATGACGCAGCTGTGTGGGCGGAGCCATGCATGGTTGTGCTGATGTTGAATTGTGACAATCGGTGCTGGAGGAGGATCCACCGCCCGCTGTCACGATGAGGGGATTAGGTTCGGGTGCAGGCAGGTGCTTTAATAACATGTCACATGATACATCCTAAAAATGGGTATAACATGTTACTAAAGGTGAACTTATCCTTTTAAATGTTAAATTAAAGCAATGTTCATTCCTAGAGCTTAGTCAATTCAATTCCCTTTCAATTTAGAATTTAGCTAAAGTCAAACTAATATGTCTAATTGTCTTTCTACATATATCCTGATGTTTGGTGCCAAAACCAGGAAAAGAAAGAAATATTGTCCACAAAAAATGAAGAGCTTCCCATTTTGCTACCATGGCTTGTTTAATGTTCCCAAAGACAAAATTTGAAACCTGATTGGGCAATTCAATTTGATGGATAATTATTTTTCTCCAGTATTTAAAAGCAGGCCCCCATTCCTGGAGATGGCTGAGAGCCACAGACTAAGCAGCAAACTTTTTTTGTTCGTCTGCCTAGCTAAAGTTTTTATAAGGTTTCCAGTCCAAATGGGAGCTATAATTCCACCAGCAAGTTCTTTGATGCCGTTTCCAAGTTGGAAGTGCCTGAGAGACATATATAAATTGCCAAAACACTTCTTTATATAAAAGTAAAATAAATTACTACATATTGAGCTGTGGTTTGCGGGCAAACTTACATTAGAACAGATAGCTGCAAGAGAGGTATACCACACCTGTTTTCTCTCTGTCAGCTGTCCATTCCAATTGCGGTAGGGAGCAGTGCAGTGCGTGATAGAGCGTATCACACAGCTCCTTTTTTTTTTTTTTTTTTTGTACAAACTTTATTTGAAGTGTACAAAACGACACTTCATTCATATCCCTGTACATCAGCATGCTGTGCAGTACCATGCAGTTCTATACAGTGCACTGTGATAAAATGCAGCATGTCTCTGAGTTGTCTTGCTGTGTGAATGGGACATTTGTATTCTGCAGTAAAACCCTTGTCCCCTCACTATGTGGGAATTAGCCCTACTGCAAAGGATATTTTTTTTTTGTCTTTATAAAAAGGTTACTGCTGGCACATATTTTAGTTATTTCTTATCCTCCAAACTGTTATTTATTGGGTATAATCCATGTGTCACAGTCAATGAACTGGGTGGTATTTTTAACTAATGACTAAAAGCCTTTTTATAGAAGACTGCGGTCAGTAGCATATCATGCACCCCTGTGTGACCCCTAATAAAACCCCACTATGTTGCATTACATCTGCAGGCCCCAGTGGGTATTACTCCAGCTACTGGGACCAGAGAGGAATGAGCACAATGTTAACATGAATAACTGAAAGGAGAAGTACAGCTAAAGCTTGTTTGGCTGTACTTCTCCTGTGGATCACAAGACTGCAGTTAGTTTTGCACTCCAGTGACCCATTTTTAGCAGACAGTAGGCTGAAGCACGCTGTTGGCTGACATCATAGAGCTATCCCAGACTGGGGAAAGATTGCGACCATATGGTCAGGATCCACCCAGATGCATGGACTGGCACCCGGCGCAGCCTCTCTTCAAGCCACAGAGCCTGAGCCAGCTGCTCCCTCCACAGCAGCCCAGCGCTCCAGTGAGTGTGTGGGGGGGGGGGCAGAGCAGAGAGCCGCTGACTGATGCCCTGTATACATGACCGGTTTTGCCGTCAGAATAAACTCCTGAAGGTTTTTCCGAGGAATTCCGCTCAAGCTGTCTTGCATACACACGGTCACACCAAAATCCAACCGTCCAGAACGAGGTGACGAACATCACGTATGACGGGACTAGAAAAAGGAAGTTCAATAGCCAGTAGCCAATAGCTTCCATCTCGTACTTGCTTCAGAGCATGCGTCATTTTTGGTACGTTGGAACAGCATACAGACTAGCCATTTTCCCGATAGTAATTAGTTCCGTCGGAAAAATTTAGAACATGTTCTCTATCTAAGTTCATCTGAATTTTCAACGGAAAAAGTCCGATGGTGCATACACACGGTCGGAATTTACGATGAAAAACTCCCATTGGACTTTTTCTGACGGACATTCCGCTTGTGTGTACGCGGCATGACAATCACCAGCTATCTGCTCATGGAGCTGTGAGAGCCGAGTGATCAGCGGTCTTTAATCACTCAGTTCTCAGTCTTAGAGCCAGTGGGGGACAGATGCTGCATCGGACTTACTACCTAGGTATGGCTTCTAAAAAAAAAAAAAAAAAAAATAATAAACATATAAGTAAATAAAAAACGTATACATATACTGCGGCAGGGCGGCCAAGCTACGCGAAACAACGTACCTGTACTTTGTCTGCGCTCTCAGGTCTGGTGCACGCGCGACCCGCTCCCGTTGTGATTGGACACCGCTGCCCACCCACAATTGTTCTCAGGGATGACAGAATGGCGGTAAACAAGGCATACTGTTTTGTCACAGACAAGGAGAGAGATCTGTGATTCCTAGTAATCAGGAACACAGATCTCTCTCTGTCTAGTGTCAGCATCCCCTACATTACTAGTAAAAAAAAAAAAAAAAAAAAAAAAAGCCCCTAAATCTGTCCCATAGTTTGTAGACGCAATAACTTTTGCTCAAACCAATCAATATACGCTAACTGGAATATTTTTTACCAAAAATATGTAGCAGAATACAAATTGGCCTAAACTGATGAAGAAATTAGATTTTTTACATATTTTTATTGGATATGTTTTAAAGCAGAAATTAAAAAATATTGGTTTTTTTTTTTTTTCTTCAAAATTGTCGCTTTTTTTGTTAATAGCGCAAAAAATAAAAAACGCAGAGGTGATCAAATACCACCAAAAGAAAGCTCTATTTGTGGGCAAAAAGGACATCAATTTTGTTTGGGTACATCGTTGCATGACTGCGCAATTGTCAAAGTAACGCAGTGCAGTTTTGCAAAAAATTGCCTGGTCATTAAGGGGGTAAACAATTCCAGGGCTGAAGTGGTTAAATGTATAACTAAAGTCGAAACTTTTATTTTTTATTTTGGACAGAGTGGAAAGGGATTAGATCACCTGTTCATATTGCTATTTGTGTCCCTGTTGGGGAGATTCGTCCTCTGTATTTGTACTATATACTACCACTATCACTAAGAGTAATGCCGCGTACAGACGATCGGACATTCCGACAACAAAATCCTGGATTTATTTCCGACTGATGCTTGCTCAAACTTGTCTTGCATACACACGGTCGCACAAATGTCGGAAATGCCGAACGTCAAGAATGCGGTGACGTACAACACGTACGACGAGCTGTGAAAAATTAAGTTCAATAGCCAGTGCGGCTCTTCTGCTTGATTCCGAGCATGCGTGGAATTTTGTGCGTTGGAATTGTGTACACATGATCGGAATTTACAACAACGGATTTTGTTGTCGGAAAATTTGAGAACCAGCTCTCAAATTTTGTCCGATGGAGTCTACACACGATCGGAATTTTTCGACAACAATCACATCGAACATTTGTTGTCGGGAAATTCCGAACGTGTGTATGCGTCATAATCGTAAAAAAAAAAAACGAATTTTGGCTTCTCACCAAAACAGAAGTGGAGGGGAAATCTTCCAATGGGGACACTAGTCTTGGTCAGAATTTGGGGTTCTCTCTCATTTCCTGTTTTGGCTATAGGACAGGATGTGAAGGAAAATCTCCCTAATGGGGACACAGATGGGGAAAACTGGCTGACTGGGGTTATAACCCTCCCTTACTCTATCCAAAATAGAAAAAAAGTTTTGCTTTTAGATCTACAGTAATTGATTTCTTACTGTGTTTTTCTGCCTCCTTGTAATGTCCTCAGTGGGCTCCTGAAATTCTCCTTTTTTCTCTCGCTTCCCTTTGTTTGCAACTAGAGGTACACGATAGTTGCGGTCATGTGCACTGCTCTATCCATAGACCATAGTCCATAGTCCTTAGCCAATCTCGGGGGCAAGCAAGAGAGGGTGACTACATGTCCACATATAGTGGGACCATGGAGAACAAACTTAGCCACCCACAACAGGAATTTTGGATCTTAGGAGCAAGGAAAAATAGGAATTTGAAGAGCAATGGAACACACATTTCCGAGTTAAGAATACATAACTTGAATAGGATATATATTTTTAAACCAAAGTTTAGTGTCACTTAACTCTGATAACATAGAAAGAAACTATGATCAGTAGGACTATAGTACTAGCTTCAGTGATAGTCTCAGGATTCAACACTCACTTTCCACATACAGTAACTTTGACTTCTTCATCAAGGATAGTGATCACCGAGGGCATTTTCACCTGCACCTCATACTTGGGTAGAACTGAAAAGATGGCAAACAACAAGTCAGTTTTGTGCACATAAATCACTCAATGTTCATATACCCATGTACGTTTCTTGACTAGCACTGCAGCAATGGCATTTATTGAAGCTGAGGTTCAGGCAAAAACCATACTCTTAAGATTTAAATGATCTGCCCTACATACATTATATTGTATCTCTTGCCTTACGTTTTTTAGTTGAAGGTTTCCTCTATGTACAGTATACAGGTCAACACTCTTCTCTCCCTGAAATCGTAATAGTGCTCATCTGATGACTGACTATAGAAGAAATTGACTGTTGACGTTCTGCTTCCTTAGTTACATGTTCTCTGCCATCTGGCTAGATGGACAATTTTAGGAGCAGCAGCATACTGATGGTTAGGGATGAGCCGAACACCCCCCTGTTCGGTTCGCACCAGAACATGCGAACAGGCAAAAAATTTGTTCGATCACCGTTAAAGTCTATGGGACTCGAACATGAATAATCAAAAGTGCTAATTTTAAAGGCTTATATGCGAGTTTTTGTCATAAAAAGTGTTTGAGAACCTGGGTCCTGACATGTATCAATGCAAAAAAAGTTTTAAAAACGTTACGTTTTTTCGGGAGCAGTGATTTTAATGCTTAAAGTGAAACAATAAAAGTGTAATATTCCTTTAAATTTCTTACCTGGGGGGTGTCTATAGTATGCCTGTAAAGGAGCGCACGTTTCCCGTGTTTAGAACAGTCTGACAGCAAAATGACATTTCAAAGGAAAAAAAGTCATTTAAAACTACTCGCGGCTATTAATGAATTGTTAGTCCTACAATACATATAAAAGTTAATTGATAAAAATGGCATGGGATTTCCCCACAGGGGAACCCCAAACCGAAATTTTAAAAAAAAATGGCGTGGGGGTCCCCCTAAATTCCATACCAGGCCCTTCAGGTCTGGTATGGATATTAAGGGGAACCCCGTGCCAACATTTTTTAAAAAATGGTGTGGGGGTCCCCCTCAATCCATACCAGACCTGATTTTAAGGGGAACCCCACTCCAAAAAATTTTTAAAAAATGGCGTGGGGTCCCCCCAAAAATCCATACCAGACCCTTATCTGAGCACGCAATCTGGCAGGCCGCAGGAAAAGAGGGGTGGATAAGAGCGGTCCCCCCTCCTGAACCGTACCAGGCCACATGCCCTCAACATTGGGAGGGTGCTTTGAGGTAGCCCCCAAAGCACCTTGTCCCCATGTTGATGAGGACAAGGGCCTCATCCCCACAACCCTTGGCTGGTGGTTGTGGGGGTCTGCGGGTGGGGGGGCTTATTGGAATCTGGAAGCCCCCTTTAACAAGGGGACCCCCAGATCCCACCCCCCCTGTGTGAAATGGTAATAGGGTACAAAAGTACAAATGGGGTACAAAAGTGAAATGGTAATGGGGTACAAAAGTACCCCTACCATTTCACAAAAAAAAAGTGTCAAAAATGTTAAACATGAGAAGAGACAGTTTTTGACAATTCCTTTTATTTAAAGTCTTCTTCTTTCCATCTTCTTCGGGTCTTCCTTCCTTCCTTCCTTCCTTTCCTTCCTTTCCTTCCTTCCTCCATCTTCTTCTTCCTCTGGTTCTTCCTCCGGTCCTCTGCTTCTTGCTCTGGTGTTCTCGTCCGGCATCTCCCTCCGCAGCGTCTTCTTCCCCGCTTCGTTCTTGGGCCACTCCGTATCCATGGGAGGCTCCCGCTGTGTGACTCTTCTCTTCTTCTGACACTTCTTATATAACGCAGGGCGGGGCCACCCGGTGACCCTGCTCCCCTCTGACGCATGGGGACTTGATGGGGACTTCCCTATGGCTTTTCCCGTGATGTCAGAGGTAGCGGGGTCACCCGGTTACGTCACGGGGAAAGCCATAGGGAAGTGTAATGGAACAGGGATGGTAAAAAATAAACTGACAGGGGCTATAACCCTCCCTTATTCTATCCAAAATGAGAAAAATAATAGTGTTGTCTATAGTTCTACTTTAAGCACAAATTTCTGATAATTTTATGGAGAGGACTAAGAAAATATAACCATGCCAATGGTGCAGCAGAAAACATAGCACAGTGAGGAAGGTTTGAGGTCCAGGATGATAGGACAGTCAAAATTAGAAGCGCACCCCCCCCACAGTTGCAGAATGCTGGCCGCCCGCATACCGGAAGAAATGCGGCCGCTTTATGAGGGCGCTAGACTAATTCGCCTCTCAGCCCAGTCCACCCCATAAGACTGGTGCTACACTAACAGTGTAGCGCAAACCGGCGGGGACTCTTTCCGTGCTGCCCCCCTGCAAAGTGCTGCCCTAGGCCTGGGCCTTGTCGGCCTAGGCCAGGATACAGCATTGGGTGCACTTGCAGGACGCGAAAATAAGTCCTGCAAACAGCATCTTTGGGGTAGTGCGAGAATGGTTATACACCGCTCCCAAAATGCCATGCCCATTGACATGAATAGGCAGTGCTGCCAAAGCGCCTGCAAAATGCTTCGGCAGCGCCACAACATGGGGGCTTTTAACCCTTTCATCGGTCTCTAGCGTGGGGGGTAAAAGCGCCCCATCAGCGGCCGAATAGCGCCGCTATAACAGCGGTAAAGCGACGCTTTGGGGCACTGCTCCAGTGTGAAAGTAGCCTTACTGATCTCAATCCAGTGCTTTGCCCAAGAGCAGCAGCACTGTTTTCTCTCTCTTTACAGGACATGGAGGCAGCAGGGGGAACAATTAGCTCCTGCTGCTGTGAATCAAACCCAGTGAGGAGGGAGCAGGGCCAAGCCGCGCTGTGTGTGTCAACAGACTCCCGCAGCCTGGCTCAGGATTGAGCCGACACAAGTGCCCCCCATAGGAAGCGGTTTCCTATGGGGGCAGTCAGAGAAGAGGAGGAGCCAGATTCGCCAGTGGAGGACCCTAGAAGAAGAGGATCGGGGCCACTTTATCAAAACCATTGCACAGAGCAGGTAAGTATAACAATTTTTTTTTTTAACACATTTACGAACAATTTAAATTCAAATAAAACTTCAAAAGCAACCTTTTTTCCTTTAGTATATTATTTCCCCTTTGTTTCAACTTTTTACAACCTCCTTACAAACGTTCTGCCTTTTTAACAACCTCCCACGTCTAGCATATGAATAAACATATTTAAAATATAGCTCTAAAATCCAATGTAATAGTTTAAAAAGAGAATGTGTGTGTCATAGATGAAGAGCTTACCATATTCCTCCACAGTAAAGGAATGTTCAATTTTGGAGCCCTTTACCCTTTGTGCAACCATTTTATATGTCCCCAGCCTTGGCTCAGAGGTAAGGAGGAAGGATTCTTGCGCAATTCCTCTGTTTGTCTCCACATTCACCCACTGAAAGATGCGGTTTCTCTGAGGATCCTGAGAGGACGCACTAGATTAGATACCTTCTATATTTGCATCTAATGTACTCTGTTAAATCCTATCATGTCCATCATGCTTATCTCTGAATTCTACACAAATACTGTATATGCACTAAAAATTGCTTCAATAATTATAGTTACAACCTAAAAATACTAAAAAATAAAATTGTACTTCCCCGGTAAATCTAATAAGAGTTTTGTTACTGCAGACGTGGCAATCCCATATATGTCATACCTCCCAATTGTCCCTCATTTGGAGCTAAAACACTCTTGCTCCTAATTCCTGATCATTTGTCCTTCTTTTTGGTTTAATGTTTAAATAGTTAATTTGGTGCTCAAATTTTTTTTTTGGGGGGGGGGGGGGGGGGGCGTGCAAACAGACTAAAAAAAAACCCCCATCAATTGCAGCCTTACTGTGCCATCAAACGCCGCCACTGTGCCATCAAATGTTGCCACTGTGCCTATCAAATGTTGCCGCTGTGCCCATCGAATACTGCCACTGTGCCCATCCAACGCTGCCACTGTGCCCATCCAACGCAGCTACTGTGCCCATCGAATGCTTCCCTGAACATTCCAACGCAGCCACTCTGCCCATTGAATGCTGCCACTCTGCCCATTGAATGCTGCCACTCTGCCCACCCAACGCTGCCACTGTGCCATCCAATGCCGCCACTGTGACCCCCCCCCGCCCACTCGCTGTCTATCTGGCACTTACCCTGTCTCAGTGGGGCAGCGGGTGACTGTGGTGAGTGGTGTCCTCCGAGCGGTGTTCTCCATTAGTCCCCTACCGTCCTCTCCCATGAGGCGTCCAATCACAGCGCCTGTCATTTCAGCCAATCAGATGACGGGTAACAGACCCGAGCACCTGATTGGCTGAGAGGCGGTTCAGTGTTAGGACAGTGAATATTCATTCGCTGTTTTAACACACCTGGGTGAACTGAGAGCTCCAAGCATGGCGCTCGCAGGTCACCTTTTTTGACTCCTATTAGAGCCTATGGCTCTAATCAGGTGCTTCAGAAACAACCCCCACGCTGTAATTCAGGCGCCCAGCGCCCGAAAAGGGGCTGGGCGCCTGAATAGGAGGTGCCAGCGGCGGCCGTGGATAGATTCATGCAATGCATGAATCTATCCATTGGTCATGGGGGGGTGGCTGGAGAGAGGGGGCAGTGCCCGTGCGCCCTTATGGACGCACCGCCACTGCATTAAATAATGAACTATTTAATTACCAAAAGTATTATTCTACACTAAATCTTTCCTCTAATCTAAGCCAGTATAAAGGAAAAGTAGTGGGGAAAAAAACACTTGTGGGTTTAACCAATCAAAGACTTTGGGGATTGATTTACTAAAACTGGAGTGTGCAAAATCTGGTTCAACTGTGCATGGTAGCCAATCAGCTTCTAACTTCAGCTTGTTCAATTAAGCTGACAATAAAATGTGGCAGCTGATTTCTATGCAGAGCTGCACCAGATTGTGCACTCTCCAGTTTTAGTAAATTAAGCCCCAATCTGGTGCAGCTCTGTATAGAAATCAGAAGTTAGAAGCTGATTGGCTACCATGCACAGTTGAACCAGATTTAGCACACTCCAGTTTTAGTAAATCAATCCCTTTGTGTCCTTTGCCAACATACTGTGTACTAAAAGGTGACCTCTTTCTCATTCTAAGTAAGTCGGGGTGGGGTGTGTGTATGTGTACATTAAGCTTATGCAGATAGGAATAAGTGTTCTGTTTGTACAAGTATTGTAATTAGTGACCTTTGCCTGGGTCTGTACCTGTCATGGATCTGCCACCCAAGGGTTAAAATAGTGCAGACTGATTTCAGTGATTGGCAACAGGCTGTCCTATTTAAACACCTCAGCAGCACTGTGTCTTTGCTGTCTGATCTGCAGCTCATACCTGATCCCGTGACTTCCTGTTCCTGTGATCCAATCTGTTTCCTGTGTTTGACCCGGCTTTTTTGACTGATTGATCTCTGTTATCCTGACCCCGGCCTGCCTTGTAACCACGCTCAGCTCTACACTGCTTGATATCCTGTTGCCGAACTTTGCCTGTATCCTGACCATTCTCTGCCTGTCGTCTATATCTACATCTGATCATCTGTTACCAAACCCAGCTTGTCTGACTACGTATTCAGTGTCTCCCCAGCTCTGCACCTACCAGCCTGCTTCCTGTTTTCTGCTGCACCAGCTGAACTGACAAGACCAAAGACGAACCAGGCACCCATACACCGCCAGGCTCTTGCGGCCACTGTTGCAACACCGGTGGCCCTTGAGCCGGGGTTGTATGAGAAAGCCTTCCCACTGCACGTCCGGTTCATCCGGCAGGTACGTAACAGTACCACTGAACGCATCAACTGTCCCTCTACATCACTGGTGGTCAGCTTTCTTGATACAGGAGACCTCAAGTGTGTCACCTGACATCACCCATGGACTGCTGATAATATTCAGTGGATGTAACGCTATAGAAAGTGCAGATGTACAACAATAGATGATCAAGGACTATAGATGTTTTGTAAGAGATGGTCAGAGGCTGCGAACATTATGAAGGAATTGTTATTGGGACATACTTCGGGAGATAGTCATAGACTGGATACATTACATGAAACTGCTAGAGATTACTGATATTACAGCCCCTTTACAGATCAATGATTCCACATTTGTGCTTCCTACAACCCTCTTAAAAATTACTTGTGCTATGTTTGATATTTCTGAAATCAAAATCCAATTGCAAAAGATCAAAAGAAAAAAGAAAAATATTAAAGGAGAAATAGGATGGACAGCACAGAAAAAAGTAAGATGGCGTTAATAAAAAAATAGTGGCTCCATATCAGCTCATTGATTATATAAAATGTGTCTAGTAATAATTTAGAATGTATGATTGTTGTAGCTCCAGAAAAACTTGGAAAAAAAGCATAAACTTTTTGCGTTATCTACTGTACTTGCAAAGTGTCTAACCTCTTGGTAAATGATAAGCAGCCATGATCACTGCTCATCTAATTGCAGCAAGCTACATGAAAAGCCTTTAGCTTTTTACAAGTTCCCTGCAGTCCACCCATATTGGAAGCGGCCCTTAAGTACATGTATGCCTTACAAAAACACAAAATTCTTACCTCGACATAAATTATGGGAAACTAAAAAAAGACATGGAAAAAGATCAGGAGTTAAAAAAAATATTACAATAGTGCAGCTTACAGGTTAATTTCTACCATTAAAGTATTTTAAAGTTATATTTTTTATGATTTAAGTTAAAACAGAGCTAAATTCAAATTGAATTACATTTAGTTTTCTATTACCCTGCCCATCATACATTGCTATAGTTTTCCCATAAAATAATATGAAAGAAAAAAAACTTCATCTTTTTTTGCACAATATGATTTAGTTCTTTCAGGGTATCCTAGAATACTGTAGATAGACACATTGCTTTGTGCAAAGTGATTTGTGTCTTATGGTTAATAGCTTTTTTTTTAAGCATGTTTAAATACCCAACATACCTTTTCATTGGTGCTATGAAATGTCTCATCCATAGTGGCAACACGGAACTGAACTACAAATAAGGGAAACAGATTCAGTTTTATATACACATATATATATAGAGAACACTAAAGAGAGTGCAACATTTCAATGTGCATTTTAACTAATAATGTAAATACATGTTATATGCATTGCTTGAGCTTCTCTAATTATGTAGGGTAATGTATCGTATATACGGTACAATAGCATGGTATCAAGAGACTTAAGCATGTAATTGTACTGTTGCATCAATATTCTTATTTTAGTTGGTAATAAGTCAAGCAGCTGATCATGTGCAGTAATGTATGGTATGGTAAAGTGAGTTCTTAAACTTTGTACACACTAAGAGAATATCCAACAAATCGTTTTTTGTTGCATGCTAGTCTAATATCGAGAATGAAGAAGTTACTGAAGTTACCAAAATTCTCGTACAGCAGAATACAACTTCAAAAGTGATGTTATATGTTGTATTCTTTCGTTTCCGAGAATGCATGGTCTTGGTCTTCTGATTTTCTTCGCACAAATACTGTACTGAATAAACAAAAATAGTTTGCTCTGATATTATCTGAGAAGTTTTCATGCTTGTCCCTTTGGATATTGTTGGATGAAATGTTGTGATTGGCACTCAAAAGCTGTGTACTAATAATCATATTATCGCTTTGAAAACTATTTTTGTCATCTGATTTTCTGATTGTGTGTACCAGGCATTAGCATGGAACTGTAGTGCTCTATCCCTGTTCCACTCTCAGTGAATAATTCAAGCAGTTTACCTTTCTGTCCAGGTTTATAGATGGGTTTGTCAGTCTGGATGAACGCCAAGTTATATGGGTTCCTGATGAGGATGCTTCTCTTTGACTTAAAGTGCAAAAAATCACCGACAGCATCGAGTGTGATGAATGCCATTTGTGGACTCTCAACATTTGGTGTCTAAAGAGACACAAAACAAGAACCTCAACATTGATAGAATCAGTTGGTGAAAGGGTACAAGTGATGACTGAGGCTGTGTTCATACTGGTACGACACGACTGTACTACTGTCATCCTACTTTGTCCTGCTACATCTGTCCTACATCAGTCTTACTTCGCTCCTACTTCCATCAGACTTGAATGAACAAGATAAGATGTTGCTCCGACTTTGAGATAGTATAACTTGTCCTTTGACCAATCAAAACAATCCTAGAGTGACATAAATTCCTTTTACTGCTCCTGTAATCACCATGTCAGATGTCACAAGTTGGATGATTAAGACAAGGATCCTACTTTGACAATCGTTGACGTTGGATCAATGGGCTGAAGTAGGACCAAAGTCGGACCAAAGTAGTGCAGGGAGCATTTTCAAAGTCGGACTGACTTGTGTCGGACCAGTTAAGACCGCTCTCATAGGGAAACATTGATTTTCACACGTCATGCGACATGAGTTCCCAAACTCGGAGCGTTTGTCGTGCCAGTGTGAACTCAGCCTGAAGGTCAATTCCACCTAAAACTGACCAAAGCAATATTCCTCATTTATCTCAGTGATGTATCGAAAATTTCAGGAGCATTATCCTCACTGGATTTGACAATTGTGGAGTTTATTCACCTAACTACCAAAGAGTCTCATTGACCCAGTTTGGGCCTGTAAGAACAAACACAGGCTTCAAAAACAGATTTCAGTTTATTGGATTCCTTATGGTTGTTGTGGGTCACTGATCTTTACACATTAGCATTTATTGTAGTTGGCTGAGTGCATTAACACAAAGAGATTTGCCATCTAAAAACATATCATCTGTTACAGGAGTTATGAAAAGGAAACGTGCTGGTATAAATATCTAGTTTGCCATAGCCGACCTCTTCTAATAAAATTCTAGTTCCCTAGCCTTCATACTTCTTTAGCAGTGGCCTCACGGGAGCTGATTTACTGAAGGTAAATAAGCTGTTCGTTTTGAAAGGTAATTTGCCTCAAAGCTTAGTGAATGTTGTTTCACTTTGCAAAGAATACCCAATCACGTGCAGGGAAAATAAAAATAAAACAGCATTTTTGCTTGTGCGTAATTGGATGATCAAAGTCAGCAGTGCTTTTCCTCATTTACAAAGCTCTGGAAAAAATTCCCCTACAAAGTGAATTTGCTTTTAATAATTCAATCCCATTGACTTGGTACAACTATGTAGATCCGACATTCTGACCTCACATTGCTGCACATGTTATTTGGGTCAGCCAGTGACTTACAATTTTCTGAAGCCATTTAATCAGTGTGAGAGCTGAGCAACTAGAATATTCCAAAGGAGGTTGGAAAAATCAACTTGGCTTATTTTTTTCGGCACATATTACTAAGGATCTGTGGAATGACAATGTTACATTTGTAATGTTAAAACCCATCAATACAATTTTGCGGGAAGCACATGTAAAGATGTTGCTCACAAGCGGTAACAAATATGTCAGTTTTTCCCTGCAATTGGAATTTGATTGGATGATGGAAGCAACTTTTATCTGTTTACATGCATCTATCAAATGAATGCCATTCTGACTGTTGGCATATGAAAGCCTGAAACTTGATACTAGGAACTAGAAGGTCCTAGCTTAACCACTTCCCGCCCGGCCTATAGCAAAATGATGGCCGGGCGGTGGTTCAGTTATCCTGACTGGGCGTCATATGACATCCTTCAGGATAACAGCCGCCACGCTCCCGTGGGGGCGCGCATCGCGGCAATCGGTGGAGCGGTGTGTCAGTCTGACACACCGCTCCACCGATCTTGGTAAAGAGCTTCCGGAGGAGGCTCTTTGCCACGTGATCAGTCGTGTCCAATCACGGCTGATCACGATGTAAATAGGAAGAGCTGTTGATCAGCTTTTCCTCACTCGCATCTGACAGACGAGTAGAGGAGAGCCGATCGGCGGCTCTCCTGACAGGGGGGTCTGCGCTGATTGTTTATCAGCACAGGCCCCCCTCAGATGATATATTGTATACATACATGCATACATGCGCGTGTGTGTATGTGTGTATATATATATATATATATATATATATATATATATATATATATATATATATATATATTGTATGTGTTTTTGATTCTTCTCAATATTCTGCATTCATTCTTTTTTTCTTAGGCTTAATGTACACGGACATTGTTACAACCTCTCCTGAACGATTTAACTTGACAGATAGTAACCCACGTTTAAAACGTCAGTTTTGCTGCATTTACATGACTCGTTTGCGTTTAGAAGCGTTTGAAAAAATTTTTTTTTTCTTTTCAAAATGGCCAAAAATGAAAAACGCCTGTAAACGAAATTCGTCTAAACGCGAGTTAACGCGTTTAGCCACGTTTAGAAGCGTTTAGCGTTTGAAATGCCTCTAAACTCAGCGTCTGAACTCATTTTTTGTTGTTTTTGTTTTGTTCCAAAATAGGCCTCTAAACTCAACTGCCTAAAAACGACATTAAACGAACCTCTGTACATGTACTGATAACATTGGATGAGTTCAGGGGCAGCTGAAAAAAGCAGCCAACTGCCTCTGAATGTCCGTTTACCAGTAGCAGTGTATATGAGGCCTTATTCTTTCTTTTGTGTGTCATTGTAGTACATGCCCATTCATTTTAGTTACTTCTGTTCCCAATGGCGACCCTAGGGGGGGGCCAGAGGGGGCCCTGACCCCCCCAACATTATGCTGTGCCCCACCATGTGCCCCCCCAAAAAAAAAAAATTTTTTTTTTTTTTTTTTACAAAAAATCAATGTCTAAGAGGGAGAGAGTCCCCAGTCAGCTCCTGCGGGTGATTCCCCCCCCCTCCCCTGCTCGCTGACACTGCATAATGCGAGCGTTCACACAACCACGGTCGCCTGATCTGCTCCTTCACCTGCATCCTCATTGGCAGGTAGAAGAGCGAGTTGCAGGAAGGACTCCACCAGGACTTTCAGTTACTGAAAAAACAGACTGATTTCTCCCGTCCTTAGGACAGGAGGACCAGCCTGTAAATTCCAAGAGATGCCAGACCAGAGCTGTCAATAGCAGGGGCAGGACAGCAAGAGGAGGCTGGGGAACCCCACAGTGGCAGAACACCAGGGCCCGGAGGCAAGACAACCTTTGCAACCCTGATGGTTCTCCCACTGCTTTGGATCCTTATATTTTCTTGATATGCTGGTGACATATATCTCTTGTTTTCTGCCACCCTGGGGGACCCCAATACAGTAGGAAGGGAGCTCACTGCAGAACATGTGAAAGGGCCCGTTGTGGGGTCGTAGTAAAGGGCCCCAGGATATATATATATATATATATATATATATATATATATATATATATATATATATATATATATATATATATGCGCATTTTATAGTTGCCCCCCTACTTTTGTCCCTGTCCCCCCATGTGCCCCCCCTAAATTTGAAAGCTGGAGACGCCACTGTCTGTTCCTAGTTCCGATGGCTGCCCTTTAATTAAAAAAAAAAATTTACAACTCTGTCCATGGTTTTCCATAGAACAACTGAGCCTTTTCCTTCCTTTTTTTCCTCTTGCGTTCGTTTGTGCTACTGTCCCAGCTGGCGCATCCAGGCCGCACGGACCATCCCCTCAAGAGGCGGAGACGGCGGCTTACTTTGGGCTCTGATGCATGGTCTGTTCACGTGCACCTCTGTCCTTCATGCATCAGTGGGCGGGTGGTGCAGCATGCCGTGCCGTCACGAAGGACGGTCCGGCATCTGCCCGCGATGGCGTCATTCATGTAAGCCTCTCGCGAAGGCGTGGCTTGCGGGCGGCGCCATGACCCAGCGTCACCGCAATTAGATACACCTGTGTCGGGGGCATGGCGCGGTGCGCCGTCGGCTCAGGGGGGCCAATCACGGGACTGCATCCAGGGAGGTTCCCTCGATGACATAATTTACCACACCCCACATCTCTCATTATGGCCACCATTTAAAAACAGGCAGCTCCCCATGCTCCTGGTAGCTCTTTGGAGAAATGAGGAACTGCCATACTTATGACAATCATAAGGCTTACAAGGTATGTGATACTTCTCTGCTGCTTGGGGTTTAATATCCTCTAACATTTTTTGTACTTTTGGGTTAATTCTTTTGTCCCCCGGTACAATACAAATTCATATTATTCTTGATTTTAGGTTTGGCTGTTTTGTTCAGCCTCTCTCTGGATACCTGGTGAGTAATCTTTGCGTAATCTTATGTGGCACAGCCTTGTTTGACTGTCAGTGGCCTTTTGCAGTGGTATCCGTTTCTGCACTATGGACCAACTTCCATAGCGATAGATTCACCTTACAAACCTTCAAGTGATAGGTATGGTTATTATCATAACTTTTTTGGGCAACACCATTGAGTGTCCATTTTTCGTGTACTAATTTATGTTTTATACTATAACCCATTTACCATTTGTCTACTCCTTCCCCTTTTTGTTTTTGCATATACCTAGATTCCTGTTGGGTCTTCCCTTGATGTTGCTCAGGCCTCTTTTTGGGAGGCAGGCTCAGATGAAGGGGGGGGGGATCTCTGATGTGGACACGGCTTAGTTTCCTTTTTGGTTTGGCTACATGGTGCTGTATTGGTGTTCTAGTTCCGTTTTATCTGTTGAGCTATGAACATATATGACACATGAGGTCAGTATGGATACTTGCATGCACACTTCGTTCCTTTCTTTTTTGTTATAACCTTTATGATACAAGTTATGTTACATTATGAATTTTGATTTGTGTTTGTAATTATGTGTTTATTGATATTATAGATTGTATGTATTGATCTGGAAAGTTTCAGCCCATTTACCCTGAAGACCTCTACCTCATTTGTCGAAACGCGCTGGTTTCTTCTGTCTTCCCGACAGTTGATTTGGGCTGTCTCCTCATTATTTGTTTTCCATGTTTTGTCCTTATCATGATCATGGATGTCAATTGTATGAATTTTTGTTGATACGTTGTAATAAATTTGTAATTTTATAAAATTCCCTACTCCTTGAGCATTTCTGGTCCATTAAAGTCCCACCTTTTGAGGAACATAGTTTTTACATGTTGTACTAGGGATGTGGACCTGAACTAGCTCTTTTCCAATTAGTTGGCAACCCCCTCTTGTATTGCACAGAGCAGCCCTGATCCTCCTTTGCTGGGGTCCCCTGTTTGTGCTCCTGGCTCCTCTCCTCTTCTGAGTACCCCATAGCAGTTGCGTGCTATGGGGACACTTGTGCGGGCTCGATCCCACCTCCCACTCTCTCCTCACAGGCTGTGATTGACAGCAGTAGGAGCCAAAGACTCCCACTGCTGCCTCCATGTCCAGTGAGGAAAGAGAGAGGAGAGGGCCGCTGCACTGGGGCACAGTGCTGGATCGAGTTCGGGCTCAGGTAAGCATTGGGGGGGGGGGGGGGGCAGCAGCACTGTATAAATATTTTTTTCAAACAGGACAGTACGCTTTAGAAAAATTTCCCTGAGAATGACATAAATGTAATACCTAAATTTATTCCAAACTTTTAATATTTTTTTTTTAAATTCAGATAAACTTAATTGGGAAGAGTAAATACTTCTGTCGAGTTTTATGGCTGTCTTTGACCCCCACTAGTGGGATTTCACCTTCCTTTTTGTCCTCGTGACAGCTGGACAATACATTTAGGGAATGATTGGAACAGGAAGATATACACAGTAATATGACCAAGATTTTCCCATTTTGTTACAAAAAAAAGGTTTGTTGTAGAGCGTGCTCCAAATAAAGAGATAGTGAGGGGAAATCTACCCAATGGGACACAGACAAAACAAAAAACCTGATAGAGATTCTATTCCTTGTCCAGTTTGTAAAAAAATAAAAAATAAAGTCAGGCTTTAAATAGAGTTTATATTTATAATTAATTTCAACCTTTCCATGGACGATATGAACCAGCACAGTGGCGTATTATTCATGTGTGCAGGGTGTTCACTGTACACGGGCCTCCGAGGGGGGGGGGCACTGTGTCCTGGCCTACCCTGCACACATGGATGATACATTTGGGGATGATCAGGGTAGTGGTGGGGGCCCATCTTTTCATCCAGAGGGCATCGCATTGAGGGGGGGCACCGCCACTGACAGGAGAAGTGACTGCTGTATCACCGCTTCTGTAGCTGGGCTGACACCTCTGGAGAAAGGATGCTGGGGATGCCGTGCAGTAACTACTCAGACAAGTAAAAAGGACCTGCTGGGCTCTGCAATAGATGATTTCATCAGTCAGAGCCTGGCAGAGGAGTAAGCAGAGGAAGTTTTCTTTGCTTTTGGGAAAATTGGGAGATAGTCTGAGCTATCACTGCACTGGCATCCCTGGCATCCCTCTAGATGAGAGAAATTAGCCCAGAAGAAAAGTGAGAGAGGGGAGGATTCTTCTACACAGAATGCCAGATGGATCAAGGAGCCAGTAAAGGAGCACCAGTGCCTTCTCCCCCACTGACTGGCATTCCCCCCCAATCTGCCCCTACTAATCACCAAGACTCCCATCTCTGTTTAGTGAGCACCAGGACCCCCCATCTTCCCTGACTGAGCACCAGTGCTCCCTTTTGTCCCCCTTGAAGACAAAGCTGTATTCTTTTAGGCAGGTATGCAGGGGCTGGGCTGGGGGCCCCATCAGGTAGGTTGTAGCGGGCTCCATGATTTCTAACAGCGGCCCTGCTGAAACTGCCAGCCACCCACTGCACCTATCACCCTCAACTGTCCCACTGTGTCCTCCTCCGGCCCCCCTGTGTCCTCCTCCGGCCCCTCTGTGACCTCCTCCGGCCTCGTCCGGCCCCTCTGTGACCTCCTCCGGCCTCGTCCGGCCCCTCTGTGTCCTCCTCCGGCCCCACTGTGTCCTCCTCCGGCCCCACTGTGTCCTCCTCCGGCCCCACTGTGTCCTCCTCCGGCCCCACTGTGTCCTCCTCCGGCCCCTCTGTGTCCTCCTCCGGCCCCTCTGTGTCCTCCTCCGGCCCCCTGTGTCCTTCTCTACTGACACTCCACTGCCCTACTGGCATCATTCCCTGGCCCCTAAAAAGCATTAAAAAAATGAAAAGATACAAAAAAAATTAATTGAAAAAAAATAAAAATAAAATGATAATAAAGAACTACTGACACCACTCTGCACATACTACCCACCTCCATGCACTCCTCTCCCTGCACATACTATCCACTGCCATAAACTCCACACCCCTCTCCCTGCACATACTACCCACCTCCCTATACTCCATACTCCTCTCCTGCACATACTACCTGCCGCCGTATACTCCAGACTGAACATTCCCTATTTAACATTACCACATTCTACACTATGTAAGTCACCTCGGACTCTATTTAACCACACCCCTTTCAAGCCATGCCCAATATTTAACGCCATTTAAACCACACCAACTTTTTGTAGCGGCCCGCATAGCGTGCCACATTTCTTCGTTTGCCAGTGCCTGGGGCCCACTCTTGCACACGGGCCCACTAATTTCATGATACACCCCTGATCCCGCAATAATCAGTATCATAATCATTTGACCAGCCTATGAAAGACAGGGAATTTAATGACATTTTGCCAATAGCCGACCATTTCTTACTTGGAATGAAAAGCAACTATCCTCTTCTGGCTCTGTGACATGTTTCTCCAGCAGTGTTGTGTTGTGCTGTCCCTCCAGGGACACCTTCACATTAACAGACTCATTAAGGTGGGACAGCTGCAAGCAGAATGTCTGTTCCTTTCCTGCATTTAATACAGTTGGCACCAACAGCATATATTGCCTGTAGAATTAAAAATTGAAAATGATTCTGAATAAAACGTAAACAAGGGCACAAACAAAACTATCAAATTAAAAGTTATTGCACATTTTAACTAACAGATAATCCCTATATCTGGCCAGCATTGAGTTAGAAAGCAACATCTGCTGCACGGGAGCTGAATTCCATCCTCTGCCATGGTGTGCTAGGGGACAGGAAGCAGTTGCCCACACAATGGTACTCACAGCAGTTTAGCTTGGTAATTATTATTGTAGCACCCCCTTAACGTCTAAAGGCAGTTAGGGACTCCCAGGTGGCTTGGTGGACTAGCATTTCATCTGAAGACCGATAGCTTGACTCTTTGTGGAGTGGAAGTAATTGGGTTTATTAAAAGACCAATAATTTCAGGGTGAGAGGGGTCAGAACACAGGATGCCTCAAAAAATCTAAATTGCCGAATTCTGTAATTCAGTCAGTTCAGTAAAATGACCTCTAAACCAGACTGGCTTTCAGGACCTGGATCTGAACCCAGTACTTCTTCTTGCTTAGCCAACTGAGATGCTGGACAGCTCCCTGTTTGATCTCTTAAGACAACCTTGCCTTGTGTCTTGTTTGACTTGAACCTTGAACCTTTTCTCCCCCCATGAACTTTCTATTTAAAGCCATGCCTTTGCACTTCCTGTTTGCAAGATTGTTTTCTTGCCAACCAATATCTCGCTCTTGTCACTTCTGCTGCCATCCATACCTTCGCTATCGCTTGTTATCGACCTTTGGCTTGTTTACTGACTACGCTTTTGCTTGATCCCTACCTGCTATATCTGCTAATATATCCCGGCTTGCTCACGTTCTGGTGGGGTGGGCCTAAGGACCCCAACCTGATACACAGAACTTATGGAAAACAGAACTATCAATCCATGCTCAGGCTAAAAACAACCCAGTAACACTAAATTCAGGCTAGGATTACTACTACATAAGACACGATCCCTACATTCTTTACTATTTAAAGTGGAACTAAAGGAAAAACCTTTTTCTTTTTTTCTGTTCTGGTGTCAAACCAAAATTTGGAATTTTCTTTTACTTTCCATGATAACGGTAAACAGGATAAATAGGGAGGCTAAATCTCAGTAACGAGTGCACAGACAATAAAGTACATAAAAATTGAGGTCCCTCTCTGTTCTATCTAAAACAAAAAAGTTTTGCCTTTTAGTTATACTTTAATGCAAATGAGTTTATAATAAGGGCAGATTTCTTATTGTAGAAGTGGCAATACTGACATTGGAGAGTGGTGGATACAATCTAAACAGATCCTGTCAAAAATTGCAGGTAAAAACCTGTTAAAATCTGTTAGGTTAAAGCGGAGCTCCACCCTAAAGTGGAACTTCCGCTGATCGTATTCCTCTCCCCCCCTCCGGTGCCACAATTGGCACCTTTCAGGGGGGAGGGGGGTGCAGATACCTGTCTAATACAGGTATCTGCACCCACTTCTGGGTATAGATAGCCGCAGAATAGCTGCAGATACGCGCCCCCCCTCCGTTGTGTTCTGGGAAACACACAGTTCCCAGAACACAGCGGGGACCAGTGAAGACGCGCAGCGCGACTCGCGCATGCGCAGTAGGGAACCTGGCAGTGAAGCCGTAATGCTTCACTTCCTGATTCCCTGACAGAGGAAGGTGGCGGGGGCAGCCGAGAGACGAGCGCTCGATCAGCTTCGGCTGCCAACATCACTGGACCCTGGGACAGGTAAGTGTCCATTTATTAAAAGTCAGCAGCTGCAGTATTTGTAGCTGCTGGCTTTTAAAAAAAATTTTTAAGGTGGAGCTCCGCTTTAAGAATTTTAATTGCCCACTTTTAGCATTTTTCCCTTCTGTGAATTATTTTTTGTTCATTTGCAATATATAATTGAACTTGCATTGGAATTGACACTCCAGAAAGTGTCAGCTCCCTCCCTACACGTCATAGCCCTCTCCTCTTCTGAGAGTGTCTAATTACTGTCTGTCTGGACCACCTACTCTGCCCCTCCAATATTATAGAGTGTCACCTGAGTGCCTAAAGTATGTAAATATAAACATATAGGAAGGTTGTTGTTCAAATGAATGGTCTGGCAAAAGGGTCTCTTTAACAGGGACAAGCATATTTCAACCACTTGCTAATGAACATCATCGCCTATCTCAGTGCAGAAATAATTAACCTGCCTGTTGGATATAATGGACTAAAGGTGAAAATGAAATACATCTGAACCTCCAGTTTTCTCTTAGTCCCCCTTCAAACACCTACAAATACCCTTTGAGCCTGCTAATAAAAGCCACCTAATGCAGCTAGCTGTGGTGACAACAATACTGCACTACTCCTGAATTCAGAGCAGAGTTGTCACTCTCGTCTAGGCTATGCTTGCATGTTACAGGGGGCATGACTATTAACATTGTCGCTGCCGATTCCCAAGCCTGTTGGCCAGTTGTAGTCAACTTTCTTGATGTAGGGGGCCTCAATGAGACCACTAACATTGCTACAAAGGCTACAAATTATATTTCGTGAATAGTGCTACAGAAAACTGTCAGACTGTAGACATACTACAGGATATGGTCAACAAACATGCTATAAAATCTAGAGGGATTGGTGTGTGTATAAACATGCTATAGGAGTTGCTGGAGACTGGGACATGCTTCAGGACGGTCTCTGTTGGTGAAACACTCCCACTGTGAGCTGCAGTGTCTGGAAGGGGGAGCACATGAGACACAAATGAAGGAGGATTTTGCTCAGCTAGGGAAGGTTATATAGTTATTTACTTTATAGGGTTTATGCATCGCTTAGTAAATGAATTTGGTACTTGTTTAGCTTGTCATTGAAGCCTTTATAAAAAATATGTAAAACTGCTTTGGAAATGACATTCATTTATTATGACTTCAATTACATTTTTGTGATTGGGGTTACATGATGAGATTTACATCTATTTTAAATAATATTAGATGACCGGATCTGAAAAAGAAATGGTATAGCTTGGAATTTAGGAATATAAGATTCTAAAATACAAAAGAGTTTGTTTAATCATTGCCATACCTATCATTAAATAATCTTGCAGAACCCCTCTTCCCAGAAGGGGATCAGAAGGAAGATGTTCTTCCAGCACAACACAACATAACATAACATAACATAACATAACATAACATAACAAGGTGTACTTATTCACACATCAAAGCTAAGACAGATTTGTTTTTCACATGATTACTGTACATTTATACTAATGCCAATATGATCGTGGAAAGATTTCACAATGTACTCCAAAATCTTTATACACCCAAATACCCTGTATATTAGTTCTGGCTGTAAGAGAACAACTTAGGACTTTAATTACACACGCCACTGGGGACATTTCCTCCAATTTGATAGTAAAGTACACTTAACAAACATTTGATAAGAAAACAGCATGACTGGAGGAACAGTTTTTGTTAAAGAAACACAAAGAAAGTTATGTGAATTTAAATGCAATTTCTAGAGACCCGTGGTTAGTTCAGAGAGTCAAAACACGGTGCTCAGGATCATTAAATTTGTCCTCTGATATTTTAAGATGGGGTCTGCACACTTTCTAAAAATACTTTCTAAACAAAAGACCAGTTTACTGCCCACTGTTGGTTTCAGTGGAAGGAATGGTGCCTCATTGTTATGCCCTGTACACACGGTCGGATTTTCCGATGGAAAAAGTGCGATCGGATTGTGTTGTCGGAAATTCTGATCGTGTGTGGACTCCATCTGACTTTTTCAGTCGGAATTTCCGACACACAAAGTTTGAGAGCAGGATATAAAATTTTCTGACAACAAAATCCAACCATTTAAATTCCAATCGTGTGTACACAAATCCGACGCACAAAGTGCCACGCATGCTCAGAATAAATTAAGAGACGAAAGCTATTGGCTACTGCCCCTTTCATAGTTCCAACGTACGTGTTTTACGTCACCACGTTCAGAACGATCGGATTTTCCGATAACTTTGTGTGACCGTGTGTATGCAAGACAAGTTTGAGCCAACATCCATCAGAAAAAATCTGATGGATTTTGTTGTCGGAATGTCCGATCGTGTGTACAGGGCATTAGTGTTAGAGGAAGGAACAGTACCTCAAGGGCCAGATAAAGGCAAGCAAAGGGCCACATTTGGCCCGTGGGCCTCAGTTTGGTGAACACTGACCTAAGGGAAGTAAATGACAAGGTTCTAGTGAGACTTATACTTGGCCTGAATGCACAGCTCCCAACTGTCCTTAAATTTGGAGGGACTGTCCCTCTTTTGGATCCAAATCCCTCTGTCCCTTTTCCCTCCTCATTTATCTCTCCTTTTGTTCTGATGTAAAGAACTCTATAAAAAATGTAGCAGAAGTGTTATACTGTGATAAACCTTATACCCAACCAATACATTATTAATGAATTAATTAATTTGTTCATTTGAACTGCAGGTATAAAGAAAAATTTGTGGTAAAAAAAAAAAATCACATGTGAGTTTAAACAATCATTGTTTGCATATCAATTCTTCATGGCCCTAATAGCATGGTGCATTGCAACTGTGTGTCCTTTGCCTACATACCTTATACTAAAAAGGTGTCCCTCTTTCTCATCTAAGAAAGTTGGAGGTATGTGAATGTATACTTTTTACCCCTTATATGCTGGCTCTCTCTTACCCCAGACAATTGGATAGATGTCAAAGCCACCCAAGGTATGCCAAGGCTGAGGCTACTGGGATAATTTGCCCAGTCTTTATCAGAACATTGAGAGCCAATGAGTAGGGTAAACTATATAGCCCTGCTCTACTAGCAGTTCAGTTCTAGGTGGGCAACAGTCTGCAACCGAAATTGATTACAAACCATAAGAAGTATGTGTGGACAGCTTTGAGTTGCCTCTGGCCACCTTGCCAACCTAAGCCATTACAGTAATCTGTCCCAGTTTTAACTGGCGTAAGGGATGCCAGGAATGCACTTTCCTAATACAAGACTGGGACTGATCTTCTAATTATTTCTGACAGACCCTCCCACTTAGCACACAGTTTGGGAAAGTTACAAAAATGGGGTCTGTAGCACCTCAGTATCCACATATCAGAAGCATATAAGAGCAGAAGCAAGAATCATATAAGAATATTCCAGGCCAGGCATGCTTCAGTGCTTATTCTACAGCACTGGAAATTTACTGTCCCCCACTCCACCCATTGCATAAAGAATGGCTAAATCATATGAACAATACATTGAGACTCTTTTCCAAAATTGGGGCTATACCACAAAATTTGAGAAACTATGGGGTAGGTGGATAGATACTCTGGGTATTTGCTCCCATGATCTAGTAACCACAGACTCCTGCAAGCCTAGAACATGTTTCTCTCTTTTTGTAAAGAGCACAATGTAGTGGATTCATATCTTATGCCACGTACACACAATCAGAAATGCCGCCTGCAAAACTCCGATGAGAGCTTTTTGTCGGAAAATGCTACCGTGTGTATGCTCCATCGGTCTTTTGCTGGCAGAATTCCAGCCAGCAAAAGATTGAGAGCATGTTCTCTATTTTTCGGTCGGGAAAAAGTTCCTATCCGAAAATGTGTTCGTCTGTATGCAATTCGGATGAGCAAAAAATCGCACATGTGAGTATTGGTTCTATAGGAAGGTAGAGTTTATGATACCTCAGCTTGGAGGGTTAGTGTTAATTATGTTTCTCGGTTATTTTTTGGTGGGCTTTGTTGGGTCCAAGCCACTGGTCCTGTGCTGTAAAAATATGAGACAGGCTGATTCAAAAAGTGCAGGGCGACCGAGAACAAGCATGTAGGAAGGTTGCTGCTGGTGACCCTGTCCTGTTGACCTGCTGAAAATTCTGAGTCCAAAGTGACAATGCACATCAGCCCTCATAATCCTGCTACAGCCTAGAGGAACTGCTGAAGATGCCAATTCTGGATATTACCACCATGGACTTTACCAAAGATGGACTCTTTCCTGTGCAGATATGTTGGGACAGCCACAAGCCTGAGTTAGGGACTAGGAATGTTAGGAAAAGACCGTTGCTAATGTTATTTGGATTGACCAAGTGTTTCAATAAAGCTCTTAAAACTTTGCCTTTTCCTGGTCTGAAGTTACGCAAGGGGTGTAATGCAAGTAATCCACATAGTCTACAGCTTGGGTCACTAAGCACATTGGGGTATAAAGATAACGGTACAAGAGTTAACACAGTGTGAGGATACAGTGTTTACCAAGGGTAACAAAGGTCTCTCCAGCAGTCTGTCATAAGCGTGTACATGTGGCAGATGGGATAGCTTCTAACAGGAGGAGTTGTTGTTGTCACTCTCTCCGTGAGCAGGTCCGTCTCCCATAGCAACGGGAGAAGATGAGCACTGCAGAGGCCCCCAACCTGTACACAGGTACGAAAGAGGAAGAGTTAAGTGAAGTGCACGCATAGATTCAGCACTAGGTACATGGCAGGTCTTCATACAGCTACTGGGAGTGAGGTAGCAGTACAACGCTGGGCAGGTGTAGAGGGCATTGGCACTGCTTGTCCCTTCCTAAATGGATCAGTGACCATGGTGGTGTATAATTACATTGAGAGAGTTACTATAGTTCCGTTGTGTGTTTAAGTAAAGGTACCCCATGTGAAAGGTTGTGACCTGTTGTAAGTGCCTAGCGTAGCCCAGAAGAACATACCCCAGGGTAGGCTTCCGATATGACCCACACTTGGCGCTCAATGAGGAGGAGAACATGGAGGAGGTACCACCCACCTACCCCTACAGCTATACATTACTTTTTTGACTTTTACAACTCTATTTGACTTAACCACTTGCCGCCCGCCCATTGTCAAATGACGGAGGGGCAGGGTGGCTCTCGTTCTGGGTAGATGTCATATGACGGCGCACCCGAATAGCCACACCCGTGGGGGTGCACAACACGGTGATCGCGGCCGCGCCATGTTGCTAGGACATAGCACGACCCAGTCTCTGTAAAGAGCCGCTAATGGGGTTCTTTAACCATGTGATCGGCTGTGTCCAATCACAGCCGGTCACATGTAAATACAGGAAGAGCCAGTAATCGGCTCCCATCGCCTCACACTGACAAAGTGTGCTGCGAGGAGAGTCGATCAGCGGCATCTCCTCACAGGGGAGAACAGGCTATGTAACCAGGGCACTGATCATCAGTGCCCTAATTACAGTAAAGCCCCAGAAGTGGCACCAATCAGTGCCCATCAGTGACACAAATCAGTGCCCATTACTGATGCCAGTCAGTGCTGCCTTTTAGTGCCCATCAGTAGTGCCCATCAGTGCTGCCTATTAGTGCCAACCAGTGCCATCTCTCAGTGCCCACCAGTCCTGCCCATCAGTGCGGCATAATAGTGCCTCCTCATCGGTGCTACCTCATCAGTGCCAATAAGTGCCACCTCTTTAGTGCCCATCAGTGCAGCCTATCAGTGCCACCTCCTTGGCGCACATCAGTGATAGAGAAAAATTATTTACAAAATTTACTGACAGAAACTAAGAAAACTTTTTTTTTTTCAAAATATTTGGTCTTTTTTTTTTTTTTGTAAAAAATAAAAAAAAAAACAGCAGTGATTATTAAATATCACCAAAAGAAAGCTCTGTTTTGTGTTTAGAAAATGATTAAAAATTAATTTGGGTACAGTGTTGCATGACCGCGTAATTGTCATTCAAAGCACAACAGTGCTGAAATCTGAGTGCACTTAAGAGTGTGGTCAAACCCTGGTGTCTACTGGCCTGCATAGTTGTGTTAAGACACACTACACAACTGCAATAAGAGCAAAGCAGGTGTGAGACTATACAAATGGTAGTTAAGTGCAATGTCTATAAGGCCGAGCATCTGCTTTTGGTAACTTGAATTGGGCTTTAAGCATTACTGCTTAGTCTATCATTTAAGCAACTGGCCACACAAGCCATAATGACTGCTTAGAGGCTAGATCAGCTGGTTCCAATACCTTTGTTCTGAGGCAAAGTTAGCTAGTGTAGTGAAGTCTCTTTGGTCAGCTCTTCATTAGGTTGACAGTGCTCAAACTCAGTTTTTCTCCTGTCTTTTCCACTTTAACCAGATCCACTTTCATGATGCTATTGCCTGCACGTGGTATAGGGAAGTCAACAGAGGAGAGGTCCAAGGCATTTGGAATGGGTTATTTGTGACCGCTGGAGGGGATACTGTAATCCCAGGAGAGAGATGTGTTGCTGTTGGACAGAATATGTTGTAGCTGCTGGAGGAAGATACTGTAGTTATAGGGAAGAGATACATGGCTGTTGATGGGCTATATTGTGATTTTTGGAGAGGTATACAGTGCAAAGTAAAAAGTTGTGGGTGCTAGATGGTGTATATTCTGGTTTCTGGAGGAATATATTGTGATTGCAGTAAGGTGTGCATGGCAGGTGAAGGAGGGAAGTGTATTGTGGCTGTTAAGCCCAGGAAGAAGGGGTCATTGTGGTTGCTGGAGGGGTGTATTGATTGTTGTACAGAGGGGGAGGTGGCTGTTGTAGGCAGGTTTTGTGGTTGGTAAACAGGGTTATCACTTTGCTGCCACATATTCTAAAAATTATTAATCACATTCAAATATCCATACATTTCTCATCTGCAATTATGCCTGGTGTTTGGTACAATATACTGTGTAATATATTTTGATATCAGTATTAAAGTAGAACTATAGGCAAATTTTTTTTTTTTTTTAATTTTGGACAGTGCAGGAAGGTCATAACCCCTGTCAGTTTATTTTTTGACATCTGTAAGGGGAGATTTCAATTCACTTCCTGTCCCATAGGCAAAGCAGGAAGCGAGAGGAAATCCCTGCAAATTAAGGAGACCCCAGGTCACCAGAACTAGTGTCCTCATCAGTGGCGGTGCGTCCACAAGGGTGCACGGGCGCCGCCCCTCTCTCCAGCCACCTCCCTCTATCACCAAGAGATAGATTCATGCACGAGTCTATCCATGGCCGCCACTGCCACCCCCTATTCAGGCGCCCGGCCCCTTGCCCCGCCACCATCACCCGTTGCCCCACCGAGACAGGGTAAGTACAGGGCAGACGGTGGGTGGGCACAGTGGCAGCATCCGATGGGCACAGTGGGAGCATTTGATGGGCACAGTGGCAGCATCCGATGGGCACAGTGGGAGCATTTGATGGGCACAGTGGGAGCATTTGATGGGCACAGTGGGAGCATTTAATGGGCTCAGTGGCAACATTTGATGGGCACAGTGGCAGTGTTTGATGGGCACAGTGGCGGCGTTTGGCACAGTGGTGGCGTTTGATGGGCACAGTGGCGGCGTTTGGCACAGTGGCTGCGTTTGATGGGCACAGGCTGCAATTGATGTTTTTTTTTTCCAGAATTTTTCAGTTTGTTTGCGCCTCCCCAAAAATGTTGAGCACCAGTCGCCACTGGTCCTCATTGGAAGATTTCACTTTCAACGATAATGGTAAGCAGGACAAATAGAGAGGGTGAATTTTCCTAATGGGGTACCAGACAGCAATATAAACTGACAGGTTTTCTAATATCTCTCCACTCCATCCAAAATTAAAAAAGGTTTTGCCTGTCAGATTGGTACTTTGGACAAAGTGCTGTATTTGGTAGCAGGTTAATTTTAAATACAGAATTGACTTATCAGACCATACCAATGGAGGAGTTAGCGATTTTTTTAACAGTATGCTACCTGGCTCTGTCAGTTTTACTGCTGGTACCCAGACCGATGCCTGCCTGTCTGCTCCACCATTATACCATCAATATACAGTGCCTTGAAAAAGTATTCATACTCCTTGAAATTTTCCACATTTTGTCATGTTAATATCAAAAACGTAAATGTATTTTATAGGCGCTTCCTGGGTTACAAACAAGATAGGGTCTGTAGGTTTGTTCTTAAGTTTAATTTGTATGTAAGTCAGAACAGGTGCATTTTTTAAGTGTAGCTCCAACTAAAAAAACTATTTTCAAGCTTTCTGGACAGCATAGGGAAGAGTTACCACCCCTTTTTTTGTTTGTTTTGCTGTCTGTGCCCCTGTTCAGAAGATTGCAGCTCACTTTCTGTTCCAATGACAATTGGATTTTGAAAATTTTAGGTTGTTGTGGAAACAAGGCTTGGTCATAAAGCTTCAGTGGAGACACCTTTTTCCCATGATACCTCTTACAGGAGTGAATTTCCCTTCCTAGGGGTAGATTTCCTCTCACTTCCTGTTGTCTCCCTCCATTAGTAAGTATGAGTTGTATGTAAGTCAGATGTTTGTAACCCAGGGACCGCCTGTATTGGGATTTTATGTGATAGACCAACACAAAGTGGCACATAATTGTGAAGTGGAAGGAAAATGATCAATAGTTTTCAAAATTTTATACAAATAAATATCCGAAAACTGTGGCGTGCATTCGTATTCAGACCCCTTTACGCTCATACCCCTAACTAAAATCTAGTGTTACCAATTGCCTTCAGCAGTCACCTAATTAGTAAATAGAGTCCACCTGTGTGCAATTTAATCTCAGTATACCGTAAATACAGCTGTTCTGTGAAGCCCTCAAAGGTTTGTTAGAGAACCTTGGTGAACAAACAGCATCATGAAGGCCAAGGTACACACCAGACAGGTCAGGGATAAAGTTGTGGAGAAGTTTAAAGCAGAGTTAGGTTATAAAAAAAACATCCCAAGCTTTGAACATCTCACGGAGCAATGTTCAATCCATCATCCGAGAATGGAAAGCGTATGGCACAACTGCAAACCTACCAAGACATGGCCGTCCACCCAAACTGCCAGGCCTGGGCAAGGGGAGCAGTAATCAGAGAAGCTGCCAAGAGGCTCATGTTAACTCTGAAGGAGATACAGAGATTCACAGGCTCATGTTAACTCTGGAGGAGATACAGAGATTCACAGCTCAGGTGAGGCAAGGAAGGATCCGTCAATTGTGGCCCTCATGACGAGCTCTTCTGTGAGCTGTAGAGGCTGTCGGGCTGCTGCCCCTGGTATTTCTGGGCTCTGGGGGCATAGCGGGTCGTGGTGAGGTAGACCTACGTCTCCTGATGTGGAAATCATCACAGACTGATATAGCATCCATGGACATGGCTCTTCGTAGATGAGGAGGCCGAAATGAGTTATACCAATCTGGTATGTCAATATGAGGTATGTTCAATATCTCACAGAAAGAGGCCAGATCGTCTGGCAAACGTAGATTGGCCATGCATCCCTGAGGCAGATAAGCAAAAGGGAAACTTCCAGCGATATTGAAGCCCTTTGGTGCATAGCAAGTCAAGAAGATGGCGGAGATCCCTTCTGTTCTGTAAGGTAATAGGCGATAGGTCTTGAAATTGACCAAACAGCCGATCATGTCTCTAGGAGGGTCAGTAGCTCTGCTCCTAGGTTTAAGTGCTCTGTGTAAGCGTTCATATTCAATAGGAGTTTTAGGGGGTCTCCCTAGAAGATCGTTAAAGATAGCTGTAATGAGATAGGTGGTTAGGTTCTACTGTTTCAGGGAGACCTCTTACCCGCAGGTTGTGACAGCGGCCCCAATTGTCCAAGTTTTCCAGATGTCTGAGGAGGTCCCTGAGCTGGACATTGTGGGCTTGTGAGGAGGCTTGAAGCTGTTGGATGGAGGTCTCATGGGTGGTTGTTGTCTTCTCAAGATCATCCATTCTTGCAGCCATGAATTGGATGTCCCTCCTCAGATCAGTGATGGCGGATGCCAGTGTGGCTTTAATATCTTCTGCTGCCGCCCGGAGGTCTTGGAGGTTTTCAATGAAGTGGCGGTGAACTTGGCCGAAGATTGTGGGCGATTTCTGCTAAAGGATCGCGTGGCGCCTGTGTAGGCCTGAGATGAAGCCGCGGACTCGCATGGCTGAGTTTGGAACATTTCCGGAATGCGCTGGCTTATCTGCGAGCCGGTGCCTCTGGGCGAGCAGGATCTGGTTGAGGATGTGTCCCCCAGTGTATTCCCCATGTCGACTGATGAGGATGGCTCGGAAAAGCTAAAGAAAATCTCTCTGTAGACTGGAACTAGCAATAACTGTGCCATTTAACATTACTCAGCATCCAGCAAAATATTAAAAACAATAGCAACAAAAATGTGTAAATAAACAAACACAAAGTATAAACTCTAATAAAAAAAAAAAAAAAAGTTAATTTATATTTGTTATTTTACTAAAAATACAACAATCTAGTAACCTAGAATCTAACAATATAAAAGACAATTAGGCTGAGTTCACACTAACATTGCATGTGGCTCACAGCAGGGGTCAGGTGCGTCCCTGTTCTCAGTTTCAAGGACGAATCAGGCCTGAATTCGGACCTGAAATAGAGCCAAAGACGCACACGTCCCCTGTGCAAGTCGCTCCGCAGCCGACCACGGAGATGTGTGAACCAGCTGCATTGAGAGCCGGTCACACTCTCCTGTCATGCAAATTGGTTGCGGGGAAACGCAATTTAATTCGCACTAGTGTGAACCCAGCCTTATGGTTTGATGATAATAATAGTAGTAACATTTAAATAAAAGAAGTACAGTATATCATCTGTTAGGGTTGATTTACTAAAACCAGAGAGTGAAAAATCTGGTGACGCTCTGAATAGAAACCAATCCGCTTCCAGGTTTTTGTCACAGCTTAATTGAGGTAAAGTTAGAAGCTGGCTACCATGCACAGCTGCACCAGATTTCACACTCTCCAGTTTTAGTAAATCAACCCCATTGCATATAGCAGGGATATGCAATTGGCGGACCTGCAGCTGTTGCGGAACTACAAGTCTCATGAGGCATAGCAAGACTGACAGCCACAAGCATGACACCTAGAGGCAGAGGCATGATAGGACTTGTAGTTTTGCAACAGCTGGAGGTCCACTAATTCCATATCCCTGGTATATAGTATATATTTAAATAGTACAGTATATTAGGAATATAAAATATATAATGAAACCAAAAACATTAATGTAATAACAATAATAATTATTCATTATTATTGTTATTATTAACAGTAATAAAAATAATAGAATGTATATTTGTTCTATTATTCTACTCCTATTAATAGTTGAATATGTAACTATAGAGTAGAAAACAATATTTTTGCTTATAATAATAGCTGTTAATAACCACAGTAAGCATTCTAAAACAACAATTATTATTTTAATCATTGATATTATTGTAATTACTATTTAGTACAATATAAAAAGGCTAGTAGTAAATAATTATACTTAATATTTGTAAAACGGTAAAAAAGGAATTTCTTACGGGTCATGGTTGCTCGGTTCTCCTCCATGGAAGACGGTAAGAAGCAGGCACAGTCCCAGCATGGAGCTCCACATTCTGCACATTCTGCAGCCCAGATATGTTGGTCAGGAGGAAGAGCACTGCAAAGACAAGGCTTTATAAAGCTCCATCTGTGTACAACCCCTCTGGCACTCACACAAGAGTTACTAACTCTACACAAACACTGACCCTTGCACAAGGCTTCTCTGTAAATGATGCAGTGTGTTTGCCTTGCCTTATATCTATTTACAGAACAGTTTTTTGGAATTAAGTCCCTTTGCTTAGTTTGTATAACCTCCTGCCCAGCTACACAAAAGAAAATCTAAATTGTGTTGGGAAATACAATGAATAGTGAATGCCTGCTGCTGTCACAGTGGGGTCTAAACCTGATGTGACATTTTAAAAAGAAAACCCATGAGAAACCGTTTTAAATTTCAATCTGGCAAAGAGGTCCTCAGATTGTATTTATCTGGCACAGAAACAGGGGACACAAAGGTCTAAGGTGTGTATTACAGACCCCCTCCTTTCCCAGCGCATAACAGAAAATCAGAGAGAGAGAAACCTTCTCTTCCTGTGCAGTGCAACAATACAGGTTGTGCAATCTCTTCATTCACTGGTCAGTTCCTAAGGCCATGGCTTAATCTTTAGGCCACTCTGTTTATTTCTCACATGTGTGGGATTATTAAGAGGTTACTGGTTTTCATACTTTTCATGCTTTCTTTTTTCAGAGTTTTTTTCCTATCTTAAACAGATTGTAAAGTCTTGTTTAAAAAAAAAAAAATAACAAACATGTTATACTTTCCTCCTCTGTGCAGTTGGTTTTGCATAGAGCAGCCCCTATCTTCCTCCTCTCCTGGGCCCTCCCTCCTGTCAAGTGCCCCCACTCCCATCCTCAGGAAGGATGTGCTGGAACTGGAGAAAGTCCAGAGAAGGGCAACAAAACTAAGGCCCCTTTCACACTGGGGCGGTGAGGGCGTCGGCGGTAAAACAGCGATATTTTTAGCGCTGTTTTACCGTCGTTTTTGCGGCTGTATTCGGCCGCTAGCGGTGCGGTTTTAACCCCCGCTGGTGGCCGAAAAAGGGTTAAAACCGCTCGTACAGCGCGGCTATAGCCGTGGTATTGCCGCAGTATAGCCGCGCTGTCCCATTGATTTCAATGGGCAGGAGCAGTTTAGGAGCGGTGAACACACCGCTCCTTCACCGCTCCAAAGATGCGGCTCGCAGGACTTTTTTTACTGTCCTGCCAGCGCACCGCTTCAGTGTGAAAGCCCTCGGGCTTTCACACTGAACAAACAGCGGAGGCTGTTTAGGGGCGGTTTGCAGGCGCTATTTTTAGCGCAATAACGCCTGCAAACCGCCCCAGTGTGAAAGGGGTCTAATAAAGGGCTTGGAGGACCTAAGTTACTGTATGAGGAAAGGTTAGGAGCACTGAACTTGTTCTCTCTGAAGAGACGCTTGAGAGGAGTTAGACCCCTTTCACACCAAGGCGTTTTTGCAGCGTTTTAGCGCTAAAAATAACGCTATTAAAACGCTCATAAAACGTTCCCCATGCATCTCAATGGACCCTTTCACACTGAGGCGTTGCGCTGGCGGGGCGTTGACAAAAGTCCTGCAAGCAGCATCTTTGGAGCAGCTTTTGGGCGTTGAAAAAAGCGCTTCAAAAAAGCCCCTTTCCATTGAAATGAATTGAAAACGCTGTAAAAACGCCTGAATAGCGCCTATAATCCACCCTGAGCTGTAGAAAATTCACATGATCTCACAAAAAGGTAAACATGCTCGAAGAAAAGAGATCTACAACAACAGGAATGAACTTGTGGGAAGGTCAGAATGATTAAACAGACCATCAAAGTGCCAAAAAAACTAAATTAAAGTGCCAAAAAAAAAAAAGAATTAATCCAAGAAAAATGAAGATTTCAAGTAAAACAAGACACTGCTTGTTACTTTACAAGACACTGCTTGTTTTACATGATATCACAAAGGATAAACATGCAAGCAGAAAGATAGCATCAATAACACATGCTTCAATAACGCTTGAAAAACGCTGTTAAAACGCCTGCAGCGTTGCGTTAATTTTAACGCTAACGCCCCTAAAACGCTTAAAAACGCTGTAATAACGCTAAGGCGTTTTAGGGCGTTTTTGAAGCGCCTTGGTGTGAAAGGGGTGTTATGGTTTCAATGTACAAATACCGTACTGGTGACCCTTTGATACAGGGCTGTCTTAATACCATCATGGGCCCCTGGGCAAAGTAATGCTCTGGGGCCCCAACAATGGAGACAGTGCAGGTAAACAGACATCAAGTAGGTAGGAGGCAGACAAGTGGAGCTTCCCCGTGGGAAAATACTACATACATAAAGTAACAAAGCTGTCCTGTGCATATAATATATCTGCTAAATTGATGCCTCCCCAGCACTCTGACCCCTCTACACCCCAGATATCCCCCCAGCATCTGACCCTTCTACATCCCAGATATTCCCCCAGCACTCTGACCCCTCTACACCCCAGATATCCTACCAGCACTCTGACCCCTCTACACCCCAGATATCCCCCCAGCACTGTGCCCCTTCTACACCCCAGATATCCCCCCAGCACTGTGACCCCTCTACATCCCAGATATCCCCCCAGCACTCAGACCCCTCTATACCCCAGATATCCCCCCAGCACTCTGACCCCTCTATACCCCAGATATCCCCCCAGCACTCTGACCCCTCTACACCCCAGATATCCCCCCCAGCACTGTGCCCCTTCTACACCCCAGATATCCCCCCCCAGCACTGTGACCCCTCTACATCCCAGATATCCCCCCAGCACTGTGACCCCTCTATACCCCAGATATCCCCCCAGCACTCTGACCCCTCTACACCCCAGATATCCCCCCAGCACTGTGACCCCTCTACATCCCAGATATCCCTCCAGCACTCAGACCCCTCTACACCCCAGATATCCCCCCAGCACTCTGACCCCTCTACATCCCAGATATCCCCCCAGCACTCTGACCCCTCTACATCCCAGATATCCCCCCAGCACTCCGACCCCTCTACACCCCAGATATCCCCCCAGCACTGTGACCCCTCTACATCCCAGATATCCCTCCAGCACTCAGACCCCTCTACACCCCAGATATCCCCCCAGCACTGTGACCCCTCTACACCCCAGATATCCCCCCAGCACTCTGACCCCTCTACATCCCAGATATCCCCCCAGCACTCTGACCCCTCTACATCCCAGATATCCCCCAAGCACTCTGACCCCTCTACACCCCAGATATCCCCCCAGCACTGTGACCCCTCTACATCCCAGATATCCCTCCAGCACTCAGACCCCTCTACACCCCAGATATCCCCCCAGAACTCTGACCCCTCTACATCCCAGATATCCCCCCAGCACTCTGACCCCTCTACATCCCAGATATCCCCCCCAGCACTCTGACCCCTCTACACCCCAGATATCCCCCCAGAACTCTTACCCTCTACATCCCAGATATCCCCTAAGCACTCTGACCCCTCTACACCCCGGATATCCCCCCAGCACCCTGACCCCTCTACATCCCTGATATCCCCCCAGCACCCTGACCACTCTACACCCCAGATCTCCCCCCAGTACTCTGACCCTCTACATCCCAGATATCCCCCCAGCACCCTGACCCCTCTACATCCCAGATATCCCCCCAGCACTCTGACCACTCTACACCCCAGATCTCCCCCCAGTACTCTGACCCCTCTACACCCTAAATATCCCCCCAGCACTGTTACCATATACCATAAGATACCCCTTATATTGTGACCCCCACTACATCCCTGATACCCCCTACACTGTGGCCTTTCTACATCCCTGATACCTCTAACACTATAGCCACCCAAGCTACCCCAAGCATTGCTACCCAATACACCCCAGATCCCCCCTCAGCATTGTTTTCCCCCATACATCCTTGATATTCCCCAGCACCATTATTCCATCCATGTAGTACCCCATTTTCCAGTGGAGATACAGGGCATGTGAACTTTTGGCTATGTGCCAACCTCCAGCACTGGACTCAGCTATACCAATCAAGCAGGCAGAAGGAGGGGTGGAGGAGGGAGCATCCCTCCGGGCATTCCAAGCACTTCGTTGCAAACAGTGCTGGACAGCTGGGTTCACCATGACACCATCCACAATGCTACTTCTGCAGGTGGGCTCTCAGTGCTGCCTACTCAGCAGCTCCCACTCCAGCTCCTACCCCGCAGCCTTCAAGTCTCGAGCATTCAAGCTGCATGGGGCAGGGTCAGAGCATCACTGGTGCTCCGGCCCTGCCCCTCCCTGCTGGCTATGAAATAATAGGTATCGTGCTGCCAGCCTGCCTCCCCTGTGTATCCATCACTCTCGATGCCATCATGGGGCCCCCAATTTTGGGGCAGTGTGGGCTCAAGGACCTGCTGCTTTGGGGAAAGTGCAGGGGCCCCCCATGCAGCTGGGGCCCCTGGGCAGTGCCCACCCATTAAGATTAGTGGTGGAGCATAATGTAATATTAGTGGTGGAGCATAATGTTATATTTGTGGTGGAGCATAATGTAATATTTGTGGTGGAGCATAATGTAATATTTGTGGAGCAACTGTAATGCAAACTGCACTTTCACTTGTGTAGAAAAAAAATCCTTGCACCAGCCCTGCAGTTCACTTTTAAGGTAGGCTAAGCTCATATTTTTACAATGACAAATTTTGGTGCGTGTCTCTACATTTTTAATTGGGGGGGGGGGGTGCCAGATAGAGGACCTGCCAAGAACCCGTGCCAAATGTTCTAGGTACGCCCCTGACTAAAGACCTCAATCACACTTGGTCACACCCACAGCTTAACCCTTTATTTTGGTATTAAAACACCTCATTAATGGTCATCTAATCTGCATTTAATATAATTATGTTACATTTTCTTAGATAGAAAACATGCTCATACTTTGTGCAAGTTCCTTGACAAAGGTCATCATCAAGACAAAGGCCAGTCTTTTGGTCTCCTCAGAACTGGGAGGCAAATAATTTTTGTGAAAATAGGGAGATTTTAGTAAAGATTTGTGATTTTGTCTAAACTTATTGGAGTCGATGGGGAAGGCAAAATTAAGTTGGTTTTGATGACTTTATAAGGGTGCAATGGGCTCTATATAGCTACCGAGGGTGAAGCTTGTCTCAACTAGCCTGGATCTGTTCTTGTGCCAAAAAGACAACCCCTCACTGGCCTCATTATTTTGTAAATTATTTTATTTAAGGAACACAAAAAAAAGTAGTCATTGAAAGTACATCAAAGAATGTTAAGCATACAAACAGGTTTCCAATCTATTACTTACTGCCTGAGGTGGTCAGTAAAACATTAAACAGTAACAACTGGGACCTCTGGTTTGTATGCAGGTCATGTCATGTCAGGTCATGAATGGTACTTCAATGACTGTGTGTAGAAAAAGAAGAGGTGATGACCATTCAACTTCTCATGTCTTATCCTTTATTGTTTTGCAATATTGTAGTTGTATCGTCTAATGTCATCTTACTATGGATTCATGCGCACCAGGTGACCTTTTTTTTCGTGTCAAAATCAATAAAAATATTGAAAAGAGGGGATAATCACATCACTAATTTTTTCAGTATCGGGATGGAAGACGGTGTGGGGGCTAAAGAGCGTAAAGGGTTGTCGGAAAATGAGTGGGCCAGGGAAGGAGTAGTAATAACAAAAAGAAAAAAGGGGGGTAACAAAGGTAGTGAAAAGGGCCATAGTGGGAATGCGGGGTGACAATGGCAAGGTCTAGAGCAGGAGTGTCAAACTCCATTTCATCGTGGGCTGCATTAGCATTATGGTTGCCCGCAAAGGGCCGGATGTATCTGTAAGACTAGATGTCCAGAGCACCCCATCCCCCTTACATCAGATGTCAAGTGTCCCCCGCCCTCCCTTACAACACAGTGACCCCCTCCCTTACCTTGTTCTGCTGCAAGGAAGGAGCTGAGAAGCACAAACTGCAGGGTCTTGAGGAGGACTAGAGGAAGGCTGGAGTCACCTGCCAGAGTCTTTTAAATGCTGAGACCTGGGGAGGTGGAGATGCGGGGGTGTTGCAGCTGCACAGAGAGGTGCAGGATCTATAGGAGGAGTTCTGTCCTCTCTGATGCGGACTTCTGAGATGGGGGGAGCAGAGACAATAATAGATAAGCTAATGCGCAAACCAACAATAGTCAATCAACTGAAAGGGGTAGGCTACACAAGAGCTGCCAGCATAAAACAGTGTCCTCACATTAACTGAACCAAACAGGTAAATAACAAAACATATGCGGCGCTCCTTATGCCCACACTGTGTGAATGGAAATACACAAGAAATAAAAATTAAAATTACCACAATAAAAATCAAAAAGGCTACTAGAAAGTGCAATGCGACTCCACTGAAACGCATAAAAAATGCGACTGATCATACGAACCCGTAACGCACATATAAAAATGGTGGGAGTGACATGTATGTAAAATAATGAATGGAAAAATGTATATTCGAAAGTGCAAAAATACCAAACATATAAATAGAATAATAAAAATAAAAATGAATTCTTGAATAATAAAGTGCAATACCATAAAATAAATAAATGTGAATTATAAAAATAAAAATGAATTCTTGAATCATACAGTGCAATACACTAAAATAAATAAATGTGTACAAATTTCATAGGAATAACAATCAAAATCAATTCCTAAACAGTGATGTGCAATTCATTAAAGTACATAAAAGTGCAAAAAGTTCATAACAATCTGTGAACCAAAGATGAGTGTAGAAATTGTCCCAATAAAACGTGGAAAAAAATCAATCAAAAATTGATCAAAATCAATAAATACAGTGACCAGGGTGGATGAGTGCTTCCAAAACAGGCTCAGGTGAGAGGCTGGGGGAAACAGGTGTCGCACCCCGGAGCCCGTTTTGGAAGCACTCATCCACCCTGGTCACTGTTTTTATACTAGTGCAATAATATTAAATACAAATAATATGAATGTTGAATAAATAAACAAGGTGTGAAAAAACAAGTGCTTGTTACACCATAAATGAGTGCCTATTAGTGCTTGTTACACCATACATAGTGTCTTAATCAACATAAATAGTGCTTAGTGTTCAATATACAGTAACCTGCTTTTCTTAAATGAAAAAATTAATAAATAATAAATAATGAAAAAAAGTTCTCTTTGGCACTCTAAATAGTGCGTGCAAATAATGTCCAGCAGTGATAATAAAACAATGCGTGCAGGTGGTGTTCAGCTGTGACAACAATCCAACATCATGCCGAAGATATCCTGAGTGCTGCAAAACATGCTCCTGTGCTCCTTCGTGACCCCCTTAAGCTAATGTGAATGAAAAGGAAACTATGGAGTGTAATATAGTGTCATCAGGGGGATGACATTTTTGGCTATATTACACTATATAGTTTCCTTTTCATTCTATGTATGGAGCCACATTGTTTCCAGCTGGAGGAGTGCAGCAGACACTGAGACTGAGCCCAGGGGTGGCTCCAAAGCATATTTGGACTCAGGGTAGAAGCTGAGTCACACGCTTTGAGGTGAGCACATTAGCTTAAGGGGGTCACGAAGGAGCACTTTATTTGTCAAATCCTCCCCCTTGCTGTGAGTGACAGGTGATTTACATATCTTGCGCACTAGCCTAAGACATGCATTATTATTTCCTTTCTTCAGCAGCTCTGCAAGGATTGGCTGTTCCACACCTCAGGCTAAAGTCATGTGGTTACTTTCCTGTCTTTTCACTGGATGTTAGAGATCATAGCAGAAGTTCAGTGTAAGAAATACACAGGAGATAATGCATATTGACAAGGGGAGTGTAGAGGTGGGCGGGGAGTCTACTGACATCACGACTCCACCCACCGAGCTCCAGACAACAGACCCACCCACAGAATCTGCAGTTTTTCGGATCTTATAACAGACAGAGGGGAGACATTTGACAGGTAAAGATACATGCAGGAGGCATATACAGTGGGGACGGAAAGTATTCAGACCCCCTTAAATTTTTCACTCTTTGTTATATTGCAGCCATTTTCTAAAATCATTTAAGTTCATTTTTTTTCCTCATTAATGTACACACAGCACCCCATATTGACAGAAAAACACAGAATTGTTGACATTTTTGCAGATTTATTAAAAAAGAAAAACTGAAATATCACATGGTCCTAAGTATTCAGACCCTTTGCTCAGTATTTAGTAGAAGCACCCTTTTGATCTAATACAGCCATGAGTCTTTTTGGGAAAGATGCAACAAGTTTTTCACACCTGGATTTGGGGATCCTCTGCCATTCCTCCTTGCAGATCCTCTCCAGTTCTGTCAGGTTGGATGGTAAACGTTGGTGGACAGCCATTTTTAGGTCTCTCCAGAGATGCTCAATTGGGTTTAAGTCAGGGCTCTGACTGGACCATTCAAGAACAGTCACAGAGTTGTTGTGAAGCCACTCCTTCATTATTTTAGCTGTGTGCTTAGGGTCATTGTCTTGTTGGAAGGTAAACCTTCGGCCCAGTCTGAGGTCCTGAGCACTCTGGAGAAGGTTTTCGTCCAGGATATACCTGTACTTGGCCGCATTCATCTTTCCCTCGATTGCAGCCAGTCGCCCTGTCCCTGCAGCTGAAAAACACCCCCACAGCATGATGCTGCCACCACCATGCTTCACGGTTGGGACTGTATTGGACAGGTGATGAGCAGTGCCTGGTTTTCTCCACACATACCAAAAAGTCAAGTTAAGTTCTATCTGTTCTATCTTGGTCTCATCAGACCAAAGAATCTTATTTCTCACCATCTTGGAGTCCTTCAGGTGTTTTGTAGTAAACTCCATGTGTCTTGCACTGAGGAGAGGCTTCCGTTGGGCCACTCTGCCATAAAGCCCTGACTGGGGGAGGGCTGCAGTGATGGTTGACTTTCTACAACTTTCTCCCATCTCTCAACTGCATCTCTGGAGCTCAGCCACAGTGATCTTTGGGTTCTTCTTTACCGCTCTCACCAAGGCTCTTCTCCCCCGATAGCTCAGTTTGGCCAGACGGCCAGCTCTAGGAAGGGTTCTGGTCGTCCCAAACATCTTCCATTTAAGGATTATGGAGGCCACTGCGCTCTTAGGAACCTTAAGTGCAGCAGAAATTTTTTTTGTAACCTTGGCCAGATCTGTGCCACAATTCTGTCTCTAAGCTCTTCAGGCAGTTCCTTTGACCTCATGATTCTCATTTGCTCTGACATGCACTGTGAGCTGTAAGGTCTTATATAGACAGGTGTGTGGCTTTCCTAATCAAGTCCACACAGTATAATCAAACACAGCTGGACTCAAATAAAGGTGTAGAACCATCTCAAGGATGATCAGAAGAAATGGACAGCAATTGAGTTAAATATATGAGTGTCACAGCAAAGGGTCTGAATACTTAGGACCATGTGATATTTCAGTTTTTCTTTTTTAATAAATCTGCAAAAATGTCAACAATTCTGTTTTTCTGTCAATATGGGGTGCTGTGTGTACATTAATGAGAAAAAAAATGAACTTAAATGATTTTAGCAAATGGCTGCAATATAACAAAGAGTGAAAAATTTAAGGGGGTCTGAATACTTTCCGTCCCCACTGTATATCCTTATAGATAACCTCTATGGCAGTAGTTTAGAAAGGATGACATTGGGTTTACATCCACTTTAAGTTTGGGCAGGCCAGGCCACCCGTGGCTTCCTTCGTAGAGTCAGGAAGTTTCCTCAGTTTAAGAGAGTCTTGGAATGTCTTAAGGAGCCTGGGAGCCGAAGGCACATGCACGAAGCCCGCTAAGCAGGACATGTCTGCTTAGAGCTCTGCACTGACCGGGACCCGACAGCCGTTTAAGCAGAGTCACACCGGACCATAACCTCCCCACATCACCGCATTAATCCCTGAAACTTGTGGGCACATTTTGGTGACATGTACAGTGGGAGAAAAGCGAAGCTGAAAACAACAAAGCCTCAGGAAAAGCTGACTAGAATGGTATCTAAAATGGCGGCGGAACCATCACATCTCTCCTCACAGACTGTTACACAGCAGCATCACAGGTCTCCCGCTTCAGCGCACTGTGGTGAGACTGAATATGACTTGACTTTGTCTCCTATTACTCTACATAATAATCAAATAGGTTCAGACCTGCTTTCCCAATTTGAGCAGGTATTACATAAAGCATTACAGAATACCTCCGATGCTATTACTTATGAACTATTGTGGGGGATCCGTGAGGTAGGCAGACGCACATCTATACTTGAGCAGAGAGTAGATGAGATTGACATCTCTACCATAGCTCATTCAGAGGAATTAGAATCTCTTGAAGAGGATTATTCTACACTTCAAACCCGACTGAAAGATTTTGAGAACAGGGCTAGACGATCGAATCTACGAATCCGTGGCATTCCTGAAGAAATTAAGAAATAGAGGATCTACAATCAACTGTTACAACACTTTTTCAAGAACTTGTTCCATCCATCCCATTAGAAAGATTGGAAACAGATCGAATACACAGAGCTTTATCTGCACGTAAAGAAGATGAGCCCCCTAGAGATATAATTATAAAAATGTATTATTTTCGCACAAAAGAACAAATAATGGCAGCTGCAAGAAACAAAGACACTTTAATTTTTCAGGGCCATAAATACCAAGTCTTTCAAGACTTATCTCAACTAACTCTCTTTAAACGCAAAGAAATGAAACCACATTTGCAAGTCCTTAAATATCACCGAATAAATTATCGCTGGGGATTTCCTTTCTCCCTCCACTTTACTTATAAAGGAAATTCATATATATGTAAATCAGCAAATGATCCCTGCCTGTCAACATTTTCCACAACAACGGATGGTCCCAAGCGACGAATGAATTCAACATCCCTCTCACAGACCCAAGATATTCAAGACTCCCAAGCACCTTAAATAACTCAAACCCCACTTAGTCCTCATAAAAGGGGTCGCTTTGCTTCACCTTAGCCTGAAGAAGACATTGCAGACGGACCATATGGGTGATATTTAAGAATTCGATCTTATATCTCCCCCCCCCCCTTTTGACTGACTTGGTTTTACATACTCTACTTCTTTTACCTCACATGATCTAATTATTACCCCTTTCTGTGTGGATTTAATGTTATATTTTCTATACTAGCGTTATTAAAAGATTTTTATTCTAACATTAGAATTATCTTGTTTTTTTTTTGTTTTTTTTTTTTCTTTCAGTTTCAATTATCCTTAACTTCAATATATTTTGAGCTTAACCTGAATTCTACTACCTTGCATTATAGTATGCATTATTTTTACAGTTATGTTAAACTAACATTATACTTATGACTCGTTTTGTTCAATAATTTTACTTAATAACACGCAGGCTGTCATAGTCCCGGAGACAGCTCACTGCACCTCCACTCATTCCTCGAGTGTCCAACTTAGTTTTGGACACTCCTTGGACCACTTCATATCCACTGGTTGGTGTTTATTCACTATCCACTGGATATTCGCTCCAATAGGGAGCCCTTTCCTTTTTACAACTTATTTCCTTTTTTGAAGTTTCACCTAAATGTACAATTTTTCCTCTATGATAATATAAGGTATACAATCTACATTGATACGCATCTACTGCTCCTACCTTGCTGAATTTCCCATTCCTCATTAGTATTCTGTTCTCCAATGAAGTAACTTTGAATAATATTAAGCAGCCCTTTTATTGATCCTTATCAATAATCTATAATGTCTTCCTTTAATGTATTAACTCTAAATGTACAAGGTCTCAACTCTCCTTCGAAAAGAACTAAAGCCTTTACCTTCTTTTCCAAACTATTAGCTCATGTAGTATGTTTGCAAGAGACCCACTTTGTTGAGCAATCCACACCAAAATATTTTGGCCACAGATATCCCCAAGTTTTTACTGCTTCTACCACAACGAAAAAAAGGGGATTACCGATTGCTTTCCACCGCACAACACCATTTACTATTAAAAAGGAACGCAAAGATCCCAAAGGTAGATACCTGATCTTAACAGGTACATTACTAGATAATGATATTATGATCGTTTCTTACAGTGCACCTAACAAGAACCCATTGGCATTTCTCTCACACTTGCTCTCGGTGGTTGAAACACATAAACAAGGTACCCTTATTATTGGTTGTGATTCCAACCAAATAATATATCCATACCTTGACAAACCCTCGGTCCCAACCAATATCCCTAAACCTTCATATCAATGACTCCTGCATTAATATTCTCTTTTAGACACTTGGCGAGAACAAAATCCTACAAAACAACGATACACTCACTATTTCCATCCCCACAAGCAATTCTCCCGTATTGACCACCTTTTTGTTATGGTTTCAACTTCAGCACTCATTATACACTCACATATTATACCATGTACATGGTCGGATCATAATGCTGTAATGACAACTTTCTCATCTCTAGTTCCATGATCCAATCATCAGACTTGGTATATTAATGATAGTTTACTTGCAAATTCCTCGTTCCAGCAGAGATTGGAAACGGCTATAAAAGATTATCTCATCACCGACAGTTCCACTGACACAGATCCCCTGACACATTGGGAAGCTCTCAAACCTTATATTAGAGGGGTTTGTATTAGCCACACCTCTTTCTACCGTAAAGAACAAAAACAACTTCATCAAAAAAACTTGACACATTTTACAAAGCTTTGGTAGACCTTCAGACCAAACCCACACAGCCGAATAAACTTATATATGACAAAGCATGCCTAGAATTGAACCTCTTTCTGACGGAATCAGCAGAAAAAACACTTTGTAAATCCAAGCACACCTTTTATATGAAAGCTAATAAACCAAACACATTTCTAGCCCTGGCATTGCGGAAGACCATCTATACCCCTAAACCTATTCATCTAAAAATTAAAAAAGATATGTACACCAGTAATCCACTAAAAATTTTAAAATAATTTCATAAAAAACTAACTGAATTATACAAAGACCCTAACACCTTAGACCATTCTCAACTGACCTCACTCCTATCTTCAATTCATCTCCCCTCCATTTCTTCATCTCATCAAGATACTCTTGATAAACCTATTACTGAATTTGAAATACAACAAGCTATAAAATCACTCAAATCACATAAATGTCCAGGCATAAATGGCCTTTCAGCAACTTACTACAAAAGATTTGCATTTTTATTATGTACCTTATGGTAGAAGCCTTTAACTCCCTTCTCAAAGAGCGTAATTTTCGTACGGAATCACTTACAGCTTCTATATCCATGATCCCTAAACCCAATGCAGATGACAAATCTTGGTCCAATTATAGACCAATATCTATCCTCAATATTGATATTAAAATGTTGGCCAAAATATTATCCTCCAGACTTAATCCAGACTTAATCCAATTATTGGCACCCTTATTCATAGAGATCAAATTTTCGTCAAGCTACACTTCTGGCCCACGCAGCTCATTCACGCCATATCCCTGCCTGTTTCCTCTCATTGGATATATGAAAGGCATTCGATTTGTTATCATGGCCTTATCTACACTCAATTCTTTATCACTGGGGTTTCGGACCACATTTCTTGTAATGGATAGCTGCCTTAAATCAACACCTGAAAGCATATATCTCGTATTCGGGTCTTAAATCTGATCCTATTAATGTTGAGAGAGGAACCAGGCAGGGATGCCCCCTATCCCCTCTCCTCTTTGCATTGGCAATTGAACCTCTGGACCAACTCATTCGATCCAACCCAAACGTAAAAGGACTCGAACTTGGTGGTTATCAACATAAATTATGTCTGTTTGCAGACAATGTCTTAATATTCCTTACTTCACCCATAACCTCAGCGCCAACTCTTCTGAACGTCCTTTATAAATTTGAACAAGTATCGGGCCTTTCTATAAACCCCCACAAATCTAAAGCTCTAAATATCTCGTTGACACCTGCCATTCCAACACAACTTCTTCACTCTCTACCACCTTGTATACAACGTTTATCTCCTACTTGGGTATTAACTTTACAGTCAACCCTCTGGAGCGCTATGCAACAAATTACCCACCTATGCTTTCACAACTTAATAAACTTCTCAATAATTGGTTAACCATACCATTGGCCTGGTTAGGAAGAAAATACCGTGATAAAAATGTCCATCCTTCCAAAACTCTTATATCTTTTTCGAGTACTCCCTATATTTATACCATCACACTTCTTACGCATCGTACAACATAAAACCTTACATTTTATCTGGGGTAAAACAAAACCTCGAATTCCTAAACATACCCTATATGCTCCTGAAATTCAGGGTGGTCTGGGTGTGCCTGATTTTACAAAATATTATTATGCAGCCCAATTATCACAACTTTCCAAATACCACGCTAAGATGGAAATCCCACTTTGGGTAGCAGTAGAATCGGTCGATTGTGACCCTCTATCCATCGCAAATCTTCTTTGGTTAAACCCAATGCAACGCCGAACAGTAACGAATCCCATTACCAAACACATCCTATCCATTTGGGATAGGTTAAAAACCCGATTTGGCTTACAATCTAGACATAATCCTCTTCTCTCCTTCCTCCATAATCCCTCATTCAACCCGGCTTGGTCCTCCCCAAACTCATTCTCAGCATGGTCAAGAGCTGGTTTGACCTGCGCTCATCATTTCTATAAATCTTCTCTAACACCATTTCCTACTCTTCATGAAAATTATGATCTCCCACCTACAGAAACTTTCAGATATCTTAAAATAGAAAAACACTTTTTCCCCAACAATGCACCCTCTGATACGAAAGCACCAAGCTTCACTATATTCAAACAAGCCTGTAAATCAGATCCACATAAACGTGGTCTCATTTCCAACCTATACACCCATTTACTATCACACATTACCTCTACGCCCCCAACCTATACTACCAAATGGGAAAAAGATCTCCAATTACAATCTGCAGACATAAATTGGTCTCAAATCTGGCAACCAACAAAGTCTGCCTCCCCGAATGTAGAGGCTCCCAAAACTAATTATAAGGTACTCACAAGATGGTACTTAGTCCCAGCCAGAATTTCTAAATTCACTCCACAATATCCTTTCCATTGCTTTCTTGGCTGCTCTATTCCGGGTACTCAGGTACATATTTGGTGGGAATGTAATATTGTCAGATCCTTTTGGTCAGAAATATTTAATATTCTTTCCACAATGTTCAAAGTTATATTACTGCCTGACGCACCTATTGCACTCCTGAACAGTAAACCACATGCCTTGTCAAACGGCCAATTTAAACTCATGCTCTTTGTAACAACAGCAGCAAAACAGGTCATAGCGAAAGCTTGGAAAACAGATTCACTTGAGATATCACTAGTCATACAAAGAGTTACCCAATTCTTAATCCATGCTAAAACAGAGGCTATCTATCTTGATAATATATCTAAAATCGAAGCCCTGTGGACACCATGGATTGAACATTTCCTACCTCCGGGCTTTGACACCTCTTTACTATACTACCTTAACTGCTTAAGATCTATAATCTGTCATGTGATTTAATTCATTCATTCATTCATTCATTCATTTTTTACCTCCCGAGTCTACTGACCCCCTCTGGCGACATACCCCATTTCACATCCCAATGTCTCTTCATCATAACATTATCTAAGCTTCCCCTTCTCTTTACACTAGTTACATAGTAGGTGAGGTTGAAAAAAGACACAAGTCCATCAAGTCCAACCTATGTGTGTGATTATGTGTCAGTATTACATTGTATATCCCTGTATGTTGTGGTCATTCAGTTGATTATCTAATAGTTTCTTGAAGCTATCAATGCTCCCCGCTGAGACCACCGCCTGTGGAAGGGAATTCCACATCCTTGCCGCTCTTACAGTAAAGAACCCTCTACGTAGTTTAAGGTTTTCTTCTAATTGTAATGAGTGGCCACGAGTCTTATTAAACTCTCTTCTGCAAAAAAGTTTTATCCCTATTGTGGGGTCACCAGTACAGTATTTGTAAATTGAAATCATATCCCCTCTCAAGCGTCTCTTCTCCAGAGAGAATAAGTTCAGTGCTCGCAACCTTTCCTCATAACTAAGATCCTCCAGACCCTTTATTAGCTTTGTTGCCCTTCTTTGTACTCGCTCCATTTCCAGTACATCCTTCCTGAGGACTGGTGCCCAGAACTGGACAGCATACTCCAGGTGCGGCTGGACCAGAACCTTGTAGAGTGGGAGAATGATTGTTTTATCTCTGGAGTTGATCCCCCTTTTAATGCATGCCAATATTCTGTTTGCTTTGTTAGCAGCAGCTTGGCATTGCATGCCATTGCTGAGCCTATCATCTACTAGGACCCCCAGGTCCTTTTCCATCCTAGATTCCCCCAGAGGTTCTCCCCCCAGTGTATAGATTGCATTCATATTTTTGCCACCCAAATGCATTATTTTACATTTTTCTACATTGAACCTCATTTGCCATGTAGTCGCCCACCCCATTAATTTGTTCGGGTCTTTTTGCAAAGTTTCCACATCCTGCGGAGAAGTTATTGCCCTGCTTAGCTTAGTATCGTCTGCAAATACAGAGATTGAACTGTTTATCCCATCCTCCAGGTCATTGATGAACAAATTAAATAGTATTGGTCCCAGCACAGAACCCTGGGGAACCCCACTACCCACCCCTGACCATTCTGAGTACTCCCCATTTATCACCACCCTCTGAACTCGCCCTTGTAGCCAGTTTTCAATCCATGTACTCACCCTATGGTACATGCCAACGGACCTTATTTTGTACAGTAAACGTTTATGGGGAACTGTCAAATGCTTTTGCAAAATCCATATACACCACGTCTACGGGCCTTCCTTTATCTAGATGGCAACTCACCTCCTCATAGAAGGTTAATAGATTGGTTTGGCAAGAACAATTCTTCATGAATCCATGCTGATTACTGCTAATGATACCGTTCTTATTACTAAAATCTTGTATATAGCCCCTTATCATCCCCTCCAAGAGTTTACATACTATTGATGTTAGGCTAACTGGTCTGTAATTCCCAGGGATGTATTTTGGGCCCTTTTTAAATATTGGTGCTACATTGGCTTTTCTCCAATCAGCTGGTACCATTCCAGTCAGTAGACTTTCTGTAAAAATTAGGAACAACGGTCTGGCTATCACTTGACTGAGTTTCCTAAGTACCCTCGGATGCAAGCCATCTGGTCCCGGTGATTTATTAATGTTAAGTTTCTCAAGTCTAATTTTAATTCTGTCCTCTGTTAACCATGGAGGTGCTTCCTGTGTTGTGTCATGAGGATAAACACTGCAGTTTTGGTTACTGAAGCCCCCCGATTCACTCGTGAAGACTGAGGAGAAGAATAAATTCAATACCTTCGCCATCTCCCCATCCTTTGTAACCAGATGTCCTTCCTCATTCTTTATGGGGCCAATATGGTCTGTCCTCCCTTTTTTACTGTTTACATATTTAAAGAATTTTTTGGGTTTTGTTTTGCTCTCCTCCGCTATGTGTCTTTCATGTTCTATCTTAGCCGTCCTAATTGCACCCTTACATTTCTTGTTGCATTCTTTATAAAGTCTGAATGCTGATGATGATCCCTCAACCTTGTATTTTTTAAAGGCCTTCTCCTTTGCTTTTATATGCATTTTTACATTGAAGTTAAGCCATCCAGGATTTTTGTTCGCTCTTTTAAATTTATTACCCAGTGGGATACATTGGCTAATGCCCTTATTTAATATGCTCTTAAAGCAAACCCATCTCTCCTCCGTATTCTTTGTTCCTAATATTTTATCCCAATTTATGCCTTTTAGCAAGGTTTGTAGTTTAGGGAAGTTAGCTCTTTTGAAATTCAGTGTCTTTGTATTCCCTTTATGTTTCCTATTTGTGTGATTTATACTGAAACTAATTGACCTGTGATCGCTGTTACCTAAATTGGCCCGTATTTCCACATCCGTGATCAGGTCTGTATTGTTGGTAATCAGTAGATCCAGTAATGTTTTATTTCTAGTTGGTGCATCTACCATCTGACCCATAAAATTGTCCTGCAAGACATTAAGGAACTGGCGAGCCTTAAATGAATGCGCGGTTCCCTCCGCCCAGTCTATGTCTGGATAATTAAAATCCGCCATTATGATAACACTTCCCATCCTTGCTGCTAATCCAATTTGTGATAGGAGATCTGTCTCCACTTCCTCCCTCAGGTTAGGGGGCCAATAGCATACTCCCAGTATTATTTTCTGCTTAGCTTCATCCCTTTGGAGCTCTACCCATAAGGATTCCACCTCCTCTCTAGCTCCCTCAGTGATGTCATCTCTCACATTCACTTGTACATTATTCTTGATATATAGCCATACCCCTCCCCCTTTTTTACTCTCTCTATCCTTGCGGTGTAGGGTATACCCTTGAATGTTTGCCAGCCAATCATGAGAGCTGTTGAACCAGGTCTCTGAAATTCCCACAAAATTCAAATCCTCCTTGTACAACAGTATCTCTAGTTCACCCATCTTGTCCGCCATGCTAGTTATTTTTACTCTAATAGGAGTCTTGTGGGATAATCTGAAATATTACTTGTTTTTCCAGATAATGCCAAGCCAATTTGCAGGAATTTAGCCCTGGAAAACTTACCTATTTCTCTTGTTTGCCCTGTAACACTCCTAATGTACCATCTCATACATATTTTAACTACCTGGCTCTTCACGCAAAACCATAGGTACAATATTCTATTGAATTATTTCTATTCTCCATACTCATTCCTGAAATAAGAAATATCCTAATTTCAGTCATATATGTTACAAATAAGTTTGTATCATCTACTAATTTTTACCTTATAGCTTATTTTAATGTTTATTACTAATGAAACCTAATTTCTGTTTTCTATTCCGTCAAATATTGTATTTCCACATATGATAGTACTATACATCTGTTTAAACTTATGAAAACATAATAAAAACTTTTAAAACAAAGGAGCCTGAGAGCCAGTTCTTCTATGTGTGTCTGATACCATTCTGAGGGGAGGCCATGCACGCCTGGAGTTCTATTAGTTGGTAATAGGTGTATGGCCGTAGTTACTTCCTCTAGCGTGATAGATTTATCTAGAAGAAGCTGCTGGGGGCTACTAAGTGCTGGGAAGTCAAGTGATTCAAAAAAGCCTAGAAAGGCTTTTTCTGAAGGGACAGATGTACCTACGTATAGTTTGCTATAGCATTCTACAAAGGTTTGGTTAATAGTCGGTGCATTAGAAGTAGTTGATCTGGGAGTTGGGAGTTGAATTTCAACAATCGAACTGTCCTGAAAGTCCGTATGGGCAAGATACAAAAGGAGCATAGCTTTTTTCCCCCTATGCTCATGAATATGAGCAGAGAGGTATAGTTGTTGCTTCCTGGTCAAATCCACCATATGAAGCTGCAGCGCCCGATGAGTGTCCATCAGCATACTTCGAGTCTCAGAGAAGTGGCTACCCATATGGCGGGTGCGTAACTCCTCCAGTGACTTTTGGAGAGCTTCCTGCGTGGCCCACCCGGCGGATCTTTATTGTATAATGTGTGAAGTATATGACCCTGACTACCGCCTTTAAAAGCTTCCCAGACAGGTCCCCCAGCTGCAGAGTCAGTGTTGAAGGACCAGTAATTGACCATGTCAGTCGGGATGGCCTCAGCGATTTCCGGAGTGGAGATCCAGAGAGGGCTGTCTCAATGCCCGGAATGATGGTCTGTGGCCCACAGTCAAACCCACCTGTATTATAGAATGATCAGATATCATCTGGGACAGATATGCTATGGACTGGACATGGGGTAAAAAGTCCCCCGTGGTTAGGGCATAGTCTATTCTGGAGATTCCGCATAGGACCTGGACTGGCAGGAGATCACTCTGTTACTAGGATATTTCCAGCGCCATAGATCTACATATCCATAGGTATTGCACCACACACTAAACAATTTAGACTCAGATTTTAGAGGTTTCAACCTGTCTAAGTCAGGCTGTAGCACAGAGTTAAAATCTCCAAGGATCTGATTGGGTGGGAACGGGAGTTAGATCGTCACTTTAATCCAAACCAGCATCTCCACATCCTCCGCTTTGTACACAAATCTTCCATCTGCACTAAAGCACAGGAGACTAACTTTAAATTTTCTCGCAATGGTATAGAACCCTGGCACTGCTGAATAAATACTTTTGCTCGACTTCCGACCTCTGCTGGCGATGTCAGAGTGAGCGAGGAACTCTCCTACACATCTTCTGGTTATGCCCTAAAGTGGCAGACTTCTGGAAGAAAGTAAGTCAAATCTGGAAGAAAGTACGTACGATGACCGCACCGAACCAGATTATACCAAGCTACACCCTGGACACCATGTGGGCCCATGTTCATGCCCCCCCCCATCCCTCTACCCCTAACACTTATCCTCTTTAATTCCTCCAACCTATACCTTTATTCTCTTCTTCTCTTTCTCTCTCTCCCTATTTTTACTATGGTAAATAAAGAAAATCATGGAGGACGAGACCCATGGGGAAACTTACCGATTTATGTATGTGCTGTGCTCTGATGGGGAAGTGGAATATACTACGTACTGGGTCTGGTAAATTTAGAAGCCAGGACAGTGCATGGAGCTAGGTTCTCAGGAGATACACCTACTCGGTGATATTCAAATCCCCCTCCCCCTCCCATGGAGATATGTACACTGTTGTGACCTGTTATATCGTTTATATTTATACATTATGTTTTTGTATTACATTTTCTTACATTGGCCCTGAGGGTCTTGTCTTCTATTTTAGACCAAATAAAAAATTTGAAAAAAAAAAAAATCCCCAAGGATGAGCATGGGGCAGTTAGGCAAAGAGGCAAAATGCACAGTGAGTTCAGAGCACACTTCTGCCGTGACTGAAGGGGGGAGGTAAACCGTGACCAAAATGAGGGGAGTTCCATGCACAGTAGCATGTAGGAAAATATTTTGCCCCTTAGGGTCCAGGATAGCTTGGTGGCACAAGAAAGGTAATCCTTTTTGAATTAGGATCTCAACCCCCCCCCCCCCGGCCATAGTTAGAATAGGTAGAGTGGTAGTTATGGGCCACCCAATGTTTTTTGAGGGCCACGATTTTAGATCCTATGAGATGAGTTTCCTGGAGGCACAGAACATGCGGTTTGCTGTGCTTGGGGACAGTTGCTCTTTTAAATTTAGAGTTCAGCCCATGAAAATTCCATGAGCAAATGTTTACCTCAGACATGGGATCAATGTTGAAACCACTAGGGCAGGGGAGGGGGGGGAGTGTAGGGACTCCTGCAGGGCTCCCCATCTCTGGTCACAGCTACAAAGGGTCATGAGGGTTGCAGTGCTGCAAAAACACACATACAGCATACACACAACAATAAAACTATGTACAATAACATAAGCATTACCCAGTTAGGGTGGCGTTACCCCTGCCCAGCTCCAAAAAAGGGGAGAGGGCCTATACCCCAAACTTGTACCATGCATGGGGTGCATGGCCAGCAACAGTAAGTAAAAGATTTCAGAAAAACAAAATAGACAATGTTCAACAAATATCAGGAGGGGGGGGGTGAACCCCAAGGCAGCTCAGGCCTGCTCAGAAACTGAGGGCCAGGTACTCTCAAACAGGAGGTGTGTATGATCAGCAATACTTATCACCTAACAGAGCTTCAGTAGTGATTAACAAGGGATAATGGGAAAGGGTCAGGAGAAGAAGAAGATTCAGTTTCTCCAACTTTTCCATCAAAGTGTGGGGATCATCATTGGGCAGGAGGTTTAGGAGGGCGAGGTAGTGATTCCCACCATGAGAGGGCATCCTGTGAGGATTGGAAGAATTGGACTTTCCCCTGGTAGGTAACCCGGAGGGCAGCAGGGAACAACATGGAGTATTGGATATCCTGCTCCCAGTGTTTCTGCTTGACACTCTGATAGTTGGCTGTTCAGTTACGGACTGTTGCAGAGTAACCGAAGAAGAGGGACACCACGGTGTTAATCCGGAGACTTCCCTTCCTCCTGGCAGCCCCCAAAATGGAATTATGATCCCTGTTGTTGAGGAGACGAATCACCACAGTACATGGAGGGTGACCTTCAGGGAGGGGGCGCCCAGAGACTCGGTGGGCCCTCTCAATCACAAAGCAGGGAGATAGTTGAGTGCAGCCAAATTCTTGCTCGAGCCAGCTTTCCAGGTCAGATCCCTCCACCCGCTCCAGGAGGCCAACCAGATGCAGGTTCTCGAGGTCATCGACCTTATCCTCCAGTAGCTGCACGTTCAGTTCAGTATCTCCCCATCTCTCCCGTGGCTGGGGAGATACTGAACTGAACGTGCAGCTACTGTTGATCGTGCAAGCTGCTGACCATAGGGGTCCCACTATTACCTCCTCTTGGATCACAGCCCTGAGATCCACTAGCCATTATAGATAACACCCTTAGTCCAACATCTCTATAACTCCAATCACCCGGGGTGTTATCAGTTGATGGTTATCCATTTTTTGGAGCCAGAGTAGAGATAACACTAGTCTCCACACAGCGATAGCTGACAGACGCGAAGCCCTTTGTGTCCGGTTCCGACTTGCTGACGATATCGTTTTCGTGGCAGTGGCGCCTTCATTCGGTTCTGGACCCCGGTGGCTAACCATTTTATCTCTCCCCCTCTCCTGAATCGGATGCCATGTGATGATGTTCCTATAACATTATGACGGATATACACCTTACCCCCAGCCCCTGAAGAAGAGGTCGCAATCATTATAAAATACCTCGAAACGCGTTGGGCCTGCACTGTCAATTAGCTCCTTGCTTAAACAGCCTCTATGGTTAAGTGTAGTTCAGTCAACCTGTTTTGTATATTTTGTATATTTTCATTGTACTATTACCATTTGTACATTCTGGCATCCATAATATTTTTCGTTATTCGTGATCCCTATTTAGTATGTGCTATGTTTTTAATCTTTTGATATAATAAAATTTTTATATTTTATATATTTTTTGTTATATTCTTTGGAGACTTCCACCTTTTAAAATCCCAATTAAGAAGAAAAAATTTTCTATTTGTACATGTACACAGGGATGTGGGTTGGTTGTCTCCTTCCACCAAGTCCGTGTCACCATCCAAAGTTCTATGGAGCTGCACAGGAACACATCCGTTCACATCCCGCGCTAGGCCATGACCCCGCAGCTGCTGACTTTTACTATTAGGGCACTTACCTATCCAGGCATTCAGCGGTGTCCTCGACCAAACAAGTCGATTCTTGAATCTGTTCTCGGGTGCTGGCATCACTATCTCGGCTAAGGGAAACTGGCAGTGAAGCCTTGTGGATTCACAGCTACTTTCCTACTGCTCATGAGTGAATCGCGTTGCACTCTGTGAATGGGCTGGCTGTGGGAGGAAGTAGAGGGAGCCAAACTTCCAGCTCACTTCCCTGAGAAGTGAACTGAGCCGGGAGCAGGTACCTGTCAAAAACAGGTACCAGCTCCCCCGAAAAGCTGCCAAATGTGGCAGCAGAGGGGAGGAGGAGGCAGACAAGGGGAGCTTCCTCTTTTGTGTGGAGCTCCACTTTAAGGGAGATGGTGCTAATCAGTTTAACAGACCTTTGCAGAATAATAATCCTCAGCAGGATAACAATCAGGGACTCTGGATGTGCACAGGTTCCTCTTCCTCTAATGAAAGTTCTAATTTTTCACACATTCCAGAGAAAACATTTTTCTCTTGCTCAAACACTTTTCGCACACTTCTCTTCAGAAAAGTAAACCCAACAATTTTCAGCCTGCTCCAACATCTTAGGGTTTTCAATGGTGGTCAGGATATGTCAACTTATCATAAGCCTCACTAAACCTCCTTAGAGTGAATGACACCTTGCTAGTACAGCCAACCTCACACATGCTCAAGACAAATGTATGGATTGAGTCAGCAACACTGTAGTCCGTAAAACAATTTATTGGTGGCTGGTTACAAAGGAGTGACAATAAAACAAAAACTGACGTGTTTCTGCGAGAGTCTTGGTCGTAGCCAGCTCACTCTTAGCACAACATGTCTTTTTTTCTTTCTGTGTATCTCTATGCATCCAAACAATGACATATGCTTTTTTCATGAACCTGCCAATCATTACACATATTAATTTATTCCCACAGCAATTCCATTCAAGACAGATGAAGGAAATCATCTAAAATACACTGGCAAGTACACTAGTGAAAAGTCCCTGTGACCTTTTACAGGACTGATTTGGCCATGTGTACAGTATATGGCCACCTTGGTTTAGTATTGGGCAGCTAAAGGTTTTTCCCAGATTGAGTGGCCCATTCTTTGTGTGTATAGCAAGTTTAAGGTTGCCCACCATCAGAGAGTTTATTCATTGGTCCCTATGGGAGATCAGATATTCTCTGGTCCTCACCAAGGCCACAGCAGGTCCCACCGTAACTTTTACTCTAATTCTCATAATGTGAAGGGGCCAATATAACCAAATTGCTTTATTTTGATTAATATGTCAAAATGGTTTAAAAAAGAAGTATGTTTTTTTTTTTGTGTTTTTTTTAGGATTCATACTTGCCTAGGTGAATGCAGCATTGGTCCAATGCTGCATCCCCGCAGGCTCTAAGACTGAGAAAGGAGCGATCAAACACCTCTGATCGCCCTGGTTCTCAGGGCTCCGTGAGCAGAGAGCTGGTGACTGTTAGTCACCGCTCTCTGCTCTTACCCCCCGGGATCTGCCAGCTTAGGCTCTCAGCGGCTCGCTGAGAAGCTGAGCAAGGTGCCGGTCCAGGCATGTGGGTGAATCCCGATTTCATTGTCACTATCTTGCCCGAGCCTGGCCCGGCTCTGTGACATCAGCCAACAGCACGCTGTGAAAACGGGTCACAGGAGTGCAGAACGATCTGCACTCCTGTGATCGACAGGAGAAGTAAAGCCAAACAAGCTTTGCACTGAATTATAAGATAAAAATCAGTGCAAAGGCCGGCCATACAAGGAACAAATTTCTTTCCTGCAACCAAGGGTTGCAGGAAAGAAATTTACTCCATTCCCCCATCAACACAGACAGTGTTGATGCGAGAATCCCTCCTGCTGGGCAATTGTTTGATTATAGCTAGTGGTTATAGCAGCTGCTTTCAATATTCTCAAGCAAATCCAGCAGGCTGGTTGTATAGATCAATCAACTTGGTACATTCTGCTTGCCCATAAATGGTTTGTATCTTGACCGGTTGCTGCTAAACCAGACGAGATCTGAACTGTGTATGTCCGGCCTAACCCTTCTATTTTTACATGGGCAAATGTTCCGCTTACTAGATGTTCAAATTGATTAGGATTTTTGTCTGTCCTTCAATAATGCCAATAGTGTTTTTTCTGACAGGTTTCCTTTGAAGTACTTGTAAATTCTAACTTAATAACATTTTTTCACCCTGTGTTGCATCTCATTGATGCTTATCTCTTGCAGCCTCTTTACCACCCTTTCCTGTAAACATACAGTATTTCACAAAAGTGAGTACATCCCTCACATTTTTGTAAATATTTTATTATATCTTTTCATGTGACAACACTGAAGAAATGACACTTTGCTACAATGTAAACTAGTGAGTGTACAGCTTGTATAACAGTAAAAATGTTCTGTCCCCTCAAAATAACTCAACACACAGCCATTAATGTCTAAACCGCTGGCAACAAAAGTGAGTGCACCTCTAAGTGAAAATGTCCAAATTGGGCCCAGAGTATCAATATTTTGTGTGGCCACCATTATTTTCCAGCACTGCCTTAACTCTCTTGGACATGGAGTTCACCAGAGCTTCACAGCTTGCCACTGGAGTCCTCTTCCACTCCTCCATGATGACATCACGGAGCTGGTGGATGTTAGAGACCTTGCTCTACTCCACCTTCCATTTGAGGATGCCCCACAGATGCTCAATAGGGTTTAGGTCTGGTGACATGCTTGGCCAGTCATCACCTTTACCCTCAGCTTCTTGAGCAAGGCAGTGGTCGTCTTGGAGGTGTGTTTGGGGTTGTTATCATGTTGGAATACTGCCCTGCGGCCCAGTCTTTGAAGGGAGGGGAATCATGCTTTGCTTCAGTATGTCACAGTACATGCTACATTCATGGTTCCTACAATGAACTGTAGCTCCCCAGTGTCGGCAGCACTCATGCAGCCCCAGACCATGACACTCCCACCACCATGCTTGACTGTAGGCAAGATACACTTGTCTTTGTACTCCTTGCCTGGTTGCCGCCGCACACGCTTGGCACCATCTGAACCAAATAAGTTTATCTTGGTCTCATCAGACCACAGGACATGGTTCCAGTAACCCATGTCCTTAGTCTGCTTGTCTTCAGCAAACTGTTTGCGGGATTTCTTGTACATCATCTTTAGAAGAGGCTTCCTTCTGGGACGACAGCCATGCAGACCAATTTTATACAGTGTGTGGCGTATGGTCTGAGCACTGACAGGCTGATCCTCACCCCTTCAACCTCTGCAGCAATGCTGGCAGCACTCATATGTCTATTTCCCAAAGACAACCTCTGGATATGATGCTTAGCACATGCACTCAACTTCTTTGGTCAACCATGGCGAGTTTGTTCTGAGTGGAACCTGTCCTGTTAAACCACTGTATAGTCTTGGCCACCATGCTGCAGCTCAGTTTCAGGGCCTTGGCAATCTTCTTATAGCCTAGGCCATCTTTATGTAGAGCAACAATTCTTTTTTTCAGATCCTCAGAGAGTTCTTTGCCATGAGTTGAGGTGCCATGTTGAACTTTCAATGACCAGTATGAGAGAGTGAGAGCGATAACACCAAATTTAACACACCTGCTCCCCATGCACACCTGAGACCTTGTAACACGAACGAGTCACATGACACTGGGGAGGGAAAATGGCTAATTGGGCCCAATATGGACATTTTCACTTAGGGGTGTACTCACGTTAGTTGTCAGCGGTTTAGACATTAATGGCTGTGTATACTGATAAGGGCAGAAATAGTCAACAAAGAGCACCACATCCCATATTTAGATACGTACAAAAGGGCAAATTGCCAGGGGAAGGGGTTTGGAATAAATACCCCAGGGACTTTTAAGGTGCTTTTAAATATATGGTGGAAAGCAGATAGATCTGTACAATCATTTCACAAAAAATCTATAATTTTTATTTAGAAAATCATTATTAAAACCATGTATCTCCAACACATAAGACATCATCATTCATAAAAATTTGTACAGATATGAATCAGCACATTAACCCATTTGAGGCACATAAAAGTAGAGCTACTTAGTTCCATGACATTCTGCCGCTCGACATGTTTCGCTCTGAAAATGAGCTTCTTCAGGAGTTTATGGCAAAGATTGTAGTAGACTCTAAACAGTGAATCAAAAAACAAAAACAATAAATACACAAATCATCATGAAAAAAAATACATTGGTAAACAATGAAAGGTATTAATCTGATAAAGGTCAATCAAAAGTTGAAAATCACAGATTGTACATAAATAATCATTCATTGTCAAAACACAATATATAGAAAACAGAACAATAATGAAAATTGCTGAGATTACTAAATCTTACCAGGCTGTTGTGCACCAGCAATGCATTAAACTTGAACAAGCTGAAAAGCTGCTACAGATTTTTCAAAATATAGGCTTTCATACATATAGGCTCCCTTTTCTTGATATGTCCACAGAGGAATATAAAGTTTTATATGGTCCTTAAACAGGAAAATTAATTGACAATTAGCTAGAGCATGGATGCAATCTGTATTTATACTAATCCAAAGTTTGGGAAAGATTTATTGCCTAAAATAGAACCAACCAATGATTGCTTGAAGCGAAAAAAACCTCTCAGCAATTGATGAAACTAATGACCAAGGTAAATTGGTATACTGTATAGTAGAATGGCGGATAGTGTGGTCTGTAATAGATTGTACAGAGGAAACAGTCCCCTCTCCTTACAGATTTCTAAACAAAAGTGGACAGAAAAAAACAGATTAGAACAGCTTTGCAAGTGCAGCTACTGTCAGAAAATGACAGCTGCAGATGGAGCACTTACTTTTAGAATGTCCAAAGGCATGAAGGAGCTTGAGAGCGATCCGTACACTCTCAGTTATGAGATGGTGCCTGTAGCAGAGCGGTGTGCGGTGTGTCAAACCAGCTCAGTGAAAACTTATTGCAATTATACCCAAGTATGTAAACAAGTGCATCATATGGATGCTATTCCCTATATAGACATTAGAGAATTAAATTCAAAGTTATAAAGAAAAAGAAAAGAAGAAAGAATCTGTTTACAAAAATGGTTTAAAACTAAATGCATCATTCATGCCTGGATACCTGAGGGCCGACAGTTCATGTATCCAGCGTTCTTCCTTTTGAAGGAGTAGTTTGTCATAATCTCCTCCTCTATCTCCAGGGGGAATGTGTTCTAAAGCAAAAAAGTGTAGGCAACTGCTGTCAAAATTATGCTGTAGGCCAACATGGCGACTAATAGGGGTCTCCATTCTCTTTTTTTGAATTAGAGAGATATGGTCCCTTATCCGACAGAAGAAGCGTCGCTTGGTTTTACCAATGTAGAACATTCTACATTCACATTGCATGATATACACTATGCCTACAGATTGGCAAGTTGCTGCAAATTTGGGTTTATAAAGACGACCATTGGGCAACAGTAGGCTTCGTGTCGCCATAATGTATCTACAATAGTTGCATTAGTGGCATGGTCTACTACCTTTGTTAGCCTCTCTGACAGTTTTTGGAGGACTTTCATAATGGCTGTGGACCAAGGAATCCCTCAAAGAGCGAGATCGCTTAAAGGTGATCTCTGGATAAGGATTTATGTGTTTGGCCACCTTCTCATCCCCCATCAGCAGATACCAGTATCTTTTTAAGATTTCTTGTATTTGTTTGTGTTGACTAGAAAAACTAGTGATAAGTCGGACACCAGGGTTGTCTTTCTTTGATTTTACATTGTGTATAAGGGAAGCTCTATTGTGGTTCTTTGCTCTTAGGTATGCCTTTTTGAGGCATTTTTTGCTATAACCGCGATTGAGAAAACGCAATCGCAGCATTTTAGCTTCCCTTTCAAAATCGGAATCGGCGCTGCAATTGCGCCTGACTCGCAAGTATTGTGCATAAGGCACACTGGTGATAAGGGGAGCAGGATGGGAACTCGTGGCATGGAGCAGGGAGTTCCCTGCAAATGGCTTGCGATATAAAGTTGTTCCAATACTGCCATCTGGATTAACTACAATTAGAGTGTCCAAGAAAGTTAGGTTTGACTGACTAAATTCAAATGTAAATTTAAGATTGAATTCATTGATCTTTAAACTCTCTAGGAAAGACGGAAGTAAATCCCTGGTGCCCATCCATATGAAGAAGATATCATCAATGAATCTTCTCCATAGGGGGATTTGTTCCATGTATCCCTGCATGTCATCTCTACAGAAAAGTTCGTGCTCCCACCCCCCCGATACAGGTTGGCGTAGGAGGGGGCACATTTGGTCCCCATAGCCACCCCCTGTATTTGGAGGTAGTGGGAGCCCCCAAATAAAAAGATGTTATTGGAAAGGATAAATAACAAAAGATCCAAGATGAATTTAATATACTGGTGAGATGCTTCTGGATTTTCAGAGATGAAGCCTTCAACTACATCAACACCCTGTTGGTGGGGAATGGAATTATATAAGGCCTCCATGTCGAGGGCTACCAACCACAAGCCCGCAGGAATGAAAATTCCATCTAGGGCGCGTAGGAGGTCATTGGTGTCCTGGAGATAGGACACCAGTCCCTCGACATGGGGCCTAAGAAAGTAATCGATTAATTGGCTAGCTGTCTCCGTAAGATTACCATTACCGGAGACTATGGGGCGGCCCGGAGGTTTTGTCGGGTTTTTATGAATCTTCGGGAGTGCGTACAGCGTGGGAGTTCGTGGGGAGGCAACATTTAGGAATTCCCAGGTGGATTTGTTTATAAGGCCATTGCAGTAGGCCAAGCCGATTAAATGTTGATAGCGCTTGATCGCTAAGGTTAAGTGATTTGATGATACCTTACGGTACCATTCGCGGTTCTGGACAATGGCCAGCACCATAGACTCGTACTGGCCACTGTCCATCACCACCAAATTGCCACCTTAATCTGAAGGCTTAATTATGATGTTTTTATTTTGTTGTTGAGATTTTAAAGCCGCCACCTGGGAAGGAGTTAAATTAGATTCAGATGTATTTTTCCATTTAGTCCCCATGATTTCTTTCGTTACTTGATTGGTGAATGCCCATACATTGGGATTTCCCTGTAGGGCAGGGAATTTACAAGACTTAGGTTTGTAATTTTGAGGTTTGACAGTAATGGGAGGATGACCCAATGGAGGTGGGGGAGGAGGTGAGGGGTCAACAGCCGCCTCAAGGGTGTGGGCCTCGAGTAGGTCTGTTTTCATCAAGACCTCCCTCCTCCCACAGCTCCATTAGGTCCTCCATGGCCTTAATATCATTGATGGACATACCCTTCCAAAGAGGGTTGTCCAAGGTGGAGCCCTGAATGGAAGTGGGTGGTCCATCATATAGAATTTTGAACATGAGTTTTCGGGAAAATAGATTGAGGTCCTTTATCAGTTCAAATTTATCTACCCTATGCGTGGGGCAGAAGGTTAAACCCAAATTTAACACAGAAATTTGTTCTGCCGACAGGGGATAGGAGGAAATATTAATCACCTCAAATTGATTTTCGAGGGTTTGAGATTCCCCAGATCCGGGTTTGTGGTCTTTTTGGGCTCCAACATTGCTTGTGAAAAAATTGGAGCTGGACGAAAATCTGGCTGTAAAGGAATAGTATTAGTGCTACTTACCGGGGTGCTAGGAACCGTTGGTAGTGCGCAAGTAGTTGTAAAAGTGTTAGTGAGCGATTCGGAATGTACCAGTGCATTGGTGAGTGAGCTTTTAGTCGCACAGGCTCGAGTGACCATAGGTGTCTTAGTATTGGGAGTGCGCCTGGACATACCGACGAGTGCATTTTCTTTCGAATGTTTGGGGTTTGATGATCCCTGGGATCTGGTGAGTCGCGTGAATTCTTGTGCCTGCAATGAAGAAATGGAAGAGACAGATGAATCAGAGTCATTGGGTTCACTATTTGCCTGTCTTGACTGACGTGTTTGATTGTTACGTTTTTTTCCCTTGTGGTTATTTTGTGACCAGTTATAAGCTTGTTTGTTATCATACGCTAACTTGTCCCTAATATACTTTTTTTCTTTCGTTTTTAAAATTTCTGTCACATAGGTTTCTGTGTGTTGTGGTGTTTTGAGGGGACAGCAAATTTACACTGTTATACAAGCTGTACACTCGCTACTTTACATTGTAGCAAAGTATCATTTCTTCAGTGTTGTCACATGAAAAGATATAATAAAATATTTACAAAAATGTGAGGGGTGTACTTACATTTGTGAGATAGTGTATGTTTACAAGAAAGGGTGGTAAAGAGGCTGCAAGAGATAAGCATCAATGAGATGCAACAAAGAGTGAAAAAATGTTATTAAGTTAGAATTTGCAAGTACTTCAAAGGAAACCTGTCAGATAAAACACTATTGGCATTATTGAAGGACAGGCAAAAATCCTAATATAAAATATTTACGAAAATGTGAGGGGTGTACTCACTTTTGTGAGATACTGTATATCAGTGTTGCCAACCGCCCGTAGATTTACGGGCAGCCCGTAAATTTGACCCCTTTTTTGGGGCGCCCGTGAAAGCCCGTTACGGGCACCGGTGCCCGTAAAAATGTTGGCCGCGAGCCAACCACGCAACTGCGCATGCGCAGTAACGTAATTGCGCCGCGCCGCCTGGCGCCATTTTCAAACCCTTTGAGACTGAGACGAGAGAGACCACGGCGGCCAGCCAGGTGCGTGACTCTGTCCCCTCATGACTGCACTGCACCCTTCTTGTCATAGGCGGACCGGAGGAGAGTGAAGCAGTTGTAGGGGGATAATATCCGTAGGACATTACTGGGAGCCGGGAGAAGTAATATGATGGTGAATAGAGCACATTAGTCTCTGTCCCTGTCCCCTGGCATATGCAGGGGACAGAGACTGATGTGCTCTATTCACCATCATATTACGGTTCCCCATTGATAACGTCAACCTGTGACAAAATGCGTCTGGAGGAGGATACGTGCTGACGTCACCACGCCGTTTGACTAGGAGGACGGGGTTTTCTATTGCAGCCGGCTCTGTATTTTAGCGCTTTTTTACTCTACTGATATGTAAGTGCAATACTTCTTTTCGTTAATAAATCATCCCAAACGTTATTACGCTATTTTTGGTTTTTCTCTTATACCCTGTTGAGTTACCGGGATTAACGGACATCCACGATCACAAGTGATTGCGTTACACTGACGACTCATCTGGATATATTAGTCTGGACGTTCCCTTATCAAGCAAAGGCCGTGGCTGGGCTATAGCCATCTGCATGCTTTTGCTTGCCATCTGGTAAGCGAGTTTTCTATTAGGTGGCGGCACTTATGTTTGGTTCAAGCTCACCTGGGTGTTTTTTATGGACTTTGTCAATGCACACATATTCGTTATCTATAACTCATTGATGGTTTAGATATATATAGCGCAGCTTCTTCCTTCCATTCTATGTTTTGTATTATCCTGCAATTAAGCTGCTGCTGTTTGGACTTTTTAATATGTCAAATTTATAATTTTCTAATCATTATTGCTATTTGATCTAGCACGATTTTTCCTTACATACAGACTTTGCTGATTGCCAGATTTGAGACCAATTTATGTCTGCAGATTATAATTGGAGATCTTTTTCCCATTTGGTAGTATAGATTGGGGACGTAGAGGTAATGTGTGATAGTAAACGGGTGTATAGGTTGGAAATGAAACCACGTTTATGTGGATCTGATTTACAGGCTTGTTCGAATATAGTGAAGCTTGGTGATTTCGTATCAGAGGGTGCATTGTTGGGAAAAGAGTTTTTTTTTATTTGAAGATATCTGAAAGTTTCTGTATGTGGAAGATCAAAGTTTTCATGAAGAGTAGGAAATGGTGTAATTAGAGAAGATTTATAGAAATAATGAGCACAGGTCAAACCAGCTCTTGACCATGCCGAGAATGAATTTGGGGAGGGCCAAGCTGGGTAGAATGAGGGATTATGGAGGGAGGAGAGAAGAGGATTATGTCTAGACTGTAGGCCAAATCAGGTTTTTAACCTATCCCAAATGGATAGGCTGTGTTTGGTAATGGGATTCGTTACTGTTTGGTGTTGCATTGGGTTTAGCCAAAGGAGATTTGCGATGGATAGAGGGTCACAATCGACAGATTCTACTGCTACCCAAAGTGGGATTCCGTTTTAGCGTGGTATTTGGAAAGTTGTGATAATTGGGCTGCATGATAATATTTTGTCAAATCTGGCACACCCAGACCACCCTGAATTTTAGGAGCATATAGGGTATGTTTAGGAATTCGAGGTTTTGTCTTACCCCAGATAAAATGTAAGGTTTTACGTTGTACGATGCGTAAAAAGTGTGATGGTATAGATATAGGGAGTACTCGAAAAAGATATAAGAGTTTTGGCAGGATAGACATTTTTATCACTGTAATTCTTCCTAACCAAGCCAATGGTATGGTTGAGAAGTTTATTAAGTTGTGAAAGCATAGGTGGGTAATTTGTTGCATAGCGCTCCAGAGGGTTGACTGTAAAGTTAATATCCAAGTAGGAGATAAAAGTTGTAGACCAGGTGAATGGTAGAGAATAAAGAAGTTGGGTATGGATGGCGGGTGTCAACGATATATTTAGAGGTTTGGATATTTGGGGGTTTATAGAAAGGCCTGATACTTGTTCAAATTTAGAAAGGAGTTGGCGCTGAGGTTATGGGTGAAGTAAGGAATATTGAGACATCGTCTACAAACGGACATAATTTATGTTGATAACCACCAAGTTCGAGTCGTTTATGTTTGGGTTGGATTGAATGAGTTGAGCCAGGGGTTAAATTGCCAATGCAAAGAGGAGAGGGGATAGGGGGCATCCCTGCCTGGTTCCTCTCTCAACATTAATAGGATCAGATTTAAAACCCGAATAGGAGATATATGCTTTCGGGTGTTGATATAAGGCAGTTATCCATTTCAAGGAATGTGGTCCAAAACCTCAGTGATAAAGAATTGAGTGTAGATAAGGCCATGATAATGAATCGAATGCCTTTCGTATATCCAACGAGAGGAAACAGGCAGGAATATGGCGTGAAAGAGCTGCGTGGGCCAGAAGTGTAGCTCAATGAATTTTATCGCCAGCTTGTCTTGAGGGAATAAATCCTGCTTGATCCCTATGAATAAGGGTGCCAATAATTGGATTAAGTCTGGACAATAATATTTTGGCCAATATTTTAATATCGATATTGAGGATAGATATTGATCTATAAGTGGATCTGTATTGGGTTTAGGGATCATGGATATAGAAGCTGTAAGTGATTCCGTACGAAAATTATGTTCTTTGAGAAGGGAGTTAAAGGCTTCTACCATAAGGGGTGATAATAAAGATGCAAATCTTTTGTAGTAAGTTGCTGATAGACCATCTATGCCTGGACGTTTATGTGATTTGAGTGATTTTATAACTTGTTGTATTTCAAATTCAGTAATAGGTTTATCAAGAGTATCTTGATGAGATGAGGAAAGGGGAGATTAGCTTTCTTATAAAAGGTGTGCTTGGATTTACAAAGTGTTTTTTCTGCTGATTCCGTCAGAAAGAGGTCCACTTCTAGGCGTGCTTTGTCATATATAAGTTTATTTGGCTGTGTAGGTTTGGTCTGAATGTCTACCGAAGCTTTGTAAAATGTGTCTTCAAGTTTATTATGAAGTTATTTTTGTTCTTTACGGGGGAAAGAGGTGTGGCTAATACAAACCCCTCTAATATAAGGTTTGAGAGCTTCCCAATGTGTCAGGGGATCTGTGACATTGGAATTGTTGATGATGAGATAATCTTTTATGGCCGTTTCCAATCTCTGCTGGAATGAGGAATTTGCAAGTAAACTATCATTAATATACCAAGTACAATGATTGGATCGTGGAACTAGAGATGAGAAAGTTGTCATTACAGCATTATGATCTGACCATGCACATGGTATAATATGTGAGTGTATAATGAGTGCTCAAGTTGAAACCATAACAAAAAGGTGGTCAATATGGGAAAATTGCTTGTGGGGATGGGAATAGTGAGTGTATTGTCGTTTTGTAGGATTATGTTCTCGCCAAGTGTCTAAAAGAGAATATTGATGCAGGAGTCGTTGATATGAAGGTTTAGGAATGTTGGTTGGGACCGGGGATTTGTCAAGGAATGAAAATATATATTTTATTGGAATCACCACCAATAATTAGGGTACCTTGTTTGTGTTTCAAACACCAAGAGCAAGTGTGAGAGAAATGCCAATGGGTTCTTGTTAGGTGCATAGTAAGAAATGATCGTGACATCATTATCTAATAATGTACCTGATAAGATCAGGTATCTACCTTCGGGGTCTTTAAAGTGGATGTAAACCCAATGTCATCCTTTCTAAACTACTGCCATAGGGGTTATCTATAAGGATATACATGCCTCCTGCATGTATCTTTACCTGTCAAATGTCTCCCCTTTGTCTGTTATGAGAGCCAAAAAACTGCAGATTCTGTGGGTGGGTCTGTTGTCTGGAGCTCGGTGGGTGGAGTCGTGATGTCAGTAGACTCCCTGCCCACCTCTACACTCCCCTTGTCAATATGCATTTTTCTCCTGTGTATTTCTTACACGGAACTTCTGCTATGATCTCTAACATCCAGTGAAAAGACAGGAAATTAACCACATGACTTCAGCATGCCAAATCATGCTGAGGTGTGGAACAGCCAATCCTTGCAGAGCTGCTGAAGAAAGGAGTGGGGGTGGGAATTAAAAAAAATAATGCATGTCTCTTAGGCTACTGCACGAGATATGTAAATCACCTGTCACTCACAGCAAGGGGGAGGATTTGACAAAGTTTTTCTCTGTTTGTTAAGATTTATCTCACTGAACAATAAAAGAGGATTGCTCAGAGCAGGATTAACTCTGTGTGGCAAGACTGGGCTCAAATGATAGGAAATCTTATACTCTACATTATGACACACAAAAAAAAAGTTTCGGGTTTACATCCACTTTAAGTTCCTTTTTAATAGTAAATGGTGTTAGAATTAAGGCCAAAAAGTTCTATCTTGGTCTCATCAGACCAGAGAATCTTATTTCTCACCTTCTTGGAATCCTTCAGGTGTTTTTTAGCAAACTTCATGCGGGCTTTCATGTGTCTTGCACTGAGGAGAGGCTTCCGTCGGGCCACTCTGCCATAAAGCCCCGACTGGTGGAGGGCTGCAGTGATGGTTGACTTTCTACAACTTTCTCCCATCTCCCGACTGCATCTCTGGAGCTCAGCCACAGTGATCTTTGGGTTCTTCTTTACCTCTCCCACCAAGGCTCACCTGATAGCTCAGTTTGGCCAGACGGCCAGCTCTAGGAAGGGTTCTGGTCATCCCAAACGTCTTCCATTTAAGGATTATGGAGGTCACTGTGCTCTTAGGAACCTTAAGTGCAGCAGAAATTTTTTGTAACCTTGGCTAGATCTGTGCCTTGCCACAATTCTGTCTCTGAGCTCTTAAGGCAGTTCCTTTGACCTCATGATTCTCATTTGCTCTGACATGCACTGTGAGCTGTAAGGTCTTATATAGACAGGTGTGTGGCTTTCCTAATCAAGTCCAATCAGTATAATCAAACACAGCTGGACTCATATGAAGTTGTAGAACCATCTCAAGGATGATCAGAAGAAATGGACAGCACCTGAGTTAAATATGAGTGTCACGGCAAAGGGTCTAAATACTTAGGACCATGTGATATTTCAGTTTTTCTTTTTAATAAATCTGTAAAAATGTCAACAATTCTGTGTTTTTCTGTCAATATGGGGTGCTGTGTGTACATTAATGAGGAAAAAAATGAACTGATTGAATGATTTTAGCAAATGGCTGCAATATAACAAAGAGTGAAAAATTTAAGGGGGTCTGAATACTTTCTGTCCCCACTGTATATATGAAGTTCCTTTATAAGTAAAGCGAAGGGAGAAAGGAATTCCCCAGCGATAATTTATTTGGTGATATTTAAGGAGTTTCAAATGTGGTTTCATTTCTTTTCATTTAAAGAGAGTTAGTTGAGATAAGTCTTGGTATTTATGGCCCTGAAAATTAAAGAGTCTGTTTCTTGCAGCTGCCATTATTTGTTCTTTTGTGCGAAAATAATGCATTTTTATAATTATATCTCTAGGGGGCCCATCTTTTTTACGTGCAGATAAAGCTCTGTGTATTCGATCTGTTTCCAATCTTTCTAATGGGATGGATGGAACAAGTTCTTGAAAAAGTATTGTAACAGTTGATTGTAGATCCTCTATTTCTTCAGGAATGCTACGGATTCGTAGGTTCGATCATCTAGCCCTGTTCTCAAAATCTTCCAGTCGGGTTTGAAGTGTAGAATAATCCTCTTCAAGAGATTCTAATTCCTCTGAATGAGCTATGGTAGAGATGTCAATCTCATCTACACTCTGCACAAGTATAGATGTGCGTCTGCCTACCTCACGGATCTCCCACGTTAGTTTATCAGTAATAGCATCAGAGGTATTCTGTAATGCTTTATGTAATACCGGTTCAAAGTGGGAAAGCAGGGCTGAGCCTATTTGATTACGTAGAGCTGTGTTTCTCAACTCCAGTCCTCAAGGCGCCCCAACAGGTCATGTTTTCAGGATTTCCCTCAGATTTGAAAAAGCTGTGGTAATTACTAAGGCAGTGCAACTGATCAAATCACCTATGCAAAATAATGTAAATCCTGAAAACCTGACCTATTGGGGCACCTTGAGGACTGGAGTTGAGAAACACTGACGTAGAGTAATAGGAGACAAAGTCAAGTCATATTCAGTCTCACCACAGTGCGCTGAGGAGGGAGACCTGTGATGCTTCTGTGTAACAGTCTGTGAGGAGAGATGTGATGGTGCCACCGCCATTTTAGATACCATTCTAGTCAGCTTTTCCTGAGGCTTTGTTGTTTTCAGCTTCGCTTTTCTCCCACTGTACATGTCACCAAAATGTGCCCACAAGTTTCAGGGATTAATGCGGTGATGTGGGGAAGTTATGGTCTGGTGTGACTCTGCTTAAACGACTGTCGGGTCCCGGTTGGTGCGGAGCTCTAAGCAGACATGTCCTGCTTAGCGGGCTTCACACATGCGCCTCCGATTTGGGTTATTTTCACACAGAAAATGTATCAGAATGCATTTTGGCCTACGTTTATGAAGAAAGATTGTTTTTGTGCAAAATGATATAACAGAAACAAAGTTAAAATTGTTTTTCTTTTCAAAATTTTCAGTCTTTTTTTCTTTTTTAGCAAGAAATAAATAACCCAGTGGTGATTAAATACCACCAAAACAAAGCTCTATTTATGTGAGAAAAATGAAGAAAAAATTTCATATGGGTACAGTGTTGCATGACGGCGCAATTGTCATTCAAAATGCAACAGCACTGAAAGCTGAAAATTGGCCTGGACAGGAATGGGGTAAAAGTGCCCAGTATTGAAGTAGTTAAATGATTATAGTACTTTCCCCAAAGAAGCCGCTGTTGCTTGGGTACCCTTTTCCCAGTGCCAATGACCCACTGGGCAGCGACAACACTCTCCAACACACTAAGACTGATGATGGAATTTTTTAGTTGTTTAACACACCCAGCAAATCAATAAACAAAATGACAATAACAGTAAACAACAAATACTAATTTTGTATAACACCACAAATGACTTGAGGACTAGATGTCTCTGCCCCTGAACTCTAACACTAGGTAGGTTCTAACTAAGGGGTGGTACCTCCAAATCCCTCCCTGTGGCCAGTGTATTTGTAAGCACTGGCGCCCAGTGTTGGAGTGCTCAGATTTTAGTGGATCCAACAATACATGGCTTAGGTACCCAAACTTTATCCTAAAGTAAGGTGTGGCCAGTAAGTTGTGGCCAGCGATCTATGATTACACCTCCTCCCACTCTCTAGCCTCTAGGACCAGTGATGTTGGCTGCAACTCAGGACCTGGCAGTGATGATCTCTCACAGAACCAATGATGTCAGTGGTGACTCAGGACCCGGCAGTGCTCATCTCTCACAGAACCAATGATGTCAGTGGTGACTCAGGACCCGGCAGTGCTCATCTCTCACAGAACCAATGATGTCAGTGGTGACACAGGACCCGGCAGTGGTCATCTCTCACAGAACCAATGATGTCAGTGGTGACTCAGGACCTGGCAGTGCTCATCTCTCACAGAACCAATGATGTCAGTGGTGACTCAGGACCCGGCAGTGCTCATCTCTCACAGAACCAATGATGTCAGTGGTGACACAGGACCCGGCAGTGGTCATCTCTCACAGAACCAATGATGTCAGTGGTGACTCAGGACCCGGCAGTGGTCATCTCTCACAGAACCAATGATGTCAGTGGTGACTCAAGACCCGGCAGTGGTCATCTCTCACAGAACCAATGATGTCAGTGGTGACTGAGGACCTGGCAGTGGTCATCTCTCACAGAACCAATGATGTCAGTGGTGACACAGGACCTGGCAGTGGTCATCTCTCACAGAACCAATGATGTCAGTGGTGACTCAGGACCCGGCAGTGGTCATCTCTCACAGAACCAATGATGTCAGTGGTGACTCAGGACCCGGCAGTGGTCATCTCTCACAGAACCAATGATGTCAGTGGTGACTCAGGACCCGGCAGTGGTCATCTCTCACAGAACCAATGATGTCAGTGGTGACTCAGGACCCGGCAGTGGTCATCTCTCACAGAAACAATGATGTCAGTGGTGACTCAGGACCCGGCAGTGGTCATCTCTCACAGAACCAATGATGTCAGTGGTGACTCAGGACCCGGCAGTGGTCATCTCTCACAGAACCAATGATGTCAGTGGTGACACAGGACCCGGCAGTGGTCATCTCTCACAGAACCAATGATGTCAGTGGTGACTCAGGACCCGGCAGTGGTCATCTCTCACAGAAACAATGATGTCAGTGGTGACACAGGACCCGGCAGTGGTCATCTCTCACAGAACCAATGATGTCAGTGGTGACTCAGGACCCGGCAGTGGTCATCTCTCACAGAACCAATGATGTCAGTGGTGACACAGGACCCGGCAGTGGTCATCTCTCACAGAAACAATGATGTCAGTGGTGACTCAGGACCCGGCAGTGGTCATCTCTCACAGAACCAATGATGTCAGTGGTGACACAGGACCCGGCAGTAGTCATCTCTCACAGAACCAATTATGTCAGTGGTAGGAAAAGGATGCCCTTGGGGGGATTTTACGGGTGGGAGTATCAGTAAGTGATGAAAACATAAGTATAGGTAAAAAAGGTAATTTTATTACAAAATGACAATAATATAATACACTATAAATATTTCTAAAACCATTAAATAGGATATCAATGCATATAACGTTGCTTGATTCATGGATCAATAAGCGGACTCCAAAAGAGGGGTCATGCAGATAATATGATCACAGAAAAATCACAACATGTTTCGGAAAAGCAGGGGAATATAGGTAAACTTATTCATTTCCTTCCTCAGGGGTTAAGTGGAAGCAAACTGTTATATAGGCATACCCCACTTTTAAGTACACAATGGGGTTTATTTACTAAAGCTGGAAAGTGCAAAATCAGGCTCACTTCTGCATAGAAACCAATGAGCTTCCAGGTTTTATTGCCAAAGCTTAATTGAACAAGCTGGGGTTAGAAGCTCATTGGTTTCTATGCAGAAGTGAGCCTGATTTTGCACTTTCCAGCTTTAGTAAATAAACCCCATTGTGTACAGGGGGTCCCCGGGTTACAAACAAGATAGGGACTTTAGGTTTGTTCTTAAGTTGAATCTGTTTGTAAGTCGGAACAGGTAAATTTTTTAAGTGTAGCTCCAGCCAAAAAATCTATTTTTAAGTTTTGTAGATAGCATAGGGAAGGGTTATCACCCCTGTAACATTTGTTTTGCTGTCTGTGCCCCTGTTCATAAGATTTCACCTCACTTTCTGTCCCAATGACAATTGGATTTTGAAAATTTGGGGTTATTAGGGAAATAAGGATAGGTGATAAAGCATCAGTGGAGACACCTTTTTCCCATATTAACTCTTACAGGAGTGAATTTCCCTCCCTAGGGGTAGATTTCCTCTCACTTCCTGTTGTCTCCCTCCGTTTGTAAGTAGGAGTCGTTTGTAAGTCGGGTGTTTGTAAGTAGGGGACCCCCTGTACTTAAAAGCGGGGTATGCCTGTATGTAACAATATTACCCAATGTGGAGAAAATGCACAGGCCACAATGAAGAGAGACGGCGCCTCAGGTCTCGAAGCCGTTTGTACATGGCAGTATTGTATCAGAAGCAAAGGGTTTGATCGGTAGATCAAGAGATTGGTGAGCTTTAAGCAAAAGCCTGAGACTAGGGAATCCCAGGTCTATGCTTTAACATGCGTTGTGGTGTGTGATGTTCACACCCCAAAGCAGCAAGTCAAGGCTCATAAGGAACAGCCATAGAGTCAGAGGAACGCCAATCTTGTATGACAAGTCATGTGTATGACTGAATCCTGGCGCAGCAGAGCAACCTGTGTCCTCTGTTTTTCTCTCTCCTCTCCACACACAGCAGCTCCTCTGGCTCTCTAGTGGTCTTGGAGAGGAGAGAAAGTGTGCAGCAATAACATCTGCGGCCTGGTCCATTCTGTGGATCGGAATACACAATCATAGAGATACTAAAATAATGTGTAATTATTACCTTTTCATAGCAAACTACAAATGAAAAACAATAGTTATGACTGTCCTGTTAAGATAAAATATGATCTAAACATGTCTAATGGTAATTTGATAGAAACCATAAAAATTATCTCAGAGTTTAAGTGTTGGCCCACCTTACAGAAAAAATGTAAAGGTGAACTAACACTGTGCACTCTCCTTAGACTCACCCTAACCCCCACCCCCGATCCTCGCTATACTTACCTCTGGGGATGCTGAGCTGGTCTTCTTCCTTCTTCTCTGTGCAGTAGTTCCGGGACAGACCAAGAGTGATTTACTGTGCAGACACTGACCAATCAGAATTGCTTTGGTCTATCTCAGAAGTGCAAATCCTGAACACACTTTTTTGGGGGGTGTGGGTACCCAGTTTTGATAGGTATCTGCGCCTCACTTCCGCTGCAATCACCTAGCCAATCCCAGCGGAAGTTAGGCCCCCTCCCTCCCCGCAACCTCCTGAGACAAGTCCCAGATTCCAAAAGGCTGTGGTACCATTTAGAGCGCAGCACAGCTCATGCATGCGCAGTAGGGGGCCAGATGTGAAACCGCACAGAGTCACAGTTGGCTTCCTATACTCAACATGGTGGCATCCATATCTCATCAATCCATATCCAGCACCCATCTTCAATGGAAAACCTGTGTCTAGGACCTGGTCAGTCAAGGATTCACATTCTAACACATTAATATCTTTAAATATATATTTAAAGTTTGTAACTATACTGTATATCACAATAGTGTCTAGATAAAAAGGAAGTAAGGTCATGTGGGTCTGTCCAGATGTTAAGATCTGAACCATTGTTTCCCGTGCACTGCACTGCATCATCTGAGTGGTAATTATAGAACTTTACACCACAATATGTTTTTTTTGCATGCTTTGTCAGTGTTGGCTTGGTTCCTGTTTATGCCTAGAACAATATTTTGCTTTCAGACCTTCCAAATGTCTAGTCCAATGAACAGGGTGTGCTAGCAGTATGTAGAATAACATCTGCACAAAATCCAGAAGGGTTTATGCAAACAGCATTTGGGCTGATGAAACCAGGTTGATGCTGAATGACTTCATATATTCTGATGCCATGGTGGTTATTGCAGCGGACACAGCTGGATGAACCTAAGATGAAGGATGTAGGAAAAATTTCAATAGCATTTCTCCTTGGGCACAGAGGTGCTGCTGAAATGCAATGAAAAGTCCAGGAGCTGAAGTGCTAGGCATAGCACTGGATCTTGTCTTTCAGCTGGGAGTCCTAGCCTGAGTCGAATGCAAATCCACCAGTCCCTGCTTGTACCTTGTGCAGAAAGAAAAGTATTGCTTGCTACCAGTGCAGGAACTTTACACATATTAAATGTTGTATTTTGGAACTTTTCTGCAGATGTTCACTGGCTACCCTGGTAAAAGGTGAATGTTTTCCATTTGACACAACAGAGGCTGTCCAATGTGTAATATATAATACTATTTACAAATTTTGATTCAGCACACCCCTTTTGAACATTAAACCGGCCATGACAATAGAGTTCTTCATTGATGAGGGCGGCACAGTGGTCTAGTGGATAGCACTTTCGCCTAGCAGGAAGAAGGGTCGCTGGTTCGAATCCCAACCATGACACTACCTGCCTGGAGTTTGCATGTTCTCCCTGTGCCTGCGTGGGTTTCCTCCAGCTAGTCCGGTTTCCTCCCACACTCCAAAGACATGCTGGTAGGTTAATTGGATCCTGTCTAAATTGTCCCTAGTATGTATGAATACGAGTTAGGGACCTTAGATTGTAAGCTCTTTGAGGGTAGGGACTGATGTGAATGTACAATGTATATGTAAAGTGCTGCGTAAATTGATGGTGCTATATAAGTAACTGAAATAAAATTAAAATAAATAAATAATAAAGTACTGTATTCACATCTGGGGGAGACTGGGGTAGGGACATTTTTCACCTTTTCAGTGGGACTTGCAGTGATATACTGCAGAGTGGGTGTTATATAACTTTTAAATCCTGTGATCACATCGTTGTACACATCTGTGAATTGATGTTTGTACTTTTACAATAAATCCCCCTTTTTTGACCTGCACCATATGGAGCCTTTTTGTTTCCTATCATCTTTATGTCGGTCTGGGTGAGAGCATCTTTTTATCCACCATCCACATCTGGATTGATCCCCAACTGGATCCCAGTTCCATCTGAGTCCCATGTAGTTGGACTTCCAGGCTGTTGCCAATACGAGCTCGATTGACTCACTGCCGCTGGCACGTGAGTCCACTTTGTCCGGTAAGAGTATATATCATATTTCCTTGGTGGAAGATACACTATCTCTGGCGTCCTAACGGCTAGCCACTTATCTCTATTTTCCGAGTATCACCTCAAGAGTGGATCTTAAGTTCTTTATATTTATGGACATTTGCTTTAATGAGCTTACCAGTTGCGAATTCATGTTTACACTTTTTTTTTTTTTTTTTTTTTTAGTCACTGGACTTGACCAAACATCATTGTTTTAGCATATATTATTATTTCTTGTTTTCCCATTTTCAATGCACTGTAATATGCTGTCTTCTTGATGGCCTTTTAGCACTACACTGTGTCTTCACATGTTATATAACTACATGATCCCTGGGATCACGGCAGTATTTCAGCAGAGGCTTCTTTTGTATTCCTAAACAAATGACAAGAGATGCAAAGAAAGCTGATGCTGGATAATGTAAATTTGTACATGTCATGAAAGGGCCACTTAATTGTATTTACCCCCAGACCAAGGGTTCCAAGTCCTAAATCACAGTACTTTATTATATAGAGCCAAAGGAAGTTGGCATACCTCTAAAGATTAGCCCTCTGCCAAGCACATGTTAGTTGTGGTGGTTGTTCTGTCTGGAAATTATAATGGTTCTTACAGAATTTAACCCTACTATCAATGATGCTGCTGCTTAGTGATGGGCAGAACACTCCTGGGTTCTGTTCTACATCAGAACTCCAGAACAGTGAAAAAGTTCTGACTAGAACCCAGAGCCATATTAAAGTCTATGGGACCAGAACTCGAAAAATCAAAAGTCCCTATTTTTAAGGCTTATATGCAAGTTATTGGCCAAAAAGGGTATGGGTTCCCGGGTACTAGCCCTGGGGGACATGTATCAATGCAAAAAAAAAAAAACTTTTAAAAAATATTGTTTTTAAATGAGCAGTGATTTTAATGATGCTTAACCACTTCAATACCAGGCACTTACCCCCCTTTCTGCCCAAGCCAATTTTCAGCTTTCAGTGCTGTCACTTTTTAAATGACAATTGCGCGGTCATGCTACACTATACCCCAACAAAATTTTGTTCCCACAAATAGAGCTTTCTTTTGGTGGTATTTGATCACCTCTGCGGTTTTTATTTTTTGCTAAACAAATAAAAAAAGACCGAAAATTTTGAAAAAAAAAGTTTTTCTTTTGTTTCTGTTATAATTTCTTTTTTAAAAAGTAAGTTTTCTCTTTCACTGATGGGCACTGATAAGGCGGCACCGATAAGATGGCACTGATGGGTGGCACTGTAATGCAGCACTGATGGGCATTGATAGGCAGCACTGATGGGCACTCATAGGTGGCACTGGTGGGCAATGATGGGCGACACTGGGCACTGAAAGGCTGCACTGATGGGTACCTATGGGTGGCACTGATAGGTGGCACTGCTGGGCACTGATAAGTGGCACTGATGGGCACTGATAGGTGGCACTGATAGACATCACTGGTGGCACTGACAGGCATTTTTAATGGGCACTGATTGGCAGCTGCATGGGCACTGATTGGCATATCCCTGGTGGTCTAGGGTGGCATACCTGGATTTTCTGTGTGGTGGCCATCCCTGGTGGTCCTGGCAGCATCCTGGTGGTTCTGGGTGGGCATCTGCAGGGGGGGCTGCACTGATAAACAATCAGCACAGACCCCCCCTATCAGGAGAGCCGCCGATCGGCTCTCCTCTACTCACGTCAGTTAGACACCAGTGAGGAAAAGCTGATAAACGGCTCTTCCTGTTTACATCATGATCAGCCGTGATTGGACACGGCTGATCACATGGTAAAGTGCCTCCATCAGAGGTTCTTTACAAAGATCTGTGATGCGGTGTGTCAGACTGACACACCACAGCAGCGATTGCCACGCTGTGTGCTCTCTAGGCCGTGCAATCGCGGCTTATCCTGCTGGACACCATATGACACCCAGTCGGGATAACTGAACCATCGCCTGGCCATCATTTTGCTATAGGCGGGGCAGGAAATGTTTAAAGCGAAACAATAAAAATGAAAAATTCCTTTAACCACTTGCCGCCCGCCATATAGCAATATGACGGCGGCAAAGTGATCGGAGGTCATATGACGTGATCAGGATAACAAGCCGGCGCCCCCAGTGCCCTCAACAGTGCCAATCAGTGCCCATAAAAGTGCCAATCAGTGCCCCATCAGTAATGCCTGTCAGTGCCCTCCAGAGGCCACTCAGTCATGCCTGTCAGTAGCTCCTCATCAGTGCTGCCTATCCAGTGCCACCTATCTGTGCCCATCAGTGCTGCCTAACAGTGCAATTAGTGCCACCTATCGGTGCCATCAGTGCTGCCTATCAGAGTCCATCAGTTTTGTATTTTCAAAATTGTCGGTCTTTTTTTGTTTGTAGTGCAAAAATAAAAACCGCAGAGGTGATCAAATACCACCAAATGAAAGCTCTATTTGTGGGAAGAAAATGATAAAAATTTAGTTTGGGTACAGGGTTGCATGACCGTGCAATTGTCATTAAAAATGTGACAGCGCTGAAAATTGTCCTGGGCAGGAATGGGCGAAAGTGCCCGGTATTGAAGTGGTTAAATATAGTGCTTGTGGGGTCCCCTTAGTCTAAGTGTGGCACATCTATAATGTGTATAGAACCTGTTGCAGCAAAGCTGACATATATAAAGAAAAAAATGACATTTAAATTAATTTTCCCTGCAAGCTTTCTTTATTTAGCAAACAAGGGCTTGGGGAGCCAGTCTGTATGATGAGGCCACAATTTAGTGCATTCGGAACAAGATTCGAGATTTTTTGGATAAATGATGATGTCTCTTTGGTAGACTTTGGATGGAAATAACAAAGTTTTGCACCACAGTGAGCAAGCCTTGTGTAAAGAGCCAAATTATAGTGCAAATTTTCCACATTTTGTCATGTTACAACCAAAATTGTAAATTTTATTGTAATTTTATGTGATAGACCAACACAAAGTGGCACATAATTGTGAAGTGGAAGGAAAATGATAAATGGTTTTCAATTTTTTTTTACAAATAAATATGTGAAAATTGTGGCGTGCATTTGTATTCAGCCCCCCCAGTCAATACTTTGTAGAACCACCTTTCACTGCAATTACAGCTGCACGTCTTTTTTGGTATGTCTCTACCAGCTTTGCACAGCTAGAGACTGAAATTTTTGCCCATTCTTCTTTGCAAAATAGCACAAGCTCTGTCAGATTGGATAGAGAACATCGGTGAGCAGCAATTTACAAGTCTTGCCACAGATTCTCAATTGGATTTAGGTCTGGACTTTGACTGGGTCATTCTAACACAGGAATATGCTTTGATCTAAACCATTCCATTGTAGCTCTGGCTGAATGTTTAGGGTCTTGTCCTGTTGGAAGGTGAACCTCCGCCCCATTCTCAGGTCTTTTGTAGACTCTAACAGGTTTTCTTTTTAGATTGCCCTGTATTTGGCTTCATTCATCTTCCCAACAACTCCGACCAGCTTCCCTGTCCCTGCTGAAGAAAAGCATCCCCACAACATGATGTTGCCACCATCATGTTTCACAGTGGGGATGGTGTGTTCAGGGTGATGTACATGTGTTACTTTTCTGCCACATATAGCGTTTTGCTTTTAGGCCAAAAAGTTGCATGTGGCGTGCACGACTAATAGTTGTCCTGTGGACAGATTCTCCCACCCGAGCTGTGGATTTTTGCAGCTCCACAAGAGTTACCATGGGCCTCTTGGCTGCTTCTCTGATTAATGCTCTCCTTGTACAGTCTGTCCCTTTAGGTGAATGGCCATGTCTTGGTAGGTTTGCAGTTGTGCCATACTCTTTCCATTTTCAGATGATGGATTGAACAGTGCTCTGTGAGTTGTTGAAAGCTTGGGATATTTTTTTTTTGTTTGTTTTTTTCTCCCTTGCATGTGATTGGGTATTCTTTGCAAAGTGAAGCTTAACCACATTTACTAAGCAACTGCACTTGTGGAGTGCAACTACACTTTGCAAAGTGCACACTCTACTTGCCTTAAATAAATCAACCCCTGTATATATTTTAAAAAGAAATACAATTTCAAAAAAGAGTACTGGCTCTGGATCAGTGAGTCTATTGTGGGACTGGACCAGAGATGGATTGAGTATTGCAACTGAAGCTTCTGATTTTTTATTTTTAATAATTGTGAGGAAATCATTTATTCATTTAAACTGAACTTAGGCTTTAAAACTGCTTTAATGTTTGTATTGTTGTCTGTGTCCCTGTTGGAGGAGATCCATTCTCTCTATTTCTTCTAAAGACCATAGATATCAGGATAGAAAGTAAAGGGGCATCCATAATTTTATAAATTTTACAATTGTCAGTTGTAATAGGATGGGGACTACAAACTATCAAAGGTAGGGTGTCTCCTTATATTGGGGGATTACCACTTACTGTTGTGTCTCTGCAGACTGGACGTACAGGGAAATCTCTCTGATGGGGACGTAGCATCAAATAGCTGACAGAGCTTCTGACCCATCTCCACTGTATCCAAAACTGAAAAGTAAATTTCACTTTAAATACAGTTAATAAAGCAGTTAGAGGAGACTATGGGTAATAATTTATATAAGTTGACTAGAACCAAGTCAGATTGCCGGTTCCATCAAGGAATCCTGATAACTTCCTTTACTAAGCATAGTAAAAGAATGCTTCCTCTCAGAAATTGTGAGACTCCTGTTCAAAACAGTCTCCCATGGTCATAAAGTAAAATTGTGTCTTAGTTCCAGACTCATTCATTATGTTGTACAAAGCAGACATAATGCCTATGGCAACGGGTGTATGTGCACATATGTTCTCAAAATGTGTTTGTTGTGAAGAGCACTAATTTTGTGTTAGATTCCTGAGGCAGTGGAAAACCTGATCTAACCAGAAGGATTCCAAGGGTGGTGAGGGGTGGGTGTGATATTTGGTGATAAAGTCTTTTGAATACAATAATCTACCAATATAAAGAATGTTTGTAAGTTTAAGGAGAGCTTTCTGGTTCCACCATTAAACATTGACTTTCCCTATGCCAATTTAGGGTTTTAAAACCATTCTAAAAGTGTAGATGTTGAGGAAGAAGTTTATATTAGATGTAGCTTTTGCCAGAGTTATGAAGTGGTGGGTGATGGGTGAGGAACCTCTAGTAGGGGAGCCTGGGGAGTACATGTTTTCTTTTCAGGAACAAACAAGTTAGTATGAGGACTGTTAATGACCCGCAGAACTTTTCAGTTTGTGAATCAAAGGTGACTGTGAGAGCAAATATTGTTTCACAATTATGCCGCGTACACACAGCCGAACTTCCCGACAGAAAAAGTCAGATGGGAGCCTTTGGTCGGACATTCCGACCGTGTGTATGCCCCATCGGACTTTATCTGTCGTCATTTCCGACGCACTCAGATATAGAACATGTTCTAAATCTTTTAGTCGGAAATGCCGACGGAGTTTAGCCCGTTGGCAAGTCCGCTCATGTGTACGCGGCATAAGAGTTCCTATATATGCCAGGAACCTTCAAACTTTGAATCTCTACCTCCAATGTAAAACAAATCCAGAATGTATTGCATCTTACGCACTAGTTCATGGAACTATGTGTTCCATGAGTACAGAGATAAGGTCTCACCTTATTTAAATTATGATTCTTTTTCATGTATTTTCTCATGCAAATTTAAGAAAAAGGTAAGCTATGCTGCATGTGAGTTTAACGTTCATTTTAGTTCAGGACTGGGCTGGAATTTTATGTGTTGTCCACTGTTAAGTATCAGTTGTTACAGATATGACAATGAGATATTTTTGGTACTGCCACTTTCAGCACCCCCCCCAAAATACTAACCCTGTACAGGCATGGGGGAGGTCTGGCATCGCCTGGTATCAACCCATATGCCTTTCGTCACTAGAGATGCCTAAAAAAGGGGTATCTAACAAAAATGGATCACCCCATCAAAGCACCAGGCTTATGAGATGGTGTAGGATTCAGGTATAGCGTTCTGTGCAATTTACCCCAAGTAGGTAAGTTTCTACCTCCTGCTGTCAGGTGAACCTCCCAAAGGCGCCTACAGCCTAACTCTCCATCTTCCACCCGAACTCCACACTGCTCCCTGCTGGGCTGACCCTGAGTATTTGAGGGGGCCTGCCACTTGCCAACCCTTCTGTTGTAGATTAGTCAGGGCCCTCAGAACACTCCAGCTAGCTCCTTCTGTACTCTTCCCATCTACTTCTGGAATCTTCTCTAAGTTTTCAGTGCAGGGGGAGTCACCAGAGATGCTGCTGATGAGTCATCCAGCCTACCTGAGTCACTCACCCAACCCAGAAAAATCACAGGCTGCGCTGGCAGCCAAGCCTGAAAATGTACCTACAGGCCTACACTAACACAAAAAATCCTACTCTAGCAACGCTAGAGGGTGCCACATTTGTATATGTATGATGGTGGTAGTTTAGTATGGTAAGTCCCTGAGAAAGGGCTAGGTTATATTTGAAACGTTATGCATTGTACATATGAAAAAAACAAAAAACAAAGGAAGCCTGTGAAAGAAACAGTAGGTATAAGTCCATTATATGGAATTATCCTAATTATTACAACATGTGCTGGTGCTTCAGTACTCGGGTCATTTGCTGAGTTCAGTGGGCTGATACGATTCCAATTTCTAGGTATATGAAATGGCATGTCCAGTACTGGCAACTGTGGCTCCTCCTGCTAACTTCACTACCATACATTACAGAGACTAGGGGACAGTGGGAGAAATCACAGTGGGACATGTTGTTCAACACACTAGAGGTATCGTAAAGTATCAGTGCTGAGAGTTTTGCAAAAGAATAAAGTTCCAGCACACCGACTGAATGGGCTGTCTTAATGTAGCACACCTTAATGCACAGTAGTGTGTTGTGTTAATGTAGGAGCATAACATGAATGAGCCCATGGTGCAGAGAAAAAGCAGGTCTCCTACCCTGCCAGTTGAGTTGTGCTGAGCATCAGAGCTGTGTAAATCTTAGGACTGAATGCACACAATAATAAGTCCATTGGGAGGTATTTCATCTGTGTACTTGGCTCTTTGCTTGAAGTTTAGCTTTATGTAGGCCCCTCTTAATTGAGCTGCTAGGCAAATTTAGTTTTAGTTCCTGGTTGGGGGGAGTTGATTGCTTTCCCCTGCCTCTAAAAGAAGTTTCTAGAGCACAGGGATAAAGAATTTAAATGACCAGCCTGAATATTTTGCAGGGCCTAGCCAACTCTTGTTGGGGTGTGCCCAGTTGGTGGCTGGGATGCTGTTAAATAGTCTGGAACCCTTAGGAGATTGTTATATTTCCCTCCCGAGGGAATAGATCAGTGAGTTGAGAGGAGGGGGGCTGCTTGCCCCTGGTGCCCTTTGAACTGGATGCTGGGTTTCTTTTCAAGAGGCTGCACCTATGAATGGATCTTGTTCCTGGATTGTTTGAGTAGAGCCTCCTGTCTGTGCTGCATCTTAAGCCCCCATTCACACCAGTGCAACTTGTCATGCGATCTAACAGTTCCAAATCACATGACAAGTCGCACCCCATTGTCGGTAATGGAACTGTTCAAATAGGTGCAACATCCGATTTGCAAAAAAGGTTCCTGCACTATTCTTTGTGATTTCAGGTGAGACTAGCATAGATATCTGTGCATGAAGTTGCACAGATGTCAGGCAAGTTGCCCCTGATATCACACTGACCTGCGGCTTTGAAATCGTGCGACTTCAAGTGAAGTCGCACGATTTCAAAGTGGCATTCAGTGTGTACCAGGGGTGAAGCTACTTCATGGTCCCACAGGCATGAACCTATCTAGCCGCACCTATGCTAAAGCGGTTTCATGGTCCCCAGCCATTAACCTATGGCCGGTTCCAGGCTAACTATATTCCTGCCTGTTCTGCAAACTGTCTCATAGTTCCCAGCTGTGAGTTAAAGACTGTGCTGCTGTGCTGACTCAAAAAAAGAAAAGTAAACAAACTTTTTTTTTGCCAAATTAGATTGCGGAGGTGGGGAGGAGTGCAACGCTGCCGAGTACATCTGCTTAGTGAAGTTCTGCATTAGTCGCGAAAATAAATCTACTGCAAAAATCTCTTTTATGCTACTGCAGAAGATTGTTGTGTGGCTGTTAAGAGATTACTCAGATTAACCTCATGGAGAAAATCAGCCAACAGTCTACTAAATAAGCATTTGTTAATCGATTAATCCCCTGCACTAAATTCATGAACAGACAGAGTTTTGGATAGAGTGAAGACGGATTAGAAGACCTGTCAGGATTTATTGCTGTCTATGCCCCTGTTAGGGAGATTCATCACCTCTATTTGTCCTGTTTACTGTTATCACCGCACCTGAAAAAGAAAGACATTGCCAAATTTTTAGATTGTCCCCAGAACAGGAATATTCCAACTGGGGACAACTTAGTTCTGGTGACAACCAGGGATTCCCTCACTTGGATGGATTTCCTCTCACTTCCTGTTTTAGCTATGGGACAGGAAGTGAATGAACAGGGGAAACTGACAGAGGATATAACCCCTCCCTTACACTATCCAAAATGAAAAAAAGTTTGCCTTTAATTCTACCGTAAAGTGGTATTAAATTGAAAAACAAAAATGTAATAAATGCAATCAGTAGATGTAGTGGCTACATTCGTTTTCTTTTTTAGGCTAACCAGTCAGTAACACTAACAGATTTAGATGGACCTGACAAATTGAAGCTGAACCTCAGTTATAGCCAGGGCTTTTTTCAGCCGGGACTTGGCAGAACTTCGTTCTATTACCACCGGCACTGGCCCTGTGCTTGCCACACACTACTGTAATTTGTAAACACAGAAGTGTGGCTTAACACCTGAACACTGTACGCAGCACACACCTGAACCCTGCACTCTGTACACAGCACACTCCTGAAAGCTGCACTCTGGACACAGCACACTCCTGAAGTCTGCACTCTGTACGCAGTACACTGCTGAACACTGTACTCTGTACACAGTACACACCTGAACCCTTCACTTTATATGTATAACACTTGTGAACACTGTACTCTGTACACAGTACACACCTGAACCCTGCACTCTGTACACAGCACACTCCTGAAAGCTGCACTCTGGACACAGCACACTCCTGAAAGCTGCACTCTGGACACAGCACACTCCTGAAGTCTGCACTCTGTATGCAGTACACTGCTGAACACTGTACTCTGTACACAGTACACACCTGAACCCTTCACTTTGTATGTATAACACTTCTGAACACTGTACTCTGTACACAGTATACACCTGTTCCTGTGCATCTGTTCCTGTGTTTGATCCAGCTTGCCTCTGACCACTCCTGCCATCCGCCTGCATCTGACCCCGGCTTGTCTCTGACTTTGCACCTGCCTTCTTCTCTGGTTGATCCGTTGCCCACCTGTTACTGAGCTTGTACCTTGACCCTGCTCCTGCCTCCGCACCTGTTACAGTATTAGCCGTCTGTGTATGACCCGGCCTGCCTGTAGTCTCCTGTGTTCCAGTCCTCACGGAACCTCATCTCTGCCTGTTGTCCTCTGCACTCCTGTATGTGGCACCCAGATACTAGCCTGCTCCAGTCTTCAGCCAGTCTGTTGTTCCAGGCTTCTCATCTCATTGACAAGCCTCCACAGTGTCATCAGGAACTCTGGCCCAGCCCCCCAGCTAGTGATCCTGCCAGGCACTTGTGCTACTCTGCACTCCCGAGCCTCCTGTCTGCTCTATCAGGGACCTCAAGTCAGAGGCATAAGAGAGGCCTTTCTCTGCATATCAGGCTCATCTACTAGGTATGTGACAGTATCAGACCTTTGGATGAACTTTGCCAACATCTGGCCGGCTGTCGGGTCCCGGTTGGTGCGGAGCTCTAAGCAGACATGTCCTGCTTAGTGAGCTTCACGTATGCGCCTCCGATTTGGGTTATTTTCACACAGAAATGTAGCAGAATACATTTTGGCCTATGTCTATGAAGAAAGATTGTTTTTGTGCAAAATGATATAACAGAAACAAAGGAAAAATTGTTTTTCTTTTAAAAATTTTCAGTCTTTTTTTCTTTTTTCAGCAAGAAGTAAAAAAACCCATTGATGATTAAATACCACCAAAACAAAGCTCTATTTGTGTGAAAAAAAGAAAAATTCATATGGGTACAGTGTTGCATGACGGCGCAATTGTCATTCAAAATGCAACAGCACTGAAAGCTAAAAATTGGCCTGGACAGGAATGGGGTAAAAGTGCCCAGTATTGAAGTAGTTAAATGATTATAGTGCTTTACCCAAAGGAGCCGCTGTTGCTCGGGTACTCTGTTCCCAGTGCCAATGACCCACTGGGCAATGACCCACTGGGCAGCACGACACTCTCCAACACACCAAGACTGATGAGGGAATATTTTAGTTGTTCAACACACCCAGCAAATCAATAAACAAAATGACAATAACAGTAAACACCAAATACCAATTTTGTATAACACCACAAATGACTTGAGGACCAAATCTCTCTGCCCCTGAACTCTAACACTAGGTAGATTCTAACTAAGGGGTTGTACCTCCAAATCCCTCCCTGTGGCCAGTGTATTTGTAATCACTGGCGCCCAGTGTTGGAGTGCTCAGATTTTAGTGGATCCAACAATATATGGCTTAGGTACCCAAACTGTATCCTAAAGTAAGGTGTCACTGTCCCTTTAAGAATTGGGCAGTAAGTTGTGGCCAGCAATCTATGATTACACCTCCTCCCACTCTCTAGCCTCTGGGACCAGTGATGTTGGCTGCAACTCAGGACCTGGCAGTGATGATCTCTCACAGAACCAATGATGTCAGTGGTGACACAGGACCCGGCAGTGGTCATCTCTCACAGAACCAATGATGTCAGTGGTGACACAGGACCCGGCAGTGGTCATCTCTCACAGAACCAATGATGTCAGTAGTGACACAGGACCCGGCAGTGGTCATCTCTCACAGAACCAATGATGTCAGTGGTGACCCATGTAGCACCCTGGAGTTTAGGCAGGGTTGCTCCTCACAAATTTACTTGCCAGGAATAATTATCCTGGTTGATTGTTTGAGATCTATTGATTTCTCCCTAACTTTGGCCTTGTTGCACTTTTCTCTTCTACCACTAGGTGGCCGGGCACTTGGTGGTAATAGATATGAGAAGGACAACGAAAGTCAGGTTATGGGTATATGGGGTATCTCATCCAATGGGCAGGGGTTTTCTTGAATCCCTTGGCCTGCTGGGAGAGCCTATATATTCGGAAGAGGTAAGGTGATCTGTGTTCTGTGCCACCTGGACGACTATCCGGCGGATTTGTGTTGTACTGCCCGGGCTGCTAGGCCGGAGATGGGATCTATCTATCCCGGGACCGAGCAGGCCAGTGGGGTTGAAGCTTGAGAGGTATCTAGAGTGCCAAGCTAGGGACCCAGCAGAGAAGTGGGGGAGACGCTTGGGCCTAGTGAGAGACCGGGAGCTCAGTGTGCTGAAGAACCACAAGGAGCGATTGTAGTGAAAGTGAAGGAACTGTTTCGTTTGTGTTAAGAACTGTTAAAGACAGTTGACATAGGAGACAGCATTCTTGCACATGCAGATGTGGTGTCTTGCTGGATGCCTTTCCCTGCATGGCTGTCCTCCTATTGAAGTCTCTGAGTTTGCCAATTAATCTTGCAACTACCTAAGGGTGTCCTGGCCCTAACCTTCTCTCCCGCAGAGAAGAGAAATAAACTTTCTTTTGCACCCAAGAAGTATCTGGCCCCAAAACTTTAACTACTCTGCATCCACCATGCCTCACAACCCACTACATACAGAAGGATGTCAGCTATCCCTGGCACTGGAGGTTCTCATTAGATCAAAGGAGGCTTGGGACCTTGCTACACTCAGGACCTGGCAGTGGTGATCTCTCACAAAACCAATGATGTCAGTGGTGACTCAGGACTTGGCAGTAATGATTTCTCACGGAACCAATGATGTCAGTGGTGACTCAGGACCTGGCAGTGTTGATCTCTCACAGAACCAATGATGTCAGTGGTGACTCAGGACCTGGCAGTGGTCATCTCTCAAAGCTGTGACCTTTGGGTAGCTGTAGCAGTACAGTGTATTGCTAACTCCGACATGGTGAACACTCCAGCAGGCACCTCTCCAATACAGCAGCCCACTCAGATGGCCACTGCCCCCATAAGACTACCTCAAGCCCAGGGCTTCTCTCTCCTTTTCTGCCTCTCATCTCTTTCCTGCTGGGATTTGTAGTCTCATCCAATCCATTGCTTAGTAGAGAGCTGTCTTGCGGACTACATTCCCCACAATTCCAGGAGTTCCCCAGCAGTGTTTGTCCTCTCCTAAGCTTGATGGTGAATGGGGAACTCCTCTGGCTGCAGCCCAGCCCAGCAGAGCATCCTGTGTCCTCTGTTTTTCTCTCTCCTCTCCACACACAGCAGCTCCTCTGGCTCTCTAGTGGTCTTGGAGAGGAGAGAAAGTGTGCAGTAATAACACTTGCGGCCTGGTCCATTCTGTGGATCGGAATACACAATCATAGAGATACTAAAATAATGTGTAATTATTACCTTTTCATAGCAAGCTACCAATGAAAAACAATAGTTATGACTGTCCTGTTAAGATAAAATATGATCTAAACATGTCTACTGTTGATTTGATAGAAACCATAAAAATTAGCTCAGAGTTAAAGTGTTGGCCCACCTTACAGAAAAAATGTAAAGGTGAACTAACACTGTGCACTCTCCTCAAACTCACCCTAACCCCCACCCCCGATCCTCGCTATACTTACCTCTGGGGATGCTGAGCTGGTCTTTTTCCTTCTTCTCTGTGCAGTAGTTCCGAGACAGACCAGAGTGATTCACTGTGCAGGCACTGACCAATCAGAATTGCTTTGGTCTATCCGAGAAGCGCAAATCATGAACACACTATTTTGGGGGGGGTGTGGGTACCCAGTTTTGATAGGTATCTGCGCCTCACTTCCGCTGCAATCACCTAGCCAATCCCAGCGGAAGTTAGGCCCCCTCCCTCCCCGCAACCTCCTGAGACAAGTCCCAGATTCCAAAAGGCTGTGATACCATTTAGAGCGCAGCACAGCTCATGCATGCGCAGTAGGGGGCCAGATGTGAAACCGCACAGAGTCACAGTTGGCTTCCTATACTCAACATGGTGGCATCCATATCTCATCAATCCATATCCAGCACCCATCTTCAATGGAAAACCTGTGTCTAGGACCTGGTCAGTCAAGGATTCACATTCTAACACATTAATATCTTTAAATATATATTTAAAGTTTGTAACTATACTGTATATCACAATAGTGTCTAGATAAAAAGGAAGTAAGGTCATGTGGGTCTGTCCAGATGTTAAGATCTGAACCATTGTTTCCCGTGCACTGCACTGCATCATCTGAGTGGTAATTATAGAACTTTACACCACAATATGTTTTTTTTGCATGCTTTGTCAGTGTTGGCTTGGTTCCTGTTTATGCCTAGAACAATATTTTGCTTTCAGACCTTCCAAATGTCTAGTCCAATGAACAGGGTGTGCTAGCAGTATGTAGAATAACATCTGCACAAAATCCAGAAGGGTTTATGCAAACAGCATTTGGGCTGATGAAACCAGGTTGATGCTGAATGACTTTATATATTCTGATGCCATGGTGGTTATTGCAGCGGACACAGCTGGATGAACCTAAGATGAAGGATGTAGGAAAAATTTCAATAGCATTTCTCCTTGGGCACAGAGGTGCTGCTGAAATGCAATGAAAAGCCCAGGAGCTGAAGTGCTAGGCATAGCACTGGATCTTGTCTTTCAGCTGGGAGTCCTAGCCTGAGTCGAATGCAAATCCACCAGTCCCTGCTTGTACCTTGTGCAGAAAGAAAAGTATTGCTTGCTACCAGTGCAGGAACTTTACACATATTAAATGTTGTATTTTGGAACTTTTCTGCAGATATTTACTGGCTACCCTGGTAAAATGTGAATGTTTTCCATTTGACACAACAGAGGCTGTCCAATATGTAATATATTATTATTATTTCAGGTACTTATATAGCGCCGTCAATTTACGCAGCGCTTTACATATACATTGTACATTCACATCAGTCCCTACCCTCAAGGAGCTTACAATCTAAGGTGTATATATAATACTATTTACAAATTTTGATTCAGCACACCACTTTTGAACATTAAACCGGCCATGACAGTAGAGTTCTTCATTAATAAAGTACTGTATTCACATGTGGGGGAGACTGAGGTAGGGACATTTTTCACCTGGGTCATTCCTAATAGGATATGTTGGGCTTATGGCTGGAGAGGAGATACTACATTACTGAGATAATGCTCAGAGTGGGACTTGCAGTGATATATTGTAGAGTGGGTGTTATATAACTTTTAAACCCTGTGATCACATCGTTGTACACATCTGTGAATTGATGTTTGTACTTTTACAATAAATCCCCCTTTTTTGACCTGCACCATATGGAGCCTTTTTGTTTCCTATCATCTTTATGTCGGTCTGGGTGAGAGCATCTTTTTATCCACCATCCACATCTGGATCGATCCCCAACTGGATCCCAGTTCCATCTGAGTCCCGTGTAGTTGGACTTCCAGGCTGTTGCCAATACGAGCTCGATTGACTCACTGCTGCTGGCACGTGAGTCCACTTTGTCTGGTAATAGTATTTATCATATTTCTTTGGTGGAAGATACACTATCTCTGGCATCCTAATGGCTAGCCACTTATCTCTATTTTCCAGGTATCACCTCAAGAGTGGATCTTAAGTTGCTTATATTTACGGACATTTGCTTTAATGAGCTTACCAGTTGCAAATTCATGTTTACACTTGTTTTTCTTTTTTTTAGTCACTGGACTTGACCAAACATCATTGTTTTAGCATACTGTATATTATTATGTAGCGCCCTGCTCCTTTTGACCAGGCACTCGCAGGTAAATTTCGTTTTTGGCTGAGCTGTAACCAGCTCAGATTGAATGTGTATAGTTTATTGGATCTGTTCTGGAATTTACTTGGTTGTGCAGTTCCCACTGTTGCCAGTAGGTGTCACTGGTGCCATGGGACAGTGTGTGAATAACAACTTAGTGAAACTTTAATGAATATTATTCTTTCAGAAATAGCCCAGTGGGAGGTTCTTGCTGCTGTGCTTTCTGGGGGACAGTATTTATGGGACAGATGCCATGTGCTAGGAGGAGTTCTTACCTCGTGGCCCTCCAGGCTGGAGGGCTGCGTTACTGCAGCTGTGCAAGTAGGCCCAGAAGCCTGTCTGGGGCCTACTACCGCAGAGGTGGTCCTTAGGCTGTTTTGCCTGGGTGGAGGAAGCCGATCCAGGGGAGGACCCTTGCTGGAGAGAGTCAGGATGAAGGCTGGTCTCTCAGAAGGGCCTGGTGACTTACTTGGAGAACGCACCTATCTCTAACCTACTCTAACAGTACTGCCAGGATGGCTTAAAAGTTCTGGTACTGTGAAGAAGCTGTTCTATATTCAAACTACCCTTACAGTATAGCCGGATGGCTTAAAGGTTCTGGTACTGGAAGCTGTTCTACAATTCAATCAAGGTAAATAACTGTCTGGCTGCTAAGTTTGTGAGAGAGACTTATCCAGGCACATGCTGGCGGCTAAGCCTGTGAGAGAGGCTTGTCCAGACATTTTGCAGGTTGCTAGATTTGTGGCAGAGATCTACCCCGCCATACAAGATTTACAGAGAGAAAGCTGTGTTTTGTCCTCTATTCTGAAGAGTCTGTAAGTGATCTGCTACAAAAAGGTATCTGCAACTTCCCCTCAACCTCTTTACTACTACTTCTTTCAAGTTTTTCATTAAAGCTTTGAAAAATACTAAAGTGACTGGCGCCCGTATTTGTTCTCACTTCCCATTATAGCCATGGACTCAGCCCTGGGGTGAATGTAAGCCTGCTCCCGGTATCTGGAGGTGTCTCTTTGTTCCCAGTATACTCAGGGGGGCGCTACAATTATTTCTTGTTTTCCCATTTTCAATGCACTGTAATATGCTGTCTTCTTGATGGTCTTTAAGCACTACACTGTGTCTTCACATGTTATATAACTATTTGATCCCTGGGATCACGGCATCTGGCGGGGGGGGGGGGGAGTATTTCAGCAGTGGCTTCTTTTGTATTCCTAAACAAATGACAAGAGATGCAAAGAAAGCTGATGCTGGATAATGTAAATCTGTACATGTCATGAAAGGGCCACTTAATTGTATTTACCCCCAGACCAAGGGTTCCAAGTCCTAAATCACAGTACTTTATTATATAGAGCCAAAGGAAGTTGGCATACTTCTAAAGATTAGCCCTCTGCCAAGCACATCTTAGTTGTGGTGGTTGTTCTGTCTGGAAATTATAACGGTTCTTACAGAATTTAACCCTACTATCAATGATGCTGCTTAGTGATGGGCAGAACACCCCCGGGTTCTGTTCTACTTCAGAACTCCAGAACAGTGAAAAAGTTCTGACTAGAACCCAGAGCCATATTAAAGTCTATGGGACCAGAACTCGAAAAATCAAAAGTCCCCATTTTTAAGGCTTATATGCAAGTTATTGGCCATAAAAAGGGTATGGGGGCCCGGGTACTGCACTGGGGGACATGTATCAATGCAAAAAAAAAATAAAAACTTTTAAAAAATATTGTTTTTAAATGAGCAGTGATTTTAATGATGCTTAACCACTTCAATAACAGGCACTTACCCCCCTTTCTGCCCAAGCCAGTTTTCAGCTTTCAGTGCTGTCACTTTTTTTAAATGACAATTGCGCGGTCATGCTACACTGTACCCCAACAAAATTTTGTTCCCACAAATAGAGCTTTCTTTTGGTGGTATTTGATCATCTCTGCGGTTTTTAGTTTTTGCTAAACAAATAAAAAAAGACTGAAAATTTTGAAAAAAAAAAAAAGTTTTTCTTATTTTTCTGTTATAATTTAAAAAAAAAGGTAAGTTTTCTCCTTCACTGACAGGCACTGATAAGGCGGCACCAATGAGATGGCACTGATGGGTGGCACTAATATGCAGCACTGATGGGCATTGATAGGCAGCACTGATAAGCACTCATAGGTGGCACTGGTGGGTACTGATAGGTGACACTGATGGGCACTGAAAGGCTGCACTGATGGGTACTTATGGGTGGCACTGATAGGTGGCACTGCTGGGCACTGATAAGCGGCACTGATGGGCACTGATAGGTGGCACTGATGGGCACTGATTGCACTGATAGACATCACTGGTGGCACTGGCAGGCATTTTTAATGGGCACTGATTGGCAGCTGCCTGGGCACTGATTGGCATATCCCTGGTGGTCTAGGGTGGCATACCTGGATTTCCTGTGTGGTGGCCATCCCTGGTGGTCCTGGCGGCATCCTAGTGGTTCTGGGCGGGCATCCGGGGGGGGGGCTGTGCTGATAAACAATCAGCACAGACCCCCCCCCGTCAGGAGAGCCGCGGATCAGCTCTCCTCTACTCACGTCAGTCAGACGCAAGTGAGGAAAAACCGATAAACGGCTCTTCCTGTTTACATCGTGATCAGCCGTGATTGGACACAGTCGATCACGTGGTAAAGAGCCTCCATCAGAGGCTCTTTATCAAGATCAGTGATGCGGTGTGTCAGACTGACACACCACAACAGCAATTGCCGTGCTGCGTGCTCCCTAGAGTGCGCAATCGCGGCTTATCCTGCTGGACGCCATGACACCCAGTCAGGATAACTGAACCATCGCCCCGGCCGTCATTTTGCTATAGGCGGGGCGGGAAATGGTTAAAGCGAAACAATAAAAATGAAAAATTCCTTTAACCACTTGCCGCCCGCCATATAGCAATATGACTGCGTCAAAGTGGTTTAGTAATCCTGATCGGAGGTCATATGACGTGATCAGGATAACAAGCCGGCCCCCCCAGTGCCCACAACAGTGCCAATCAGTGCCCATAAAAGTGGCAATTAGGGCCCCATCAGTAATGCCTGTCAGTGCCCTTCAGAGGCCACTCAGTCATGCCTGTCAGTAGCTCCTCATCAGTGGTGCCTATCCAGTGCCACCTATCTGTGCCCATCAGTGCTGCCTATCAGTGCTGCTTAACAGTGCAATTAGTGCCGCCTATCAGTGCCATCAGTGCTGCCTATCAGTGCACATCAGTTGGTTTTTTTTCGGCATTTTTTTGTTTATAGCGCATAAAATAAAAACCGCAGAGGTGATCAAATACCACCAAAAAAAAGCTCTATTTGTGGGAAGAAAATGATAAAAATTTTGTTTGGGTACAGGGTTGCATGACCGTGCAATTGTCATTCAAAATGCAACAGCGTTGATAGCTGAAAATTGTCCTGGGCAGGAAGGGGCGAAAGTGCCCAGTATTGAAGTGGTTAAATATAGTGCTTGTGGGGTCCCCTTAGTCTGCCTGTGGCACATATGTACTGTGTATAGAACCTGTTGCAGCAAAGCTGACATATAGAAAGAAAATACATAAAGAAAAAAAAGGACATTTAAATTAATTTTCCCTGCAAGCTTTCTTTATTTAGTAAACAACGGCTTGGAGAGCCAGTCTGTATGATGAGGCCACAATTTAGTGCATTCAGAACAAGATTAGAAATTTTTTGGATAAATGATGATGTCTCTTTGGTAGACTTTGGATGGAAATAACAAAGTTTTGCACCACAGTGAGCAAGCCTTGTGTAAAGAGCCAAATTATACTGCAAATTTTCCACATTTTGTCATGTTACAACCAAAATTGTGAATTTTATGTGATAGACCAACACAAAGTGGCACATAATTGTGAAGTGGAAGGAAAATGATAAATGGTTTTCATTTTTTTTTTTACAAATAAATATGTGAAAAGTGTAGCGTGCATTTGTATTCAGCCCCCCTGAGTCAATACTTTGTAGAACCACCTTTCGCTGCAATTACAGCTGCAAGTCTTTTTTGGTATGTCTCTACCAGCTTTGCACATCTAGAGACTAAAATTTTGCCCTTTCTTCATTGCAAATAGCTCAAGCTCTGTCAGATTGGATGGAGAGTGTCTGTGAACAGCAATTTTCAAGTCTTGCCACAGATTCTCAATTGAATTTAGGTCTGGACTTTGACTGGGCCATTCTAATAGGGCGTACACACGGTCAGACTTTGTTCGGACATTCCGACAACAAAATCCTAGGATTTTTTCCGACGGATGTTGGCTCAAACTTGTCTTGCATACACACGGTCACACAAAGTTGTCTGAAAATCCGATCGTTCTAAACGCGGTGACGTAAAACACGTACGTCAGGACTATAAACGGGGCAGTGGCCAATAGCTTTCATCTCTTTATTTATTCTGAGCATGCGTGGCACTTTGTCCGTCGGATTTGTGTACACACGATCGGAATTTCCAACAATTTCCGGATTTTGTTGTCGGAAAATTTTATCTCCTGCTCTCCAACTTTGTGTGTCGGAAAATCCGATGGAAAATGTCCGATGGAGCCCACACACGGTCGACAACACGCTCCGATCGGACATTTTTCATCGGAAAATCCGACCGTGTGTACGGGGCATAACACATAAATATGCTTTGATCTAAACCATTCCAAAATCCGTTGTCGGAAATTCCGATCGTGTGTACACAATTCCGACGCATGCTCAGAATCAAGCAGAAGAGCCGCACTGGCTATTGAACTTCATTTTTCTCGGCTCGTCGTACACGTTGTACGTCACCACGTTCTTGATGTTCAGAATTTCCGACAACATTTGTGTGACCGTGTGTATGCAAGACAAGTTTGAGCCAACATCCGTCGGAAAAAAATCCATGGTTTTGTTGTCGGAAAATCCTATCGTGTGTACAGGGCATAACTGCTGAAGAAAAGCATTCCCACAACATGATGCTGCCACCACCATGTTTCACGATGGGGATGGTGTGTTCAGGGTGATGTGCATGTGCTAGTTTTCTGCCACACATAGTGTTTTACTTTTAGGCCAAAAAGTTCATTTTTGGTCTCATCTGACCAGAGAACCTTCTTCCACATGATTGCTGTGTCCCCCACATGGCTTCTCGCAAACTGCAAACAGGACTTCTTATGGCTTTCTTTCAACAATGGCTTTCTTCTTGCCACTCTTCCATAAAGACCAGATTTGTGGAGTGCACGACTAATAGTTGTCCTGTGGACAGATTCTCCCACCTGAGCTGTGGATCTCTGCAGCTCCTCCAGAGTTACCATGGGCCTCTTGGCTGCTTCTCTGATTAATGCTCTCCTTGCCCGGCCTGTCAATTTAGGTGGACGGCCATATCTTGGTAGGTTTGCAGTTGTGCCATACTCTTTCCATTTTCGGATGATGGATTGAACAGTGCTCTGTGAGATGTTCAAAGCTTGGGATATTTTTTTAAAACCTAACCCTGCTTTAATCTTCTTCACAGTTTTTTCCCTGACCTGTCTGGTGTGTTCCTCGGCCTTCATGATGCTGTCTGTTCACTAAGGTTCTCTAAAAAACCTGTGAGGGCTTCACAGAACAGCTGTATTTATCTTGAGATTAAATTACACTTGGTGACTTCTGAAGGCAATAGGTTCCACTAGATTTTAGTAAGGGGTATCACAGTAAAGGGGGCTGAATACAAATGCACGCCACATTTTTCAGATATTTATTTGTAAAAAAGTTTGAAAACCATTTATCATTTTCCTTCCACTTCACAATTATGTGCCACTTTGTGTTGGTCTATCACATAAAATCCCAATAAAATACATTAACGCTTTTGGTTGTAACATGACAAAATGTGGAATATTTCAAGGGGTGTGAATACTTTTTCAAGGCCCTGTAAGTATGTCTTTTTAAATTAAAAAGGTATTGCCACTTTGTCAGTATCTCCTGACAGCCCACCCTCTGCAGTAAGATATGCAGCAAAAATGCAGCAAACGATCTGACAGAGCGGAGAGATGGCAAATGAGAGTGGATGGGTGAGTATACATTTCTGCTGGGGTGAGCTATCAGGTGACACTGGGTCTGATTTACTAAAAGTAAATATACTGTTTACTTTGCAAGGAAAGTTTCTCCAGAGCTTAGTGAATGTGGTGAAGCTCTGCTGACTTTCATCATCCAATCAAGTGCAAGCAAAAACATGATTAGGTTTTCTTTGCAAAGTAAAATTTCTACACATTGACTAAGCTCTGGGGAAAATTCCCTTGCAAAGTGAAACTTCTCTTGTAAATGAACAGTCTAATTGCCTTTGGTAAACTGTCACTTTGCAATAAACCCTATGCCGATGGTTAATATAGATACTGTGGGTTTGGTTTACTAAAGGCAAATAGACTGTACGCTGCAGAAGCAGTTGCTCCAGAGCTTAGTAAATGAACAGAAGCTCTGCTGCTGACTTTGCTGACTTCCATCATCTAATCATGTGCAAGCAAATATGTTGTTTTTTTTTTTTCTCCCTTGCATGTGATTGGGTATTCTTTGCAAAGTGAAGCTTAACCTCATTTACTAAGCTCTGGAGCAACTGCACTTGCGGAGTGCAACTACACTTTGCAAAGTGCACACTCTACTTGCCTTTAGTAAATCAACCCCTGTATATATTTTAAAAAGAAAATACAATTTCAAAAAAGAGTACTGGCTCTGGATCAGTGAGTCTATTGTGGGACAGGACCAGAGATGGATTGAGTATTGCAACTGAAGTTTCTGTTTTTTTATTTTTAAGTAATTCTGAGGAAATCATTTATTCATTTAAACTGAACTTAGGCTTTGAAACTGCTTTAAGGTTTGTATTGTTGTCTGTGTCCCTGTTGGAGGAGATCCATTCTCTCTATTTCTTCTAAAGACCATAGATATCAGGATAGAAAGTAAACAGGCATCCATAATCTTATAAATTTTACGATTGTCAGTTGTAATAGGATGGGGACTACAAACTATCAAAGGTAGGGTGTCTCCTTATATTGGGGGATTACGTACAGGGAAATCTCTCTGATGGGGACGTAGCAACAAATAGCTGACAGAGCTTCTGACCCATCTCCACTGTATCCAAAACTGAAAAGTAAACTTCACTTTAAATACAGTTACTAAAGCAGTTAGAGGAGACTATGGGTAATAATTTATATAAGTTCACTAGAACCAAGTCAGATTGCCGGTTCCATCAAGGAATCCTGATAACTTCCTTTACTAAGCATAGTAAAAGAATGCTTCCTCTCAGAAATTGTGAGACTCCTGTTCAAAACAGTCTCCCATGGTCATAAAGTAAAATTTTGTCTTAGTTCCAGACTCATACATTATGGTGTACAAAGCAGACATAATGCCTATGGCAACGGGTGTATGTGCACATATGTTCTCAAAATGTTTGTTGTGAAGAGCACTAATTTTGTGTAGATTCCTGAGGCAGTGGAAAACCTGATCTAAACAGAAGGATTCCAAGGGTGGTGAGGGGTGGGTGTGATATTTGGTGATAAAGTCTTTTGAAAACAATAATCTACCAATATAAAGAATGTTTGTAAGTTTAAGGAGACTTTTCTGGTTCCACCATTAAACATTGACTTTCCCCAATGCCAATTTAGGGTTTTAAAACCATTCTAAAAGTGTAGATGTTGAGGAAGAAGTTTATATTAGGTTTAGCTTTTGCCAAAGAGTTATGAAGCGGTGGGTGATGGGTGGGGAACCTCTAGTAGGGGAGTTAGGATGCCCACGTGTCCCGGATTGCCCGGGACTGTCCCCCAATTGCCATCTCTGTCCCTGGTCCTGGGCACCTTCATTCTGGGACAATACAGTGTCCCGGAGTGAATATGAGGACACAGCCCTACTAACTAGTAACCTAATTTCCAGAACTGGTTGCTAGGGCCGGCCCCACCTGGCATGTAGCAACCAGTGATGTCACAGACTCTCACTCTCGTAGACAGTGAGGCCGGGAGCAAGGCCCATGCCTAGTGCTGCACTGCTGTCTCCACCTCAGCACCTCCTCCTTCTCCGGTACCCGAGGAAAGCAGCAGGGACTGGTGTGATCGTCTATCCAGATAGTGTCTGAGTGTCTTCTCTCTCCACCCACCTCCTTCTCCGGCGCCTGGTGGCATGCAGAGGGAGTGACAGCAGCTGGGACTGGTTGTCTGGTGTCTGTTCTGTGTGCTGCTACTGGATCAGATCGACGGCTGCCCAAGTGCCAGACTTCTCCTTCTCTCACCCACAGCCCGACTCACTGTCCACAGTAATGAAGGTGACAGAGGGGAACATGGATGGCATTGACAAGCGACATTACTGCGGGTGGCAAGTGGTATATTGCATCTGGTGACAGGCTATGGGTGGCAAGTGGAACACTGTATATAGTGGCAGGCAATGGGTGGAAAGTGGCACACTGCATCTGATGGCAGGCTATGGGTGGAAAGTGGCACACTGCATCTGGTGGCAGGCTATGGGTGGCAAGTGGTACACTGCATCTGGTGGCAGGTTATGGGTGGCAAGTGGCACACTGCATCTGGTGGCAGGCTATGGGTGGCAAGTGGCACACTGCATCTGGTGGCAGGCTATGGGTGGCAAGTGGCACACTGCATCTGGTGGCAGGCTATGGGTGGCAAGTGGCACACTGCATCTGGTGGAAAGTGACAAGCTCAGGGTTTCCACTGATTATGCATTATGGTGAGCTGAACTATTTCATTATATATTACAATGTAGTAAAAGAAAAAATGTGGTTTGATCATCCAAATCAAGCATGATGTCGGGATGATTTAGGTGCTAACACCAGCCATTCACCCGACAAATACACCCCCTGCCAAATTCCCCATCAACCCTGAGACTACACCCCCCCCCCCCCCCACCTCATCTTTTTTTGGAAAAGGGGGTGTTCCTGAATGGCAGTTTGGAAATGTGGTCACCCTAAGGGGAGTACATGTTTTCTTTTCAGGAACACACAAGTTAGTATGAGGACTGTTAATGACCTACAGAACTTTTCGGTTTGTGAAACAAAGGTGACTGTGAGAGCAAATATTGTTTCACAATTAGAGTTACTATATATGCCAGGAACCTTCAAACTTTGAATCTCTACCTCCAATGTAAAGCAAATCCATAATGTATTGCATCTTATGCACTAGTTCATGGAACTATGTGTTCCATGAGTACAGAGATAAGGTCTCACCTTATTTAAATTATGATTATTTTTCATGTATTTTCTCATGCAAATTTAAGAAAAAGGTTAGCTATACTGCATGTGAGTTTAAAGTTCATTTTAGTTCAGGACTGGGCTGGCATTTTATGTGTTGTCCACTGTTAAGTGTAATTTGTTAGATATGACAATGAGATATTTTTGGTACTGCCACTTTCAGCACCCCCCCCCCCCCCCTTCCCAAAATATTACCCCTGTACAGGCATAGGGGAGGTCTGGCATGCAATCGCCTGGTATCAACCCATATGCCTTTCATCACTAGAGGTGCCTAAAAGAGGGGTATCTAACAAAAATGTATCACCCCATCAAAGCACCAGGCTTATGAGATGGTGTAGGATTCAGGTATAGAGTTCTGTGTAATTTACCCCAAATAGGTAAGTAAGTTTCTACCTCCTGCTGTCAGATGAACCTGACCAGACTGGGGAGCTACTCTCAAAGGAGCCTAAGGTATGTACCAACAAGAATAAATCCCAGGAAGGTAAGAGCTCTTTAAAAATTGCCCCTATATTTTGTAAGACGCAGGTAAAAACTACTAATTCAGAAAAAGCCATCCCATATTCTCAGGCATCTAAAACAAAGCCTTTTATTAAGAGATGTTGTACCACTTTAAATAAGATAAAATGCCACTTAGGCCCCTTTCACACGGGACGGATCCGTGTTGATCCGCCCCGTGTTTATCCGCTGCTCAGCGGGGATCGCTCCGCTTTCCCCAGCTGAGCAGGCAGATGACAGGGCGGGACCCGCACACTGTGCAGGGACCGCCCTGTCAGATCTCCGCTCTCCCCTATGGGGGATCGGAGGAACACGGACAGACGGTAGGATTTTCTTCCGTCCGCAGAATTGGACGAGAGCGGAGGCGGACGACATCGGGTGTTAGCGGATGTACATCCGCTGACACCCGCTATCCCATAGGGATGCATGTATGTCCGTATTTCATCCGAAAACGGATGGATGAAATACGGACATACAGTCCGCATGTGTGAAAGGGGCCTTATGTGGTTTATTTGGCCACATTGCGAGATTCTGTCTATCCAGTTCCAGTCAAAAAGTCAGTAAGCATAATCCATACAGGACCAAAAGACGTGATTTTGAAGTGTACTCTGCACGCTTCGCCACATGGCCTAGGTGTAAGAAGTACGGACCACATGGGTCAGGGGTCCCATTCCAAACTCCTGAGATTGCATCCATACAGGCTTAGAAGGGGCTAACGAAATGGGATGGATCTCTGAAAGAATTTCAACCTTACCAAACAAATGTTGTGGGTTTAAGAAGAAGCACAGGATTATAGCAAACATGCTAGCTAATTGTGTGAGTGTGTGTGTGGAATATGAAATATATGTTGCGTTGTCTAACTCTGAGGTCTGTTGTCTCAGCTGCTGTGACAGCCCACCCAAATGACCCCTTCTTCTTTCTGACCAGGTCAGTGAAAGTGTAAAGCGAATTGTATTGACATGCAAATTACCTGAGCCAAAATAATTATCTAATACTAAACTGAAAGGTGCATTTACTAAATTGTGTTTGTTTTCCAGAGAAGACAGTTCTGCGAGAGGAAATGGTACCGCTAAAAGGTTTATTACAATTTGCTAAATTTTTTTCTCACCATGGTGAATACATTTTTTGGGGGGGCATTATTGGTATACCATAAAAATAGGATTTTTTATAACAGCTTACCTGTAAAATCCTTTTCTTTTGAGGTACATCACGGGACACAGAGCATCAGTAATTACTGATGGGTTATGTAGTATCACAAGGTGATTGGACACTGGTCACACCCTTGACAGGAAGTTCAACTCCCTATATAACCCCTCCCCTTTACTGGGGATACCTCAGTTTTGTAGCAAAGCAATATAAGTGTATTAGAAGAAGGGCGGCACCTCTGTGTCCCCTGATGTACCTCAAAAGAAAAGGATTTTACAGGTAAGCTGTTATAAAAAATCCTATTTTCTTTCTCGTACATCACGGGACACAGAGCCTCAGTAATTACTGATGGGATGTCCCAGAGCAATGCTATTTGAGGGGAGGGGACCACACACGTAGGGTGTAATCAGACCTGAGGACCTCGTTCTGCTGCCTGCAGCACACTACGCCCAAAGGCGATATCCTCATGCCTTCCCACATCCACCTGATAAAATCTGGTGAATGTATGGACTAAAGACCAGGTTTCGGCCTTGCAGATTTGAGCCATAGAGGCCCTGAGATGCACTGCCCAAGAAGCACTAATAGCCCTTGTGGAGTGTGCCTTGATTTGAAAAAGTGGAATTTTCTGTTTAAAACTGTAAGCTTGAATAATCATTTGTCGAATCCATTTTGAAAGGTAGACTTTGACGCTGCCTGTCCTTTATTGGGACCTTCCGGCAGTACGAACAAAACATCCGTTTTGCGAATTTGAGCAGTTGCTTCCAGATAGGCCTTGACTGCTCTTACTACATCCAAGGAATATAGTGACCTTTCTTCCGTAGAACAAGGATCTGGGAAAAAGGAAGGCAGAACAATATCTTGGTTTAGATGGAAATCTGAAATCACCTTCGGCAAAAAGCTAGGATGAGGGCGCAATACCACTCTATCCTTATGCAAGATTAAATAAGGCTCTTTACAGGAAAGATCTGCTAATTCTGATACTCTTCTAGCAGAAGAAATGGCTACCAGAAAAATTAACTTTCTTGTCAACAAGACGAAGGGAATTTGACGTATTGGTTCAAAAGGCTGTCTTTGTAAGACTGACAGAACCAAATTTAAGTCCCAGGGGTTTAGGGGTGCCTTAACCGGGGGATAAAGGCGCATCACCCCCTGCATAAAGTTTCGGACCAAAGAATGTGAAGCAAGTGGCCATTGAAATAATACTGATAAGGCCTAGACCTGGCCCTTGATGGTAGTCAAGGCCAGCTTCATTTCTAATCCCATTTGTAGAAAGCCAAGAATTCTACCTATGACATATTTCCTGGGATGCCAACCCCTGGCTTCACACCAGGATACATAAGTCTTCCAGACTCTATGAAAATTACTCTGGAAGCTGGCTTCCTTGCATTGATCAATGTAGAGTTCACAGGACCTGAAAGCCCACAATTCTTCATAACCTGGGTTTCAATAGCCAAACCGTCAAATTTAGCGTTTGTAAGGCAGGATGGAATACTGGACCTTGAGATAACAGGTCTGGACGTGACGGTAGGGTCCACGGGGAACCCACTGTCATCTTTACTATTTCTGCATACCAAGCTCTTCTGGGCCAAGCTGGGGCCACCAGAAGTACCGACTTCTTTTCCTGCCTGATCCTGCGAAGGAGTCGTGGCAGTAGCAGAATAGGAGGGAATGCATAAATCAGTGAGAACCGATGCCACAGAATCACCAATGCATCTGTCCCGCATGCAAGAGGATCCCTTGTTCTTGCCACAAACTTAGGTATTCCAAGTAGTTGACTGTAGTGACCAAGTTCTGGTCCAGGCAGGCTACCGACCGGTCTATCAAGAGCAGGTCGTCTAGGTATGCTATGACAGTTATACCTTGGGCCCTTAATCTGGCTAGAGGAGGAGCCAAGATCTTTGTAAACACCCGAGGTGCAGTGGCTAGCCCGAAAGGCAGGGATGTGAACTGAAAGTGGCGTTTTTCTACTTCGAAATGCAAGTACTTTTGATGAGCAGGGAAAATGGGCACATGCAGGTACGCATCTCTGATGTCTATCGATGCCAGAAATTCTCCTCCTTGTAGGATGGAGACTACTGATCGAATTGATTCCATGCGAAAGGATCGAATCTTTAGGAATCGGTTTAGATCCTTTAGACCCAGAATAGGTCTGACATCTCCATTTGGTTTTTGAACCGTGAAAAAGTTTGAATAAAACCCCAATCCCTGCTCCTCCGTGGGAACCACCACGATGACTTTTTGCGACAATAGTTGCTCTAACACTAGAAGGAGAGACTGCTTTTTCACTGGATCTCTGGGGACATTTCATCTGAGGAATCGAGGAGAGGGAAATACTCGGAACTCCAGTTTGTAACCTAGGGTTACCGTGGAGATTACCCATTTGTCCTGGAAATCTTCCTGCCAGAGCTTTGAGAACTGTAGCAGTCTTCCCCCCACCCGGGCTAGCGGGGGCGCTCCTTCATAAAGAGGCTTTAGCGTCTTGTCTAGTAGGCTTCTTCCCCCAGGACTTCTTTTGTCCCTGGGATCGACTCTGAAATGTATTTCTTGAGTCTGACGGGGGAGGCCGTTGCGACTGCCTGGAGGCTGATGCTCCTGGCACCGGGGAAAGCGCCCGTTTAAAAGAGGGACGTTTGCTCCTTTTCTTAACTGGTAAGAGTGTGCTTTTTCCACTAGAGATCTTTTGGTTATAATTGTCCAAATCCTCTCCAAACAGCCTTGCACCACGAAATGGAAATCCAGCCAGAAACTTCTTACATGGTGATTCGGCTGACCAATTTTTCAACCATAAGATTCTACGCATATGCACCAACCCAAGCGAAAGGCGAGAAGCTTGGACAATAGAATCTCTGATTGCGTCAACAGCAAAACATAAAGCCGCTGGAAGGTTGGCCAACCCCTGGGCTTGCTGTTCAGGTAAAACTTTGAGTACCTGTTTAACATGGTCTCTTAAGTATTGACAGACTCCAATTGCTGCCACTGCAGGTTGAGCTACTGAGGAAAAAATATTTTTTAACAGGAATTCCATTTTTTTATCAGTTGGATGCCTAAGCATCTGAGCGTTGTCAACAGGACAAGTCAGACTTTTATTTACGGAGGAAATGGCGGCGTCAACTGCCGGTATACCCCGCATTTTTCTAAATTTTTCCTCCATAGGATAAAATGTTGAAAACTTTTTAGGCGGAAAAAAATGTTTATCTGGGTGATCCCACTCAGAATAAATGAGCATTTTCAGTAAATTATGAACAGGAAAAGCATGTGTTGTTTGAGGAGGCTTCAGTGAACCCAAAGAAGAGGAGGGTTCTTTAACTGACTCAGATACAGGCAACTTAAATGTGGAGCAGACCAGTCCAGCAAGGATCTGAACTAGCACCTTCTCATCCTGAGAAGCTGAAGAGAGCCCTTCTCCACTTGATTCCTCTGAAGAGGAATCATCATTCCCATCCCGATCTTCTGAGAGGGATTCCTCTCCTTTTTCCCCAGAGTTCCTCAGCTTGAGGGTCCTGGGTAACGGAGGGAGACCTAGTGCGTTTTCTTCCACTGAGTGAAGACGCAATTAAGGCCATTAGTCTTTCCTCTAGTCCATTAATGGTTGAGGAAAAAACCTCCTGCGTAATGTATACAGGGGCTGAAGTTCCAGAAGCAGATGCAGCCCCACAACCCTGACGGCTCACCCTGGCCAGCAAAGCAACAAGGTGGAGGTATCACCAAAACACTGCTGAGCGATGTAGTTCAGCAACTGCCGCTGCTACCAATGCCCAGTCTGGTGTTTTAAAGTAAATGCTGCCTGGGAGAATGCCTGTGTCCCACCTCACATGCGACCGTCAGCTCTGTGTCTCTCCATAGGCTGTGTGCACCTGAAAAAGAGTGCACTTTATAGCCTGTATAGCCAGCGATGTGGGTGTTTAATCACGCCGAACGTCGAGCTAACGCTCCGCCCCCCCCCCACTTTTTTCAAAAAAACGTGCGTTTCCCGCGCGAGCCGAGGCTCCGATCCTCGGGCCAAGCATGGAGGGGAGGCTGGGGTGGAGGAGAGAGAAGGGCCGGTGGATGGGGAATCCGCTGAAAACGCCGGTAGCGCAGCGGTAGTGGTGGCGGTGGAGCGGTAATTACCGCTATCTATTCAGACCACCTGGCCCCCCTAAATCATGGGGGGAAGCATCCCTAAGGAGAGAGCCCCCTAACCCATCCTACCTGGAGTCTGGCTGGAGAAGCGTGCAGCATGGACACTGAGACAGATAGAACAAGCATGACAAGGTATGTGCTCTTGGCAGCCCCCGGTGGCGACAATAGGCATAGCATACATTTACTTAAAGGAGAAAACCTACTAGAATTAAAAAATCCTTGAGGAATCTCCCTTACCTTATCCAGCTGCAGGGTTCTGTTTATACAGACCCAATCTTCACCTCTCACGGTGGGCTCCGTTTGAGAAACCTTCAGAGACTGGGGCCCCCTTGAATAGGAGGATCCGCAGTTCTGGCCCCGTAGAGCACCCTGCCAGGGATATGGCTGAAAAAAACAAATACTGGGTCCTAGGGTCCAGCTCTCTAAAAAGAGAAGCGTTACAGGTAAAACCTCGTTTCTTCGGACATGAGGCCCGGGTACCATTCAATTTGGCCTGAAAAAGTACTTTGAATGGATCCGGTTGCATGGTTTGCCCCAGTATAGGACATCCCTTTGGAGCTAAGCACAGCATATCTTATTTGTGACCAACACCTAAGACACTGGCGAAAAAACTGAGGTATCCGTAAACGGGAGGGGTTATATAAGGGGTTGAACTTCTTGTCAAGGGTGTGACCAGTGTCCAATCACCTTGTGATACTACATAACCCATCAGTAATTACTGAGGCTCTGTGTCCCGTGATGTAAGAAACAAAAATCCACGTGGTATTAATATGTATTAAGAAATACCTATTAATAATAAGTTGCGCTCAACAATTTTTGGTATTTTAAAAAAGTACACTGTTTATGTAATGTATATTTGTGTTTCATATGCTAATGTCTTGTTACCACAGGTATATAACCATTGGTTTGTTGTTTCTAGGCGAAAAATTGAATGTTTTATACTAAATTTTATTGGTGTTTTATCCCTCAGATTCAATAATTGAGTTTCTTGGCTTTCAGAACAAAAGGGAAACACAGCCTCACAACCTCCATAGACAATGTTTTTCTTTTTCCTGGTTTGTCAGGGTTTTTAGGTTTTCATCACCATTATTTAGTTGGTGCTTTCGTTTCAGTCTGTTTGGTTATGGTTGGACTAACTTGGGTATGTGTGGTATGTTCTGATCCAACAGGTATGAAGCTATGGTATGAACAAGTTTCTTTGCTCCACTGATTAGCCATGTTGATACTTGTAGTTCCATGGATTTAACTGTTAAGGGTTGGCTATTACATGTTATCTCACAAGACTTGTGTTTAAGACTGCTTTGATCCCCCCTACTGTTATTGTGATTAGTTACACGCCCAGCCATGCCTGGCTGTTCCAGCTCTGCTCTTTGCTATAGGCTAAGGTATGTTAATGTCCCTAGCAATCTGTGTGTCCCCAAATGTAGTTCCAGCCTGCTTCCTGTCCAGTGTCACTGTTTTCACGTGGCTATTTGTTACCAATTGTCTAATGTGTCTGTGGCGTATCTGTCAGTAATATCGGGGGGTTTCAAGGCACAACGGTCGGCTTGTGTACCCACTACTGTGCAGTGATCGCAGCGTATCAGTGCTGCAAGGGATTTTTCTTTGCTTGTTGGCCAGTTGTGTCTGGTAGCAGCAGTTCCTCGAGCTGGATACACAGTATGCAATTTTTGTTGTTCGGTTTCCTTTAGATTTACCTTCAGATGTGTAGTATGAGGGCCTGCCTGATGGCATACAAGTTGAGAAGTATATAGGTCTGGCCTTGTATTGTATAGTTTTGGGTGAGTCTGGAGAAGAGTTGTGCAGGAAGATGGTGTGGGGTGTTACCAGCTCGTGGCTGTTTTTCACCACATGGCGCTGCAACATCTCACAGTGGTTGATAAAAACCTATTACCCTATATGTGCTGAGTATACACTGAATCAAGTGCGGTCATTGTACCAGTGGCTTGCTCCCAGAGATGTGTAGACACAGGATGAGGTTTCCTGCAGGGCGCTTATTTCTGAGGAGTAACCCGAAAGAGGAGGGATGTATTCAGCACTATATTGGAGGAATAGGAGCTGGGATGGGTGTTGTTAATGGAGTGGACATCGATCTCCTGAGGAACAAACTGTCAGCTATAGCTTCAGACAGTATGCAGGGCTTTGTTGCTCAGAGAGAGGTTAATGACATTCTTGATAATATTCAACAACGTCACATAAATCCCCAGGTAAAAGTAGCTCAAGATTTTAGCCGCCATTTTAAGAGGTTTGTAGATAGTGTGGTGATACAGGGCAAAAATATGTCATGGGCTCTGGCATGCACGCAGTGGCAGGCGGAATTATCAACCAACATTAAGCTGATTGTACAGTCTCTGTATGAGGGGCAGAGGCCTGATGAGTTAGCATCACCGCTCAGTAAAACGTTGCCAAAACACGTCGCTTACACTAATCCAAAGTGGTGGTCGAATGCCTAGATGGGCTGTTCTAGTTTGGATTGTGAAAGGTGTTATGCTGTATGATCCCATATACAGAAGTGCAGACTCGGTCTGTATATTTGGTGGCATCAATGGGCTTACTGACTGAGAATTCTATCTTGTTGCATTTGAGGCTAAATTACCCACATGTGATCAGAGAAGATGGAAGCTAGAGGCAGGTTGATACTTCCCTCTGTCGGAAGCATGACCATGATGTCCTTTGTAGGCCAGGTCAATACATGGTGGTGAGCGAAAAATGTTGGGAAGATATTGCACTCTGTGTTCTGGATGGAGAGGTCATTGCTGGGAAGGAAGCACCTGGGTATTATTTGGGACATAGACGAGTTTGTTTCTTTGTCCTAAAGAATACCGATATAATGTTAGTCAAGGAACTAGAGTGTTCCTTGAACCTAACCATAGGTAGAGGTGCATTGTATACCCTGGGCATGGTCTCTGAAATCCAGGCACAGGGATGGAGTTGTGTGGGCATGCTGTATTCTCCTCAGTTAATACCCATAGGTGTCCTTCCTGTCCTAGGCTCCTTGTGTACCTTAACTAGTGGTCTGTGATCTGCATTCCAGGAAGACCAGTGCCCCAGTGTTGCACTATGCCCCTGTCATTCATGTGAGTCCTGTCTGAATAGTGTAGACTGTTTATCTTGTAGGGGCATAGGATAAAATGGTCTGATTACCGAATTGATAAAGGAGGGAGAAGGTGTGCAGCCTCTATAAAGAAACAAGTGTACCTGGTGGTAGGTGGTTTTCAATCCGGGTATTGTGACTATTTCCCATCCTTAGGAAAGAGAGGCTTAATGGAGACTGTCTTTGGAGCTGGAGGTGGGGCACTGGGTACCTTAAAACACTATGGAGCTGGAGATACTCAGGATCACCTTGGGGGGGGGGGGGGGGGGGGGTCTGGTGCTACATATCAGGGAAGGGGTTAGGAAAGCCAACTTGCTCTGTCCAGCATCACTTTGCAAGGACAGGCAGGTGGGGGTAGTATCCAGGTTGCCTATGAGTCATAATAGATTGGTGGATGACTCAGTTCCAGGATCATCAAAAATCTAACTTGCACTGTTCTCATCCCTAATGGCAGGGATGGAACATTGTGCAGATATCACGGTCAATCTGGGTACTATCCTATCAGACTCTACTGTGCTACACCCTGGAGTCCATCTTGTTCTGATGGTTTGAGTATGGACAGCCTCGGATGACTGGTACTGATGAGTGCTGGAGAAAGGAAAGTGTTGTGCTATGGGAAAAGGCAACAATGCTGGCACAGGAGGAGGTCATGTCTAATGGATGCCGGGGTAGTGTCCCAACTGGTCCTAAACAAAGTTAAAAATACTTGAGACTGGAGACCAGGGTACTGGTGCTGGTATCACACTGAGATGCACTGTTTTCAGCATCAGGTTAAATTGTACTTAGCAGGGTACACTATCTGGGGGAGTCTATTGTACATCTATTCTTGCCCTTGGCATGGATATAGCAGGAACACTGGGTTGTACCCTGGTCACCCCTGAAGAAAGTTTTTATAGCAAACCTGACATCCCCTTACACGTACTGAAACTTCCATTGGGATTTGGGGAGGAGTTAAAATTTGGGTAGTTGGGTAGTTTGGGCAACAGAATTCAGATGTGAGTGCCAACAGTCTGTGCAGGGCGTAAATAGAAGGGCCCTGCTCAAGGGGTTTATGATTTAAGGAGAGGAGGGTGGTACAAAAATAATAGCGGCTGGGAATATGGAGCTGGCTGAGGTAACATTTTAGGTGGAGGCAGGGTAGGCTTCCCGGAATAAAAGAGTTTTTTAGGTATTACCTTGTGGTGGACAGGGTAGGAGCTGGACATATTGGGGTGGGGAGTTCCAGAGGTTCTGGAGAGGTCCTGATGTTGAGCATGGGAGGAGGTAACATGGGAGCTGGAAATCAGGATGTCCTAGGAGGAGTGAAGTGGACGATTTGGGTGATCTCAAGAGCAAAAGAGGTTAATCCAAATATCTCAAACTAAGCTTTCTTAGTGGGAAAAGTTTATTCAGGTACAGTCTTAGGGCCACAGCTTTAGTAAACTCCACCCTGATGCTGTCCTGATGTGGGTAGCTATTAAGAGACTGATGTATAGTATTGTGCGCATTTAAAAAGAGGACCCTAGAACTATATTTCTCTTTTTGTTGTTTTGGGGAAAAGCCTCTAAAAAATTTTTTGAGCAATAATGTGTAGTCGGGTTTGATTCAATTCTAAAAGTTTTTGGCAACCATTGTTTTGTTCTCTCCTTTTTTTTAATATTTTTTTTTTGTACCTGACTTGTACATTTTTAGTGACAGTAATCCTGTTCACCTGTTGATCACTAATATGGGAGAGGAGTTATCTATTTTTATTTTTTTTGTTCCTCTTTATTTTTTATGTTTTTTTTTTTTTTTGCTGCTAATATATTGCTGCTGCAACAGCTGCAATGTATTATTTTTCAAGGCACTTTATAATAATTTTTCAGGACAGTTATATATTGTTTGTTTGTTTTTATAAATGCAGATTCAATGCTCTTTGACATAAAGTGCTGGGTTGAAGCAGCATTAAACCTGTATGTATGTTTGTTTTTTTTGCTTATTTTATTTTATTTTTTCTATTCTTTCTCATTCCTACTTTCTTTGTTTCATATTCTTATCTTTAATTACTTTAAGTGATGGTACCAGTCCATTAGCGGATAATGTTCTAACTTCTTCTATTAGCGGATAATGTTCTAACTTCTTCTATATTTTTAAAAGTAAATGTATTAGTCTTCTGGAACTTTTGTTTCGATATCAGAGATGAGGTGTGAATTGTTTACCGTTTCTGCTGGACTCCGTTTATAAAAGTCCAGTGGGTCCTATAGAATGGTTTCCTGAAACATTTAAGTACCTTATTTCACAAAGTATCCCTGGACATCCAGGTCTTATGTCTTAATGTAATTCTCCCTCCCCTAGTCTGCCTACTGCTTTAACCTGAGCCCCGTGAGCAGGTGTGGTGAAACCCAGGGACCTGGCTATAGCAGGCAGTGTTGACTATCCCTACCGTCAAGGGCCATGGATGATACTGGATGTTGCTCGGACTCTGTACCCTGTGGGGATCCCACTCTACTGGTTCACATTACACCCCTTATAAGTATTTAGCCTTAATGGCCACACTGCTGCTCCTGTCTGGCATTCGTCCAATAACTGTACACTGACGTTCTTCTCTTTTTTTTTTTTTGTCTTCATGTACGACTGTCCGGAGGCCGCCCAACCACCACCAGAAGACAACCAAGTCATTTCTTGAGACAGATGTGCAGCAAATAAGACTCTCCTGGAATTTCCTTCACCATGCTGAAAAGTACTGTCTCGCGGTCCAATTCAATCGGTGCAACCATTACACGGTCTTACCCAGTTACAGGACTAGATATGCCAGGATCCCGCCATCAATGTTGGGGTTCCGCTCTTCCAAGGCAGAGGGGCGATGAAACATTGCAGTACAGACACTCATGGTTTGGATGTGAAGTCTCAAAGGCACCAGGATTTCTTGGCTGTCTCAAGCCTACCTTGAGGAGCTCCGGCGTGTTCAAGAAAGGAAGAGAAGGCCGTGGTGGTGGTGGGGAAGGGTCAGGGTTTCTGGGCTGTTGTGGGTGGGTACAAAATCATTGAAGGAGGACATAAGTTCAAGAATGAACTTCAGGGGGGAATGTGATGGAGACTTTGAATATTCATATTTATATCAAGCAGCTTCAAGGGAACCATCGTGAGGACTTTCTAATTAGATTACCATGCCCCATTTTGTATGATGTGTGTGTGTGTATATATGTTTTTGGTATCTCAAACACACCTATGTGTTGGTCTGCTGTCTGCATAGTAATTAAGTTACCCTATTGTTCGTAGAGAGAGCCAGGGCAGACATTGCGTCTCTCAAGTCCTTGAAATGCTAATTTGTTATATCACAGAGGGCTGATGGTTGGAAATCAAGAGATAATTAAACAGGTACTCAGGTTCTCAGACAGAAAGGCGCCGGAAGTTTTAGTCCTGGGCATGGTAGGCAAAGAGGCTTGAGGTGCAGCCAATCAGAATTTGAAGCAACTGTAAACCAATGAGCAGTAGGCTTCAGCTGTACCCAACCAGACTTCGAGGCAACTCTCAACCAATGAATGTGTGGCATCTGTTGATTGGTGGGGAATGTATATAAAATAGGGAGAGAGCCAGCTGTTTGCTCTCTGTCCTGCTCCAGACCGTCGAGACCAGAGGATGTCCGTGTAAAGTATTTTTGTATGTCTCTTTAAGTTTTTTCCCTAACCTTTTGTATTCTAGGATTTGTCTTATAACATTGATAGCCTATGTATGTCCATGGTAACCTTATTTAAGTTTGGCCTTAATCATCTCGGTAGCCTGACTACACTGTACCTGTAATATCGATTGAGATATATGATAGATTCTAATTATTCTAACGTTTCTTTTCTTTGTAAATAAATGTAATTGTTTATCTTTTGGCCCTGTTATCATTTGTCTTTTTCTTATATAGACAAAGGTTTAATCACTTATTTTTTGTATCATTAATCATTTAAGTGAGGTATAAACATTTCCAAAACAAGGGGGGCTGCTTGCCCCTGGTGCCCTTTGAACTGGATGCTGGGTTTCTTTTCAAGAGGCTGCACCTATGAATGGATCTTGTTCCAGGATTGTTTGAGTAGAGCCTCCTGTCTGTGCTGCATCTTAAGCTCCCATTCACACCAGTGCGACTTGTCATGCGATTTAACAGTTCCAAATCGCATGACAAGTCGCACCCCATTGTTGGTAATGGAACTGTTCAAATAGGTGCGACATCCTATTTGCATAAATGGTTCCTGCACTATTTTTTGTGATTTCAGGTGAGACTAGCATAGATATCTGTGCATGAAGTTGCACAGATGTCAGGCAAGTTGCCCCTGAAATCACACTGATCTGTGGCTTTGAAATCGTGCAACTTCAAGTGAAATCGCACGATTTCAAAGTGGCATTCAGTGTGTACCAGGGGTGAAGGTACTTCATGGTCCCACAGGCATGAACCTATCTAGCTGCACCTATGCTAAAGCGGTTTCATGGTCCCCAGCCATAAACCTATGGCCGGTTCCAGGCTAACTATATTCCTGCCTGTTCTGCAAACTGTCTCATGGTTCCCAGCTGTGAGTTAAAGACTGTGCTGCTGTGCTGACTCAAAAAAAGAAAAGTAAACAAACTTTTTTTTTGCCAAATTAGATTGCGGAGGTGGGGAGGAGTGCAACGCTGCCGAGTACATCTGCTTAGTGAAGTTCTGCATTAGTCGCGAAAATAAATCTACTGCAAAAATCTTTTTTTTGCTACTGCAGAAGATTGTTGTGTGGCTGTTAAGAGATTACTCAGATTAACCTCATGGAGAAAATCAGCCAACAATCTACTAAATAAGCATTTGTTGATCGATTAATCCCCTGCACTAAATTAATGAACAGACAGAGTTTTGGATAGAGTGAAGAGGGATTAGAAGACCTGTAAGGATTTATTGCTGTCTATGCCCCTGTTAGGGAGATTCATCACCTCTATTTGTCCTGTTTACCGTTATCACCGCACCTGAAAAAGAAAGACATTGCCAAATTTTGGGATTGACCCCAGAACAGGAATATTCCAACTGGGGCCACCTTAGTTCTGGTGACAACCAGGGATTCCCTCACTATGGATGGATTTCCTCTCACTTCCTGTTTTAGCAATGGGAAAGGAAGTGAAGGAACAGGGGAAACTGACAGGGGATATAACCCCTCCCTTACACTTTCCAAAATGAAAAAAAAAGTTTGCCTTTAATTGTACCGTAAAGTGGTATTAAATTGAAAAACAAAAATGTAATAAATGCAATCAGTAGATGCAGTGGCTACATTCGTTTTCTTTTTTAGGCTAACCAGTCAGTAACAGGTGCCTAAGGTGTCTGCATTTTGGATAAAGGAGTAAAGCAGACACCTTTGGACAGTGGTGTCAGATGTACTAACAAATTTAGATGGACCTGACAAATTGAAGCTGAATCCCAGCTAATACTTTATAATCAGTTATAGCCAGGGCTTTTTTTCAGCTGGGACTTGGCAGAACTTCGTTCTATCACCACCGGCACTAGCCCTGTGCTTGCCACACACTACTGTAATTTGTAAACACAGAAGTGTGGCTTAACACCTGAACGCTGTACGCAGCACACACCTGAACCCTGCACTCTGTACACAGCACTTTCCTAAAAGCTGCACTCTGTACGCAGCACACTGTTGAACACTGTACTCTGTACACAGCACACTCCTGAAAGCTGCACTCTGTACGCAGCACACTGTTGAACACTGTACTCTGTACACAGTACACACCTGAACCCTTCACTCTGTATGTAGAACACTTCACTCCTGAACTCTGTATGTACATAGAGAACTGCTGAATTCTGCACTCTGTACCCAGCACACTCCTAAAGGCTGCACTCAGTACGCAGCACACTCCTGAAGGCAGCACACTCCTGAAGACTGCACTCTCTACACAGCACACTCCTGAAGATTTGTGCCAGAATCCCTATTAGAAGAGCTGTGCAGGCTGGTGCGTGGTTGCAGGTGCCAATGCACATGCGGGAGCGCGCGTGTGATTCCCGGCGCCAAACTGACTTAAACCAGGCACATACACAGGGTGAATGCTGTCTGATCTACAGCATTCCCAGTGATTTACCTGTGTCTCTGTATCTGTTCCTGTGTTTGATCCAGCTTGCCTCTGACCACTCCTGCCATCCGCCTGCATCTGACCCCGGCTTGTCTCTGATTTAGAACCTGCCTTCTTCTCTGGTTGATCCGTTGCCCGCCTGTTACCGACCCAGCTTGTACCTTGACCCTGCTCCTGCCTCCGCACCTGTTACAGCACTGTGTATGACCCGGCCTGCCTGTAGTCTCCTGTGTTCCAGTCCTCACGGAACCTCATCTCTGCCTGTTGTCCTCTGCACTCTTGTGTGGCACCCAGATACTAGCCTGCTCTAGTCTTCAGCCAGTCTGTTGTTCCAGGATTCTCATCTCACTGACAAGCCTCTGCAGTGTCATCAGGAACTCCAGCCCAGCTCCCCAGCTAGTGATCCTGCCAGGCACTCGCGCTACTCTGCACTCCCGCACCTCCTGTCTGCTCTATCAAGGGCCTCAAGTCAGAGGCATAAGAAAGGCCTTTCTCTGCATATCAGGCTCATCTACTAGGTATGTGACAGTATCAGACCTTTGGATGAACTTTGCCAAAATCTGGCAGGCCTGACACAGGCCTTCAAACATCTACAAGAGGGATATATCCGATTGGAAGAACGTGTCCAAGCCCAGTCTGTTCCGGACGGAACTCAGGGGTCTCCACATACCTCTGCCTCCTCAGCCAGTGCACTCTCTACACCTGCAGTAGTGATGCTACGCCCAGAGTCCCTACACCTGAAAGATTTTCTGGAGAATGCAGCAAATTCAGGGCGTTCCTCAACGCCTGCAAACTTTACTTTGCTTTGCAGCCATGTACCTTCACTCTGGAAGCCACCAAGTTGGGCTTTGTAATCTCCTTGCTACAGGTAGAGCCTCAATCTTGGGCACACTGCCTCCTTGAACAGAAAGCAGCATCACTAACAAATCTCACCACCTTCTTTGATGCCATGTTTCAACTATACAAGGACCCTCAGCTTACCACAACTACTGAAGCCACAATGCATACACTCCAGCAAGGTCGCAGAGCGGCCGAAGACTATGTCGCAGAGTTTAGACACTCGAGTTCTGACACCAATTGGAACGATGCTGCCCTCCGCTATCAGTTCTGCATGGGGCTGCCTTAAAAGACGAGTTGGTCTAATTTGGGGTGCCCCAATCCCTGGATGCACTCATTAATCTGTCCATACAGATCAACCAACGCTTGAGGGAATGGAGATTGGAAAGAGCAACGGGACAATCTCATTCCACCTGGATGTTACTCAGAATCCCCAGCCTCTCCAATCTGGCTTCACCGGTGCCGTCAGCCTCCGCTCCAGATACTTCCAAGCCTATGCAACTAGGCTTGCCCTCACTTACAGTTGAAGAGCGCCAACATTGTCATCAGAACAATCTGTGCCTGTATTGTGGGGAACCAGGACAACACGTAAGATCCTGTCCAGCAAAGCTCCGTAAGTGCTTATCCATTTCTTCTGACAACACATCTGCTGTGCCAAACAATTCTTCTCACTTTGCTCTTCCCATTCTGTTGCAGCTCCCAGGAAGGAATATCCAGGTTTGCGCCATAATTGACTCCGGAGCATGTAGCTGTTTCATGGACTTATCTTTTGCAGCAAAACACCTGATCACTTTACAACCCAAGGCTCAGGGACTAAGCGTACATTTAGCTGATAGGTCTGCCATTAAATCAGGACCAGTTACTCAGGAAACTATTCCTTTACCTGCCATCATTGCCAACCTTCACCAAGAACTGTTATGCCTGGATGCAGTTGCGGAACTATAGGGGTCGCTGAAGTCGCACTTGTTACTGGGCCCTGTCGTTCTGCTGCTGTGGGGGCCCCAAGACCTGGCATCTCCCCCTGCACCCCTGGCTGTCCATTTAACATGCAGGGGGGAGGTGGGAGGCGGTGATCGGCAGCTATATGGTGCCCGTGAGCCGTGGGATCTCCCTGGGGCTTGTAGTTCTCTCTCCGAATGTATACACTGGAGAGGGGAGAGGCCTCTGACCTGAGCATGTATCGGCTTCACTCTTCAATGAGTCGCTCTGGTTCTACACTCTTGATGATACATGCCCTGGTTAGGGACCCCTCCACTCTCCAGTGGATACAGTCAGAGAGAACTACAAGCCCCAGGGAGATCCCACCGCCCGTGGATACCATAGAGCTGCCGATCGCCACCTACCATCTCCCCCCAGGTGGATACAGACATGTGCTGGGAGTCCAAGGTGCACAGCGGAGACCAGCCAGGTACAGGGGAACCTCTGGAAGGGGGGGGTGACTGTCTGGGGACCCTGATGTAAGGGGTGGCTCTCTGGGGACCCTGATGTAAGGGGGGGCTTTCTGGGGACCCTGATGTAAGGGGAGCACTCTGGGGACCCTGATGCAAGGGGGGCTCTCTGGGGACCCTGAAGTAAGGGGGCTCTCTGGGGACCCTGAAGTAAGGGGGGGGCCCTCTGGGGACCCTGAAGTAAAGGGGGCCCTCTGGGGACCCTGATGTAAGGGGGGGCTCTCTGGGGACCCTGATGTAAGGAAGGCTCTCTGTGGACCCTGATGTATGGAGGAGGCTCTCTGGGGACCCTGAAGTAAGGGGGGCTCTCTGTGGACCCAGATGTAAGGAAGGGTCTCTCTGGGGATCCTGATGTAAGGAGGGGCTCTCTCTGGACTCTGATGTAAGGAGGGGCTCTCTGGGGACCCTGATGTAAGGAAGGGGCTCTCTGGGGACCCTAATGTAAGAAGGGGGATCTCTGGGGACCCTGATGCAAAAGCAGGCTCTCTGGGGACCCTGATGTAAGGGGGAGCTCTCTGGGGAACCTGATGTAAGGAGGGGCTCTCTGAGGACCCTGATGTATAAGGGGGGCTCTCTGGGGACCCTGATGTAAGGGGGGGACGACTCTCTGGGGATCCTAATGTAAGTAGGGAGGCTCTCTAAGGATCCTGATGTTAGGGGAGGCTCTCTGGGGACCCTGATGTAAGGGGGGATCCGCACTATGTAACGATATTTTTTTATATATATATATATATATATATATATATATATATATATAAATATATATACACACACACACATGTATATTATATACATGTGTATGCCCGCCCAAGTGTATGACTTACTTTACTTCGCTGCTATGGGTTCTAGCCTGAGATCTTTTGTAGACCTAGCAACGCCCCTGGTAGGGGCCCTTCATGATTTCTTGCACTGGGGCCCTGAAGATTCTAGTTGCGCCTCTACCTGGATGTCATTACTTCACCTTTGTTTCCCATCATCCTTGGCATGCCTTGGTTAGAGGCCCACAACCCACACATTAATTGGACCACTGGGGAAATCACGTTTCCTTCATCTTACTGTAATCAGTTCTGTCTTCAGAAAGTCGCCTGTGATTCCCCATCTCTGCTGTGTCTGGACCCTGACTCGGAAATACGCCAATCGGTCCGGTTGGTGTATCGTGATTTTATGGACATATTCAGCAAAAAGGGAGCAGAGACTCTTCCTCCCCACAGGCCCTATGACTGCCCGATTGATCTCCTTGTTGACTGCCCTGTGTTGACTATTGCAAGCTTAACAAGATTGCTGTTAAGAATCGCTACCCTCTTCCTTTGGTGCCTGAATTAGTTCAAAGACTCAGAGCTGCAACCATCTTGACTAAACTAGACCTTCGGGGGGCCTACAACCTGGTCCACATCAGGGAAAGAGACAAATGGAAGACGGCCTTTCGCATCCGATTCGGGCACTTCGAATACTTGGTGATGCCATTCAGATTGTGCAATGCCCCTGCCACATTTCAACATTTCGTCAACAATATCTTCTGAGATTGCCTAGACCTGTTCGTCATAGTATACCTATACCTGATTTTTTTCTTCTTCTGTGGACAATCATTGCAAGCATGTCAGGTGTGTTGGGTCGGCTCCGGCAACATGGCTTATACGCCAAGCCCGAAAAGTGTGAATTTGTGTGGCAGAGTATCCAATTCATTGGACTGATTATCTCTGTTGAAGGTATAAAGATGTACAGTACCCCCAGAAGATTACTGCTATCCTCGATTGGCCAGTTCCTGCTGTAAGAGAACTGTCAAAATGCGCCCGGCGCGCACATGTGCGCATGCGCGCATTCACGGGCATCGGCAGATTTCATCGTGCACCAATGTGCATGCGCGTGCGCGTCGCACTGTGTGCATGCGCAGGAGCACACCTCTGGCCACAATTGGTGCCAGACAGCCTATTTAAGGGTTGCTCTGACTTCTGACAAGTGCTGCTTGATCTTCAGCTGTATCCTGAGATTCTGAAACCCTGTTTGTCTGACTTGATTTCCTGTTGCTGAACCCTGGCTTTCCTGACCCTGTTTCTGGACTCTGATTACCGGTTCCTGGCTTCCTGTTTGACCTTGCTCCTGTTTATGCCTTGGTAGCTCGCTGCCCGCCCGTTGCTGAACCCGGCTTACCTGATGACCTCGCTCCTGTCTCCTGTTTGGCTCCATGCTGTTTCCGAGTACCTGTGCTGGCCGTCCATCCTCTCAGCCTTGCTGGCTCCAGTTCTTCACCAGAAACCTTGCCTGCACTTCCCAGTATGCAACACTTTCTGCAAGTTCTGCATGCAGCATTCACAGACACTCGTGCTCCTCCTGATCCTAGCCACCATCTGTTCCACCTCCAGTGGGACTCCTACCAGGTACGTGACAGTATCAAGCAACCACAAATGGAGTCTGAAAGGGAGGCCTCTCCACCAGAGGACATTTACAGATCTATTTCTGTACTATCCAATATTGTGCAGAAGTTACAAGAAAATCACGATGAGAATGTCGCATTGGCCTGTGCTCCGCTTTTGGTCTCTGATTCATATACCCAAACAGAGCCCAGCTTGTTCCATGAGGTTGCTTCCGCTGCTGAACCCAGGGTGCCTATGCCTGAGCTATTCTCCGGAAATCGCAAGAAGTTTCGCACATTCCGGAATTCCTGTGAACTATATTTCTCCCTGTTACCCCGGACCTTCACGTCTGAAAACACCAAGGTGGGGTTTATCATTACGTTACTATTGGATGAACCACTTTCCTGGGCTCATCATCTCCAGGAACAACATGACCCTGTCCTGACTACTACGGATTCTTTCTTCTAAGCCATGGCTCAGCATTATGCAGACCCCTTCTACCAGCAGACTGCTGAATCCATGCTTGGCAAATTACAGCAAGGTCCAAGGCCTGCTGAGGAATACGTAACTGACTTTCGTGTATGGAGTGCAGATACCCAATGGAATCATTCCGCACTTCGCCACCAGTTTCAACTAGAACTGCCTGACACCTTAAAGGATGAGATTGTCAGAGTGGGAGTTCCAGCATCCCTGGAAGACCTGATCGATCTAACCATTCAGATCGATCAGCGATTACGTGAAAGACAGTCCGAAAGGTCCAAAGGAACCCTTTCTGTGGCGTCAAGGTCTGACATCCCTGCGTCCTCATCTGTTGCATCCCCCAGAAGGAGGGAACGGCATAAGACTCCTCATAGAGGTTTTAGAAGTCCACCCCTTTCTCCTGATGAACGCCTTCATCGATTACAGGACAATCTGTGTCTCTATTGCGGGGAGGCGGGTCACTTTATACAGACTTGCCCAGCAAAGACCCGCAGGTCTTTTTCCCATCAGCCTCACATGATGCATCTTTCAGGGAAGTACCGGTCTCATGTCTCTCTTTCCATTATGCTCCAGTTTTCAGAAAAGACTGTTCCTGTACTTGCAATCATAGACTCTGGGGCCTGTAGTTGTTTTATGGACTCTGCATTTGCTTCTCTCCATCAGCTGCCTGTATGTGCCAAGAAGCAGGAATTCCATGCTCATCTGGCTGACGGTTCTGGCATTAAATCAGGCCCAGTTAGCCAAGAGACTTTACCTATTTTCTGCCGTACTTCCTCCGGCCACCATGAATTCCTCCTTTTTGGATATCATAGCTTCTCCCATGTTCCCGGTCATCCTTGGCATTCCATGGTTGAAAGCACATAATCCTCACATTAACTGGCTTACCGGAGACATCTCCTTCTCCTCTGACTGCTGCCAAATGCACTGCCTACCTGAAAAAACTTTCAATACCACACCCTTCCTGGGTATCTTCCCTGACCATGAAACCTCTAATCTGGTCCCTGCTGTCTATCATGAATATCTGGACATATTGAACAAGAAAAGAGCGGACACTCTTCCTCCCCATAGAACATATGATTGTCCTATTGAATTTTTACCAGGGGCCGAGATCCCATTTGGGCGAATTTATCCCCTCTCTGAGCCTGAACTAGAAGCCCTGCGGATTTATATCGATGAAAGCCCTGAAAAACAGTTCATCCGGCCCTCCACTTCACCAGCAGGGGCCGGTATTTTCTTTGTTGAAAAGAAAGACCATACCCTGAGGCCCTGTGTGGAGTATCGTGACCTTAACAGGGTCACTGTTAAAAACCGGTACCCTCTGCCTCTGATCCCTGAACTTTTTCAAAGGCTGCGTGGGGCACGAGTGTTCTCCAAATTGGATCTGAGAGGTGCTTATAATCTTGTCAGAATCAGGGAGGGAGATGAATGGAAGACGGCCTTCCGAACACGCTTCGATCATTTTGAATATCAAGTCATGCCATTCGGACTCTGCAACACCCCTGCCACATTCCAACATCTGGTGAATGACGTTTTTCGGGACTTCCTTGATCTATTTGTCATCGTGTATCTGGATGACATCCTTATATTCTCTGAAACTCTAGAATCCCATAGGACTCATGTAAAGAAAGTACTGGGTCGGCTGAGGGAACACCGCCTTTACGCAAAGGCTGAGAAATGTGACTTTGAAAAACCAACCATACATTTCCTGGGACTTGTCATCTCTGCTGACGGCATCTCCATGGACCCACAGAAAGTCACTTCCGTCCTGGAATGGCCTGCCCCTGTCGACAGGAAAGCTGTTCAGAGATTTGTGGGATTCGCCAACTTTTACAGAAAATTTATCAAGAACTTTTCTGGCATCATCACTCCCATCACTCAGTTAACAAAGCAGCATGTTCCTTTCCGATGGACCCCTGAAGCTCAAATGCTTTTGAACAGTTAAAAACTTTTTTCACGTCAGCTCCTCTCTTGAAACATCCTGATCCATCCTTAGCCTACGTTTTGGAGGTGGATGCCTCTGAGAGTGCACTGGGGGCTATTTTGTCTCAACGCCAAGGTCCCAAGTCTTTGCTCCATCCTGTGGCCTTTTTCTCTAAGAAATTAAATCCTTCTGAAAGGAACTATGATGTTGGAGACCGAGAATTGCTGGCTATCAAGGCTGCGCTTGAAGAATGGCGCTACCTCCTGGAAGGAGCAGCTCACCCCATCCTCATCTTCACAGACCATAAAAATCTCGAATACTTGAGGACGGCTAGACGACTAAGACCCCGGCAGGCAAGGTGGGCACTTTTCTTCTCTCGTTTTATGTTCCATATAACTTATCGTCCTGGCTCAAAGAATGGTAAACCGGATGCCTTGTCCCGCATGTTCAGCGACCCAGTGGTATCCTCAGAACCTGATACTATTCTACCAGCCAAAAATTTTTTGCTTCTTCAGGCAGAAATGATGTCTCAGATAAGAGCAGATGTGGTAAACCAACCACCTTCCAAAGATCTGGCTCTTCAATTGAGGGATGGTCTGTACTTTCATAAGAAGCAAATCTTTATCCCTGAGCAATTCAGAGTTGCTGTCCTGAGGCGATGTCATGACCACCCATTAGCGGGCCACTTTGGAATTCGCAAGGCGGCCGATCTGATCTCTCGTACATTCTGGTGGCCAGACTTGATGCAAGACTGCAAAAGATATGTTAACTCTTGTGTGACATGCCTTCAGAATAAGATGTACAGAGCCAGAACTTGGGGCCTACTTGAGCCACTCCCTGTACCCGAGAAACCATGGAGCATGATTTCCATGGATTTCATCGTGGAGCTCCCCCATCCGAAGACTTCACCACCGTGTTTGTTGTGGTGGATCGCCTGACCAAGATGGCCCATTTTGTACCCCTACAAGGAACTCCTTCGGCCACAGAGACCGCCTCAGCTTTCATCAAGGAGATTGTAAGATTACATGGTGTCCCTGATAGCATCATCCCTAATCGTGGGGTGCAGTTTACATCTAGATTTTGGAGGGCATTATGCCAAGCATTGAACATTGAACTCCGCCTCTCCACAGCCTACCATCCACAAACTAATGGACAAACTGAAAGAACCAATCAAACCCTCGAGCAGTACTTACGGTGTTTTTCCTCTTTTGCACAAGATGACTGGCTATCACTTCTCCCACTGGCAGAATTTTCATACAGTAATTCCATCCACTCTGCAACCAAGCAATCACCCTTTTTTGCCAATTATGGGTACCACCCCTCTTTCTTACCTGAGCTGGCCATTGAATCATCTGTACCTGCTGTACAAAACAGATTAAACTTCCTCAGTACTAATAACCAATTACTGCAAGATACAATCTCCAAGACTCAAGCAAGCAATAAAAAGTTCTTCGACAAGAAGAAGAGAGGTAATCTGAACCTTAAACCTGGAGGCAAGGTCTGGCTTTCCACAACAAATTTGAAACTGAGCTGTCCTTCAAGAAAACTTGGCCCCAAATTTTTGGGACCCTTCCCAGTCAAAAGGAAAATGAATGCAGTAGCATTCGAATTGGTGTTACCCAAGAATCTAAAGATCCACCCTGTATTCCATGTCTCTTTGTTGAAACCAGCTGTACCAAATCCATTTCCAGATCGGGTTCCTGAAATTCCTTCTCCGCTGCTCATCAAAGGGAATGAGGAATTTGAGGTGGAAGCTGTGTTGGACTGTAGAAAGAGGCATAACCAAACACAGTTCCTCATTAAATGGAAAGGCTATGGGTCGGAAGAGAATTCCTGGGAACCAGCTTCAGATGTGCATGCTCCCAAACGAGTGCAAGCCTTTTTTCAACGCCACTCCGAGAAAAGGCACTTGAAGGGCATCCGGAGGCTGCCCTTAAGGGGGGGGGGGCAATGTAAGAGAACTGTCAGAATGCGCCCGGTGTGCACACGTGCGCATGCACGCATTCACGGGCATTGGCAGATTTCCTCGCGTGCCAATGCGCATGCGCGTTGCACTGCGTGCACATGCAGGAGCACACCTCTGGCCACAATTTGGCGCCAGACAGCCTATTTAAGGGTTGCTCTGACTTCTGACAAGTGCTGCTTGATCTTCAGCTGTATCCTGAGATTCTGAAACCCTGTTTGTCTGACTTGATTTCCTGTTGCTGAACCCTGGCTTTCCTGACCCTGTTTCTGGACTCTGTTTACTCTGATTACCGGTTCCTGATCCTGGCTTCCTGTTTGACCTTGCTCCTGTTTATGCCTTGGTACCTCGCTGCCCGCCCGTTGCTGAAGCCGGCTTACCTGATGACCTCGCTCCTGTCTCCTGTTTGGCTCCATGCTGTTTCCGAGTACCTGTGCTGGCCGTCCATCCTCTCAGCCTTGCTGGCTCCAGTTCTTCACCAGAAACCTTGCCTGCACTTCCCAGTCTGCAACACTTCCTGCAAGTTCTGCACGCAGCATTCACAGGCACTCGTGTTCCTCCTGATCCTAGCCACCATCTGTTCCACCTCCAGTGGGGCTTGGATTGGAGATACAAGAGAGGCTGACCTCGTCATTCCAGACTCCTACCAGGTACGTGACACCTGCGGACAAAAAAGGGATTCCAAGTTTCGTGGGGTTTGCCAATTGTTATTAGAAATTCATCAAAGGGTGCTCAGCTTTCATCTCTCCCATAAGGCATTACGCTGTTAACCAGGCAAGGTGTCCGTTTCCACTGGTCTTCTGAAGCTCAGACTCAGGGGCGTAACTAGAAATAGCAGGGCCCCATAGCAAAATGTTGTATGGGGCCCCCCTGCAAACAGCCCCCCCCCACAGCTGCCCTAGTGTCAATGCAGCGTGACCTGTGCCACATACAGCGTGACCTGTGCCACATACAGCGTGACCTGTGCCCAATGCAGCGTGACCTGTGCCCAATATAGCGTGACCTGTGCCCAATACAGCCTGGTCTGCCTGTGCCCCATACAGCCCCACCTATACAGAGGAAGAGGCAAGCCACCCAGATCAGCAGAGAGCGGGATTGCCCGCTGTAATAGCTTTCATTTGAATTTCCCGTCTTCCCAGGATCCCGCATTGGATCGGCGTTCTGTCTATCAAAGGCACCGGGCCAAAAGGTGGAGCTATGTGACATGAGTCCCGGGAACACTGGAAGTTCTAATGAAAGCTCTTACATTGGGCAATTCAGCTCTCTGCTGATACGGACAGCTCGCCTCTTCCTTTCCTCTCTCTTCCCCTGGCTGGGAGACTGTGCCAGCGGTGCTCTTATCCTCACTGGGTCCCACTCGGCTGCGGGCCCCATAGCGCCCGCATGGGCCGCTATGGTGGTAGTTACGCCCCTGCTCAGACTGCCTTTGAAACCCTTAAGAGACTGTTCACCTGTGCATCTGTTTTAAGGCATCCCGATTCTACCCTGCCATTTGTCCTGGAAGTGGATGCATCTGAAACTGCAGTTCGGGTGGTACTTTCCCAGCGACAGGGGTCCAAAGCTCTTTTATACCCAGGTGCATTTTTCTCCCGCAAATTATAAGCAGCAGAAAAGAACTATGATGTTGGGGACCAAGAACTTTTGGCAATAAAATCCGCACTGGAGAAGTGGCGATATCTATTAGAAGGGGTTGCACATCCAAATTCTGATCTATATAGATCACAAGAATCTGGAGTATCTAAGGACTGCAAGGAGATTAAGGCCACGTCAAGCCAGGTGGGCGTTATTCTTTTCCAGATTCTCCTTCCATATTACCTACCGGCCCAGCTCGGAAAACACGAAACCTGACGCATTGTCTGTATGTTCAATGATGCTGAGGAAACTACATCCCTGGACACCATCTTGTTCTCAGGAAATTTTCTTCTAGTACAGGAACATCTGCTTTCACGGATCAAACAGTCCTCCGCGGGGATTCTCCCCCCTCAGAAACAGATTTACAGGCAAAAGATGGTCTGATTTGGTACAAGAACAAAATCTTCATACTGGAAGCTCTACGAGTTGCCATACTGGAACTTTGCCACGATCATGTGTTAGCCAGACATTTTGGTATATCCAAGACTTCTGAACTTGTGCGGCACACGTTCTGGTGGCCCCAAGTAGCAAGAGATTGCAAAAGATATGTGGAATCCTTACCACTTGCGTTCAAAGCAAGAACAGTAAAGTCAAGGCTTGGGGTTTGCTGAAACCATTGCCCGTTCCAGATAGGCCTTGGAAGATGATCTCAATAGACTTTATTGTGGAACTTTCTCCAGCAGAGGGTCATACCACCATCTTTGTGGTGGTGGATCAACTGTTCAAAATGGCGTTTTTCATTACAATGAAAGGGACACCCTCAGCTCCTGAGACAGCACAAGTCTTCATCGGGGAAATCATAAAGCTTCACAGAGTGCCAGCTAACATTGTGTCCGATCAAGGAGTGCAGTGAGGATGAAAAAAATACAGCGCTCGCAACACACAATATAAGTGAAATCAACAAAAAAGTCCAAATAAAAATCCAAATAAATCCAACTGAAGTGTTAGTCCACAATGAAGTAGGTGCAAAAAATGCTTCACAAACTTGCAGGAGTACAGTGACACCCCTTTTGCATCCCCACTCACCAGAACAGGATGACCCCCAGCTTTGCAGTCCAGGGGTCACTTCAGGCCTGTAAATGGTATCCCACACACGTGGATTGGTGTCAAAACATCAGATGGTGGATCGGTGTAAACATCAGATGATAGATTCCAATAGGAGGCTAAAAAGATGGTTAAAAACAGGTATGGATATAGAGCTGTAGATACAGGAAGCAGTCGTTCTTAGCATGGGTTCCACAGACCGGAAGTGACGTCAAACCAGGAAATTATGTCAATGCACTTCGCCCTCCATCAGGGCGTCATCAAGGACCTTAGTTTAGTAATATATATTTATAGTAATATATTTTCACAATCGAGGAGTGCAGTTCACCTCCAGGTTCTGGAAGGCATTATGTGAGTCTCTAGGAATTGAACTATCCTTCTCCTCTGCCTACCACCCACAGACAAATGGGCAGACAGAGAGGACCAGTCAGACTCCTAAACAGTACTTGCGCTGCTTCTCCTCATTTTCCCAGGATGATTGGATCTCCCTGCTACCTTTAGCCGAGTTTGCCTACAATAACTCTTCTCACTTTGCCACAAGACAAACTCCATTCTTTGCCAATTACAGCTTCCACCCATTCCTGCCTAATTCCATTCCTGAATGTTCAGTACCAGCTGTTCTCGAGACAATTAATTTCTTCAGTACAAATAATAAACTATTACAGGAAACAATGGTTAAGACGCAGGAGCATAACAAAGAAACCTTTGAAAAGAAAAGACGAGGAGAATTCTGGAACCCGGTAATCAGGTGTGGCTTTCTACAGCAAATCTAAGGTTGGCATGCCCTTCAAAAAGTGTAGGTACTAAGTTTGTAGGTCCTTTTCCAGTGAAGAGAAGGATCAACGAGGTAGCCTATGAGCTGGAACTGCTGCATTAATTCAGGATTCATCTTGTTTTCCAAGTGTACATGTTAAAACGCTCTGTTCCCAATTCCTTTCCTGAACGGAATATTGGTCCACCGGAACCTATAATAATTGATGGGAAAGGAGAATTTGAGGTTGAAGCAATCATGGAATGTAGGAAGAGGAATAATCAATACCTGATTAAATGGAAGGGGTATGGGCCAGATGAGAACTCGTGAGAACCTGAAAGCAATATTCACACTAAGAGGCTGATCCAGTCATTCAAGAGGTCCCATCCTGAGAAGTTGGTCTGATTGGGCATCCGGAGGCTGTGTCAGGAAGTTTGTGACAGAATCCCTATTAGAAGAGCTGTGAAGGCTTGTGCACAGTTATGGGTGCCAATGTGCATGCGCAATCGTGCACGGGAGCGGGCGTGATTCCCGGAGCCAAATAGACTATTTAACCACTTGCCGACCTCCTAACGCAGATATACTGCGGCAGAATGGCACGGGCAGGCAAAATCAAGTATCTGGTACGTGATCTGCTTCCCGGTGCCCGAGGCGGTCGGCTGCGTAAGGGGAGCGATCCAGGCTGAGGGGGAGACCACTCATTCGTGGCCACACTCTCGCGATCGCTCCCAACGAGTGAGAATCTTCCTCTGCTGCTGTAATGTAAACAGCGGCAGAGCAAGTGATATCATCTCTCCTCGGTTCGGTATTTTCTGTTCCGGCGCCGAGGAGAGAAGACATCTGAGTAAGTGCACACACACTAGGCACACATTTCACCCCCCGATCAACCCCCCCACCCCCCGTCACAGTGACACCAATAGTAATAATATAATAATTTTTTTTTTTTCTGATTACTGCATTGGTGTCAGTTTGGGACAGTTATAAGTGGTAGCGCAGTTAGTGTTAGCCCCCTTTAGGTCTAGGGTACCCCCCTAACCCCCCCTAATAAAGTTTTAACCCCTTGATCACCCCCTGTCGCCAGTGTCACTAAGCAATCGTTTTTCTGATCACTGTATTAGTGTCACTGGTGACGCTAGTTAGGAAGGTAAATATATAGGTTCGCCGTCAGCGTTTTATAGCATCAGGGACCCCCATATACTACCTAATAAAGGTTTTAACCCCTTGATTGCCCCGCTGAACCCTGCACTCTACATAGCACAATGCACTCTGTACAGAGTACACACCTGAACCCTGCACTCTGTATGTAGAGCACTGCTGAACATTGTACTCTGTACACACCCGAACCCTTCACCCTGTACGTAGAACACTGCTGAACATTGCACTCGGTACGCAGTACACACTTGAACCCTTCACTCTGTACATAGAGCACTGCTGAACACTGTACTCTGTACACAGTACACACCTGAACCCTTCAATCTGTACGCAGAACACTGCTGAACATTGTAATCTGTATACAGTACACACCTGCACCCTGCACTCTGTACGTAGAGCACTGCTGAACATTGTACTCTGTACACAGTACACACCTGAACCCTGCACTCTGTAGGTAGAGCTCTGCTGAACACTGTACTCTGTACACAGTACACACCTGAACCCTGCACTCTGTACGTAGAACACTGCTGAACATTGTAATCTGTACACAGTACACACCTGAACCCTGCACTCTGTAAGTAGAGCACTACTGAACACTGTACTCTGTACACAGTACACACCTGAACCCTGCACTCTGTACATAATGCACTCCTGAACTCTGCATGTACACAGAGAACTGCTGAACACTGCACTCTGTATGCAGCACACTTCTGAAGACTGCACTTTGTACACAGCGCACTTCAAAAGACTGCATTTTGTACACAGCACACTCCTAAAACCTGTAATCGGTACACAGTGCTCACCTGAACCCTGTACTCTATGTAGAGTACCGCTGAACCCTGCACTCTACGTAGCACAATGCACTCTTTAGAGAGTACACACCTGAACCCTGCATTCTGTATGTAGAGCACTGCTGAACATTGTACTCTGTACACAGTACACACCTGAACCCTCCACTCTGTACGTAGAACACTGCTGAACATTGTAATCTGTACACAGTACACACCTGAACCCTGCACTCTGTACGTAGAGCACTGCTGAACACTGTACTCTGTACACAGTACACACCTGAACCCTTCACTCTGTACGTAGAACACTGCTGAACATTGTAATCTGTACACAGTACACACCTGAACCCTGCACTCTGTACGTAGAGCACTGCTGAACACTGTACTCTGTACACAGTACACACCTGAACCCTGCACTCTGTACGTAGAACACTGCTGAACATTGTACTCTGTACACAGTACACACCTGAACCCTTCACTCTGTACGTAGAACACTGCTGAACATTGTACTCTGTACACAGTACACACCTGAACCCTTCACTCTGTACGTAGAACACTGCTGAACATTGTAATCTGTACACAGTACACACCTGAACCCTGCATAGAGTACTATGAACACTGTACTCTGTACACTGTACACCTGAACCATGCACTCTGTACGTAATGCACTCCTGAACTCTGCATGTACACAGAGAACTGCTGAACACTGCACTCTGTATGCAGCACACTCCTGAAGGCTGCACTCTGTACACAGCACACTACTGAACACTGCACTCTGTATGCGGCACACTCCTGAAGGCTGCACTCTGTACGCAGCACACTACTGAAGATTGCACTCTGTATGCAGCACACTTCTGAAGGCTGCACTTTGTACACAGCGCACTTCAAAAGACTGCATTTTGTACACAGCACACTCCTGAAACCTGTAATTGGTACACAGTGCTCACCTGAACCCTGTACTCTATGTAGAGTACCGCTGAACCCTGCACTCTACGTAGCACAATGCACTCTTTAGAGAGTACACACGTGAACCCTGCATTCTGTATGTAGAGCACTGCTGAACATTGTACTCTGTACAGAGTACACACCTGAACCCTTCACTCTGTACGTAGAACACTGCTGAACATTGTAATCTGTACACACCTGAACCCTGCACTCTGTACGTAGAGCACTGCTGAAAACTGTACTCTGTACACAGTACACACCTGAACCCTGCACTCTGTACGTAGAACACTGCTAAACATTGTAATCTGTACACAGTACACACCTGAACCCTGCATTCTGTACGTAGAGCATTACTGAACACTGTACTCTGTACACACTTGAACCATGCACTATGTACGTAATGCACTCCTGAACTCTGCATGTACACAGAGAACTGCTGAACACTGCACTCTGTATGCAGCACACTCCTGAAGGCTGCACTCTGTACACAGCACACTACTGAACACTGCACTCTGTATGCGGCACACTCCTGAAGGCTGCACTCTGTACGCAGCACACTACTGAAGATTGCACTCTGTATGCAGCACACTTCTGAAGGCTGCACTTTGTACACAGCGCACTTCAAAAGACTGCATTTTGTACACAGCACACTCCTGAAACCTGTAATTGGTACACAGTGCTCACCTGAACCCTGTACTCTATGTAGAGTACCGCTGAACCCTGCACTCTACGTAGCACAATGCACTCTTTAGAGAGTACACACGTGAACCCTGCATTCTGTATGTAGAGCACTGCTGAACATTGTACTCTGTACACAGTACACACCTGAACCCTTCACTCTGTACGTAGAACACTGCTGAACATTGTAATCTGTACACAGTACACACCTGAACCCTGCACTCTGTACGTAGAGCACTGCTGAAAACTGTACTCTGTACACAGTACACACCTGAACCCTGCACTCTGTACGTAGAACACTGCTGAACATTGTAATCTGTACACAGTACACACCTGAACCCTGCATTCTGTACGTAGAGCATTACTGAACACTGTACTCTGTACACACTTGAACCATGCACTATGTACGTAATGCACTCCTGAACTCTGCATGTACACAGAGAACTGCTGAACACTGCACTCTGTATGCAGCACACTCCTGAAGGCTGCACTCTGTACACAGCACACTACTGAAGATTGCACTCTGTATGCAGCACACTTCTGAAGGCTGCACTTTGTACACAGCACACTCCTGAAGGCTGCACTCTGTACGGAGCACATTCTCATGAAGGCTGCACTCTGTACACAGCACACTCCAAAAACCTGCATTTTGTACACAGCACACTTCTAAAACCTGTAATCGATACACAGTACACACCTGAACCCTGCACTCTGTACATAATGCACTCCTGAACTCTGCATGTACACAGAGAACTGCTGAACACTGCACTCTGTATGCAACACACTCCTGAAGGCTGCAATTTCTACACAGCACACTCCTGAAGGCTGCACTCTGTATGCAGCACACTCTCATGAAGGCTGCACTCTGTACACAGCACACTCCAAAAGGCTGCATTTTGTACACAGCACACTTTTGAAACCTGTAATCGATACACAGTGCACACCTGAACCCTGTACTCTACGTAGAGCACCGCTGAACCCTGCACTCTACGTAGCACAATGCACTCTGTACAGAGTACCCTGAACCCTGCACTCTGTATGTAGAGCACTGCTGAACATTGTACTCGGTACGCAGTACACACCTGAACCCTTCACTCTGTACGTAGAGCACTGCTGAACACTGTACTCTGTACACACCTGAACCCTTCACTCTGTACGTAGAACACTGCTGAACATGGTAATCTGTACACAGTACACACCTGAACCCTGCACTCTGTTCGTAGAGCACTGCTGAACGCTGTACTCTGTACACAGCTGAACCCCGCACTCTGTACATAATGCACTCCTGAACATTGCATGTACATAGAGAACTACTGAACTCTGCAGTCTGTATGCAGCACACTCTTGAACTCTGAAAGCAGCGCAATGCCAGGCTCAGGTGCCATTACTTTCAAAGGCACTTAATGCATGATGCAGTTTTGCCACCAGTCATGGCAATCGCGGCAAATCACATTACACAAAGCTTGTTGCTCAAAAGAAACACCTTTTTGGGCCACAAGCTACATGCGATGAGATTTGCTGTGTGATAAATCACGTGCCAATCGTGGCAAAACCACACGTTTTAGATGTCATTGAAAATAATGTCACTTGAACCTGCGTTTTGCCATTGTAGTGCGTTTTGAGATCCCAAAACACCCAGGGGTGAATGGAGCCCTAGATGCAGAAAAAACCTCCCACTGCCAGCGCGTCTAGCCGCAGCAGTGTTTTGGCAGAAAAAAGCTTGACGTGTGTAAATGCCCGTTGATGCTAGGCGTGAGAAGTGCTTGAGCATTACAGAATTCATTTCAATGGCTAGAATAGATTATTATTTTGGCCAATTAAATTAATTAATGCCAAAGCGCTTGAAGCGCCTAAATGTGTTTAGACACGTCTAAGTGCGTCAAGCATTTCTTCTGGCAAAACACTGCGGCCAGGAGGAAAGGCGTTTAGGAGAGCAAAGCCCTTGTGTGCACGGGGCGTAAGAATTGTTAAGCTTAAAGAGGAGTTTCGTCTGCAGAAAAAAAAACCTAAAAGTCAGCAGCTACAAATACTTTAGCTGCTGACTTTTAATATTAGGACACTTACCTGTCTGGGGATCCAGCAATGTTGGCACCCCAGCCGATTTTCGAATCGGCTAAGTGGGGTGCTACTGCCATTCATCGTAAGGGAGACTGGCGGTGAAGCCTTTGGGCTTCACAGCCGGTTCCCTACTGCGCATGTGCGAAGCGCATTCTATTCTAACTGGCCCGGAGGTGGGGGAAGGAGGAGGGGGAGCCGAATTTCTGAGGGACGGCCTGTTAAAAACAGGTACCAGTTCCCCCCCCCCCCCTTGAGAGCTGCCAAATGTGGCACTAGAGGGGGGGAGGAAGCAGATAAGTGGACGTTCCACTTTTGGGTGGAACTCCGCTTTAACCACTTCAGCCCCGGAAGATTTACCCCCTTAATGACCAGGCCATTTTTTGCGATTCGGCACTGCGTCGCTTTAACTGACAATTGCTTGGTCGTGCGACATTGTACCCAAACAAAATTGACATCCTTTTTTCCCCCCACAAATGGAGCTTTACTTTGGATGTATTTGATCACCTCTGAAGTTTTTAGATTTTGTGCTGTAAACAAAAAAAGAGCGTCAATTTTGAAAAAAAAAAAAAACATTATTTTTTTTTACTTTTTACTATAATAAACATCCAAAAAAAATCAGTTTAGGCCAATATGTATTCTTCTACATATTTTTGGTAAAAAAAATCGCAATAAGCATTTATTGATTGCTTTGTGCAAAAGTTATAGCGTCTACAAAATAGGGGATGGATTTATGGCCTTTTTATTATTATTTTTTACTAGTGATCAGCGATTTTTAGTGGGACTGCGACATTGCAGCGGGCAGATCGGATTGTGACATTTATACAGCGATCAGTGCTATAAAAATGCACTGATTACTGTATAAATGTCACTGGCAGGGAAGGGATTAACGCTAGGGGGGTGATCAAGGGGTTAGGTGTTCCCATAGCTCCCAACTGTCCCTGATTTGGAGGGACTGTCCCTGATATTGAACAATGTCCCTCTGTCTCTCATTCCTCCTCATTTGTCCCTCAATTTGGTCTGATCTCTATATAGTTGTATATAAAATGCACTTTTTATCTTTCAAAAAGCGTTTCCCAGCGCTAAACCTTTCATCCAAATTTTAAATTGCTGCATTTGAAAATTTTAAAAGCCAATATAAAGGAATAGTAGTGGTAAAAAAAAGTCCCTTGTGGATTTAATTAACATCTTTTTTTGGTTAATTCTCCTTTAAGGGGGTGTGGCAGGGGGCATGCCCTATGCCTACATACATTTGCTAGTAGGTGTCCCTCATTCCCATCTCAAAATGTTGGGAGGTATGTGTTCCTTAGGGAGGTGTTTCTAACTGTGGGGGGGTGTGTAATGACTGGAGGAGGAGAGAGATCGCTGTTCCTGATCACTAGGAACAGACGATCGCTCTCTACTCCCCTGACAGAACGGGGATCTGTTTGTTTACATTGACAGATGCCTGTTCTGGCTCTCTGTGGACCGATCGCGGGTGGCCAGCCACACATATCAGCTCCCCTGCCGTGCAGTGGGCATGCGCGCCTGCTATAGCTGTTAAAGGGACCGACGTACGGCTACGGTGAATCGCGGGATCGAGCCGACCTGCCGCAGTATAATGACGGTGGCTGGTTGGCAAGCGGTTAAATATAATACATTTTGTTTTTGGGTTTAAAGCAGAATTGAACCCTCCTATCGTTTTCAGCCAAGGATGCTGCCATCTTGGCCCCTGTTTGATCTTCATCTGCCATGATGCTGCACATGTGATCAGTTATGACACCAGCCATTGGATGGTTGTACAGTTTGGTTGAGGACACAAGCACATAGGACAGTTACATTCCTGACACGTGCTGGAATGTAACTATTTTTTAAACTGATAAATGGATGGATTTAGTCCCGCTTCAATACCGCCCTGACACTGATCCTGAGAACTAGGAACACAAACAGTTGCACATCTGTAGTTTGCCCCCTACGCACTCCCAGCACAGGGACTGAGCTGTCACAGATAGCTCCCGGACTCTGTGATCTGTGGATGGTTCCCCAATGATATGACCATGTGATTGAGAAGTCCATCCTGCCTCCCAGCAATGAGACCCTATGTATCTATGTAATATGAGGTTAGCACTAAACAATCCATAATATTTATATCCAATTGCACTGCCCTTATATTATTTACATAATAATTGGCAGATCTAAAGGAGATTGTATGGTGTATGTTCAGCTTACAAATGATTGTACAATCAGACTGAAACTTTTCTGTTCAGCTTTCTATTGATTTGAGTGTACAAGAAATCCTATCCCCTGCCAGAGGGTGTCATTGTACACCTATCCCCTGTACACAGGGCACCCAGGGAGCACAGCACAGGGACAGTCACAGACTCTGTCAGGAAGAGGGACCTCCCCTCCGTTCCCATAACAACACACCGAAAGGTGAGGAGGGAGTGGTCACGTGTTCAGGAAGTCGTCCAGTCTGAGGGGAAATGACGTCAGGGGCTGAGAGAAAGAGCCAGACAGAGAGGGAGAAGCTGAGTTCGGAGTGAGCGGCGGGGAGAGGTCAGAGGTCAGCGCGGGACCGAAGAGGGGAAAGGTCAGGAGGTCAGTGCTGGAGCGAGAGGCTTCCCACGTCACAACGGGAGAGGAGGGGCGGGCTCTGTCCGGTCTATATGTGAGGAGCTCCTCCCCCTCTGTGTACACTCACCTATCAGTATTATGTGTGGAGCCGGTGTCACCGCCTGTCTCCATACCGAGGAGGCCGGGGCCCGCCGCTCTGTATGTGTGGGGGCTGTGTACATAGGTCTGCATTGTACACCCATCATCTGTATACCCATCTGTGTACATTGTATATACACAGGTCTGCATTGTATACCCATCATCTGTGTACAATGTACACCCATCATCTGTATACTCATCTGTATACATTGTGTATACACAAGTCTGCATTGTATACCCATCATCTGTGTACTCATCATCTGTATACACTGTATACCCATCATCTGTGTACATTGTATATACACAGGTCTGCATTGTATACCCATCATCTGTATACACTGTGTACTCATCATCTGTGTACCCATCATCTGTGTACAATGTATACCCATCATCTGTGTACAATGTACACCCATCATCTGTATACTCATCATCTGTATACATTGTGTATACACAGGTCTGCATAGTATACCCATCATCTGTGTACACAGGTTACATTGTATACATGGAGGTCAGACCCATGATCTGTATACAGTGTGTATAGACAGGTTACATTGTATACATGGAGGCCTGACCCATGATCTGTATACAGTGTGTATAGACAGGTTACATTGTATACATGGAGGCCTGACCCATGATCTGTATACAGTGTGTATAGACAGGTTACATTGTATACATGGAGGTCAGACCCATGATCTGTATACAGTGTGTATAGACAGGTTACATTGTATACATGGAGGCCTGACCCATGATCTGTATACAGTGTGTATAGACAGGTTACATTGTATACATGGAGGTCAGACCCATGATCTGTATACAGTGTGTATAGACAGGTTACATTGTATACATGGAGGTCAGACCCATGATCTGTATACAGTGTGTATAGACAGGTTACATTGTATACATGGAGGTCTGACCCATGATCTGTATACAGTGTGTATAGACAGGTTACATTGTATACATGGAGGTCAGACCCTACATGGACTGAGCCGCTGGTCCCAGTTTGACACCCATGCGGGTGTATGTTGCAGAACGCACTCTGGAGATGACAAAAGCTGGTGGAGCTGTGTATGGTAAGCAATCGGCTTGTTTTTTGTCAGAGCTTAATTGAACAAGCTGAAGTTAAAAGCTAATTGGCCACCATGAACAGCTGCACCAGATTTTGCTCTCTCTAGTTTTAGTAATTCAACACCACTGTGTGCTTAGAGGAGCATGCACCCCCATGGCTGTCAAATTGGAACCAGTGGCTGTGTCTGTGTACTGCTGCGTTTCGGTTAGAGGTCGACCGATATATCGGCCGGCCGATATATCGGCCGATATTTTGCGTTTTTTACTTAATCGGCATCGGCCGATTGTGCTGATAAAAAAGGCCGATTGTAACTTCAGCCGTGACTAAATCTTTTCTGACACTTGTTGCTTACAAGTAAAAATCCTGTATTTTCTGCTAGAAAATCACTTAGAACCCCCAAACATTATATATATTTTTTTTAGCAGAGACCCTAGGGAATAAAATAGCGGTTGTTGCAATATTTTATGTCACGCGGTATTTGTGCAGCGGTCTTTCAAACGCAATTTAAAAAAAAAAAAATACAGTAATGAATTAAAAAAAAAAAACTAATCAGTAAAGTTAGCCCATTTTTTTTTCGTCCAAAAGTTTTGATTACCTGTTTTTGTGTATTTAATATTTAAGATAGTTTTTTTTTTTTTTCTAAATTATACATACAAGTGAACTGATTGGAGGTTTGTTTTGTTTAATGTTTAAATGTAAAAAATTTTCTGTATCACTTAAGGTTGCTTTCACACTGGAGCGGGCAGGCGTTGATGGTAAAACGCTGCTAGTTTTAGCGGCACTTTACCGTCATTTTAGAGGCACTATTCGGCTGCTAGCGGGGCGCTTATAACCCAGCTAGCGGCTGAGGAAGGGGTTAAATGCACCCCTGAAGCGCCGCTGCCAAAACGCTTTGCAGGCGCTTCGGCAGCGGTGCGCATTCATTTCAATGGGCAGGAGTGGTGGTATAAACCGCTCCAAAGATGCCGTTTGCAGGACTTTTTTTTACATCCTGCCAGCGCATCGCCTCAGTGTGAAAGCACTCGGGATATCACACTGAGACTGCAGGGGAGCCGTTTTACAGGCACTTTACAGGCGCTCTTTTTAGCCCAAAAGCGCCTGAAAAACGCCCCAGTGTGAAAGGGGTCTAACTGTTAGATTTTATGAGATGAAGGGAAAAAAAAAAAAAAATCGGCCAAATATATCGGCCCAAAAAAAATCGGCATCACATATTGGAATCGGCCACCGCGATTTCTAAATATCGGCATCGGCCAGAGAAAAACCCATATCGGTCGACCTCTAGTTTCGGTAGACATGAATGTGACTTATTATTATTATACAGGATTTATATACCGCCAACAGTTTGTGCAGCACTTTACAACATAAAGGGCAGGCAGTACAAATACAATTCAAAACAGGGGGAATCAGAAGGCCCTTCTTGTTAGAGCTTATGCACAAAACACTTGCAACATTCATGTGGGCAAAGGTTTCCCTTCACACCGGTGTATGGATAGGTCTGCCTGTGTGAATGAGGGCGGGTTCACACTGGTATGACAAACGCTCCGACATTGGAAGCTCATGTCGCATGACGTGTGAAAATAAATGTTTCCCTATGGGAGCCGTCCTAACTAGTCCGACACAAGTCGGTCTGACATTGAAAATGCTCCCTGCACTACTTTGGTCTGACTTTAACCCAATTTAATCCCTTAGAATATCACTAAAGTCGGATCACCGTCTTGACTGATCGGACTTTGGCATGCAACTTGTGCTCTGATGATCTTGAAGGGGAACCCCACGCCAAATTAAAAAATAAAAACGGCATGGGTTCCCCCTCCAAGATAATACCAGGCCCTTCGGGTGTGGAAAAAAACCCCAAAATCCATACCAGGCCCTTATCCGAGCACACAGCTGGCATGTCAGGAAAGTGGGCGGGGACAAGCGAGTGCCCCCCAAACCGTACCAGACCAGACCACACCACATGCCCTCAACATGGGGGGTGGGGGCACCGGGGGGGCCCAAAGCACCTTGTCCACATGTTGATGTCACATGGCCTCTTCCCAACAACCCTGGCTTTTGGTTGTCGGGGTCTGTGGGCGGGGGGCTTATCGAAATCTGGAAGACTTGTGTCTGTTTACACCCAGTTAACTCAGGATCTGATCTGGCAAAAAAAAAAAAGGAAGGGGATAATTTCCCTTCATCTGGTTACATACCACTGCCAGTCTGCCATAGAGGCTGTGTACATGTCTGCTCTGCATTAGCGGAGCAGACATGGACCTGTTATCCGGCCGTTCTGCTCAGCTCTGTAGAGGATGAGTGGACGTATCCCTTTCTGAGCAAAACCAGATCCCACCCATATGAAAGGGGCCTAGCAATCTCCTGCAGCTTTCCTTAACCCTTGACTACACCTGTAGCTTTTCACAAGGCTCTGATTAATAGTGTGTCAGCAGTCTCTGACAATCCTCTGTAGCTTTACTTGTACTAAAAAATGACATGTGCCCCCATGGGAATGTTAGGGAGTGCACTTGAGGCCTCCTATATCTAGCAAGTTGACCACCGCTGATTTGCACTGTATGTTTTGGCACAGATGTAATGCATTATTGTCCCTATACCTTTACACTGTATCTGCACATTGTATCCTGCTCTAATCTACACGCTGCATACATTTATATGGAACCACACCAATTACAGTGGGGCAAAAAAGTATTTAGTCAGTCACCAATTGTGCAAGTTCTCCCACTTAAAAAGATGAGAGAGGCCTGTAATTGTCATCATAGGTATACCTCAACTATGAGAGACAAAATGTGGAAACAAATCCAGACAATCACATTGTCTGTTTTTTGAAAGAATTTATTTGCAAATTATGGTGGAAAATAAGTATTTGGTCACCTACAAACAAGCAAGATTTCTGGCTCTCACAGACCTGTATCTTCTTCTTTAAGAGGCTCCTCTGTCCTCCACTCATTACCTGTATTAATGGCACCTGTTTGAACTTGTTATCAGTATAAAAGACACCTGTCCACAACCTCAGTCACACTCCAAACTCCACTATGGTGAAGACCAAAGAGCTGTCAAAGGGCACCAGAAACAATATTGTAGACTTGCACCAGGCTGGGAAGACTGAATCTGCAATAGGCAAGCAGCTTGGTGTGAAGACATCAATTGTGGGAGCAATAATTAGAAAATGGAAGATATACAAGACCACTAATAATCTCCCTCGATCTGGGGCTCCACGCAAGATCTCACCCCGTGGGGTCAAAATGATCACAAGAACGGTGAGCAAAAATCCCAGAACCACACGGGGGGACCTAGTGAATGACCTGCAGAGAGCTGAGACCAATGTAACAAAGGCTACCATCAGGGACTCAGATCCTGCAGTGCCAGATGTGTCCCCCTGCTTAAGCCCCCTTTCACACGAGGCGGACTCCGTTTCTATGGAGCCTGCCTCGGTCCACCGGCTCAGTGGGAGATCTGTCCGTTGATCTCCGCTGAGCCGGCGGATGACAGGTCCCTCTCTGCTCACTGAGCGGGGAGGGGCTTGTCAGGCGCCTCTGCTGCCTATGGAGGGATTGGATGAATGCTGTCTGTTTTCATCCGATCTCACCCGATCCGCCAGCGACGGACCTGGACGTAGAGCCATTCGTCTGCTTTTAGCGGATCGGACGGGGTCGGATCTCAGCGGAGATGCCTCCGCTGACATCCGACGCTCCATAGACTAACATGGAGCGCCGTTCAGGTCCGCCGTCAAAACTGACAGGCGGACCTGAAAGGTCCAATCGTGTGAAAGGGGCCTTAGCCAGTACATGTCCGGGCCCGTCTGAGGTTTGCTAGAGAGCATTTGGATGATCCAGAAGAGGATTGGGAGAATGTCATATGGTCAGATGAAACCAAAGTAGAACTGTTTGGTAGAAACACAACTTGTCGTGTTTGGAGAAGAGAGAATGCTGAGTTGCAACCAAAGAACACCATACCTACTGTGAAGCATGGGGGTGGCAACATCATGCTTTGGGGCTGTTTCTCTGCAAAGGGAACAGGAAGACTGATCCGTGTACATGAAAGAATGAATGGGGTCATGTATTGTGAGATTTTGAGTGCAAACCTCCTCCCATCAGCAAGGGCATTGAAGATGAAATGTGGCTGGGTCTTTCAGCATGACAATGATCCCAAACACACCACACGGGCAATGAAGGAGTGGCTTCGTAAGAAGCATTTCAAGGTCCTGGAGTGGCCTAGCCAGTCTCCATATCTCAACCCCATAGAAAACCTTTGGAGGGAGTTGAAAGTCCGTGTTGACCAGCGACAGCCCCAAAATATCACTGCTCTAGTAGAGATCTGCATGGAGGAATGGGCCAACATACCAGCAACCGTGTGTGACAACCTTGTGAAGACTTACAGAAAATGTTTGACCTCTGTCATTGCCAACAAAGGCTATATAACAAAGTATTGAGATGAACTTTTGATATTGACCAAATACTTATTTTCCACCATAATTTGCAAATAAATTCTTTCCAAATCAGGCAATGTGATTGTCTGGATTTGTTTCCACATGTTGTCCCTCATAGTTGAGGTATACCTATGATGACAATTACAGGCCTCTCTCATCTTTTTAAGTGGGAGAACTTGCACAATTGGTGGCTGACTAAATACTTTTTTGCCCCACTGTATGTACTGAGGTGTAGGTCTGTTTTTTTTTTATTTTCATACCCTACACTGTGTGTACATTGTGTTGTGCTGCATGCATTCATGTATATCGGCACAGGGTAGGTATGCACACCGATAACGTGTGTTATTGTCCCTGTACTCTACAGTATGTGTGTATTGCATCTTGCTGCAATCTACAGGCTGAATGCATTTGTGTATTACATCTGGCCATTCTTGTGATCTATGTAAGTGTAGGTTTACACACAGACCTCATTTACTATGTATTGTGTACACACAGGCTGCAAACATTTATATTCCAGTTTGAGGGCAGTCATTTTTGTCATGTTTATGCATAGTTGTATACACGTACATAGCAATGCTATCACAGCACTTGTATATTGCATTGTGATTGCATACTGCAGTCTATAGGCTGTGTATATTTGTACACTAGTTCAGGAGCTCCGTCATCTTTTCATGAGAATGTATGTGCTTACACAAATCTTATATTTTATTATGTGCATAACTATAACGATATGTGTGAAGGATATGGGCAAATATCTGATTACAGTACTATCATTTAAAATATATATGTGTTGCTTCTGAAAATGTCACTGCAATCTGCTGGCTGCTTTTATTCATATAATGCTTTAGGTTCTTGGTTACATCATGTATCCTATAACTGATGTCTTCGACCTTTGTGCATTCAGAGACTGGCTATAGAGATGTGTGACTATACGGACTGATACACTCCAGGAAATGTGAAAACTCTCCCTTTCAGTGGGGCTGTGTCTGCACTACAAGGGTTAAATGCGTTATGTATTCTAGGGGACTGTAAAAACACTTTTACTTATCTGTTCCTCTTCTACCTGAGCAAATGTGGCTCCAATGGCGGACTGACTTCTTAGCATCATCACATCTAGTGCAGGGCTATGAACCCTGCATTGGCCTTAATGAAGTAAGGACCCTAAACCACTGAAGTGAAGAAGACGCTGCAGGGAAGAGTCTAGCAGCGCAGGGGATCAACCAAGTTAATATTTGTTTCTATGAACCTTAGACCTAAACTAGTTTCCCAGAGTTGGGCTTTAAAGCGCATTCACATGAGTGTATATAATAAATATTAGAGCGCATGAGATACTCTGTGAAGTCCAGGGGGGGGGGGGGGGTCGCTAGGTAGGTGCCATTGTGGTCACTGGTAGAATAAAGCCTTGATCATGTGAACACCATCAGAGATCACAGTGTGGCAGTTTTGTCTTTTTCTTATGGTGTGCTTGGGGTGAGGACACAGTGGGGACTTTTGAGCCTTTTTGTCCTGATTACCAGTGTCACTTGGAATGAAAGTGAAGGAACAGGAACAGAGAGGAAATTATCCAGTACACATTTGTTCTAGAGATATTTGTCCAGGAGATGATTTCTCTGCCTTATTATTATACAGGATTTATATAGTGCCAACAGTTTGCTCAGCGCTTAACAAAATAAAGGCAGACATTACAGTTGCATTACAATTTGGTACAAGAGTGTAACAAAGAGGAATCAGAGGGCCCTGCTCGTTAGAGCTTACAATCTAAAAATGGAGGGTCAATTGATACAAAAGGTAATAGCTGTGGGGGGATGAGCTGATGGAGGAAGTGAAACAGTGTTAGTTAGAAGCAGGATAGGCTTCTTTAAAGAGAAGGGTTTTCGGGGTCGTCTAAAGATGGATAGATTAGGGGACAGTTGGACAGATTGGGGTAGGGAGTTCCAGAGGATGGGAGATGCTCTGGAGAAATCCTGGAGGCGAGCATAGGAGGAGATGACAAGGGAGCTAGAGAGCAGGAGGTCTTGGGAGGACCGAAGAGAGCGGCTTGGTTGGTATTTTGGGACTAGATTAGTGATGTAGCTGGGGGCAGAGTTATGGATGGCTTTGTAAATTATTGTTAGTACTTTGAATTTTATTCGTCGGGTGAGTGGAAGCCAGTGGAGGGATTGGCAGAGAGGGGTGGAGGACACTGAATGGTTGGTAAGGTGGATGAGTCTTACAGCGGCATTCATTATGGACTGAAGGGGGGATAGTCTATGTAAAGGTAATCCAATGAGGAGGGAGTTGCCGTAATCGAGGTGAGAGATAACCAGGGAGTGAATTAGAAGCTTGGTGGTGTCATTAGTTAAAAAGGGGCGTATTCTGGAAATGTTGCGGAGGCGGCATGATTTGGACAGGGATTAGATGTGGGCCTGAAAGGACAGTTCAGAGTCTAAGGTTACCCCTGGCATGTGGGGGCGGATTGATAGATGTGCCATTGATCTTGGCAGAGAAGTCAGGGGAAGGGGCACATGGGGGAGGGAATATTAAGAGCTCAGTTTTAGATAGATTCAGTTTGAGGAAGTGGTTTGACATCCAGGCTGATATGTCTGTTAGTAAATCAGTGATGCGTGAGGAGACTGATTGGGTGAGCTGAGAGGCAGAGAGATGGATTTCACCTATTACTGCTTGTTGTGTCTGGGGACAGAGTGAAGAAAAATTCTCCCCAAAGGGACACAGAGGACGAGCAAACAACTGTCAGAGGTTTTAACCATTCCCTACTCAAAGCAAGAGGTAAACAAAGCGTTAGAATTCTTGCCATGTCTAATTCTGTGCTTAAGGTGTTAATAAACCCAGGAACCTGCATTTACTATAGCTGGTCTCCCACAGTACACAGAACATGGAAATGCAATTATTTTTAGTAAATATAAACTGCTAAATACCTTTTCTCATTAGCAGTATATATCAGTCTTGTGACTTCTAGCAGTGTCCAGCCAAGCACTAGCTAAAGCTTGTAGGAGGAGTTTTCACACTGCACTGAGCTGTCCTATCAGGATCCAGGACCTCTGACTCTCTGTCTGGACAGTGCTGATTGGTCCTGTGCTGATCACATGCACTCTCCCAGGAAAAAAAAAAACATCTCTAGCAATACACACCAAACTGAGCATGTGCAGCCTGACTCCATAGGCTCTGTGTTATCAGGAAATTATTAGGGGACAGTGGAAGGAGGGGAGGATCTGTGCATACAAGATCAAACAGCCTTTTTACACAATGCGGAGGATAAACCCCTTTAGGTTCCACAGTGAGTATACCAAGCATGCTTTCCTGCATACAATGTATAAAAAGTCTACACACCTGTTAACCACTTCTGGACCGGCTCATGACGATATACGTCGGTACTTTGAAGAGGAATATCATTGTTACGGCAGCAGCTAGCTGCCATAACCGCGGTATCTTCTTCAGCCGGCGGTCCTCTTTCAGATAAAAGTGGTCTCTGTGGCGGATTCACCGCGAGACCAGTTTTATCAGGGGCAGGAGAGGGCCCTCCCGCCGCTCCTTGGTCGCCTCCGCCACTTACCGGAGCCGTCGGTAGCGGCGGAGATGATCAGGTCCTCTCTCCTGCTTAGCAGGGCTTCTAAGTGAGGGGAAGATGGCTCCCACTCGGCTCTATAACATTGACTGGCAGAAACGACATCAAACGTCCGCCCAATGCTCTTAAAGAAGAATTTTAAAAAAAATTATTTTTTCAAATTACATTTTATTTTTATTTTTTATTACATTTTAGTGTAAATATAAAATCTGAAGTCTTTTTGAATCCAGATCTCATATTTAACCACTTCCATACTGGGCCATTGTCATATGACGTCCGCAGGAACACTCTGTCCCTCCGGGCGGGTGTTATATGACGTCCTGGGATTCTTGCCGCTCCTGTAGGCCCCCGGGGGCCCGCAGTGAGGCGATACAGCCCATCCCAGATCAGTGTAAAGAGCCAATAAAAATCAGCTCTTTACCATGTGACCGGCTGTGTCTGGTCACATGCATTGTCCTAGGGGCGCGCAGATCGGCGATTGGGAACGAGGCACACTGACACAGCCCATCCCCTGATTGCGGTAAAGAGCCAATGAAATTGGCTCTTTACCACGTGACCAGCTGTGTCAAATCACAGCCGGTCACAGAATGCCAACAAACCGCGGTAACAAGCTGTTACCAGTCTCTCCTCCTCACACACTGGTCGTATTTCAGGAGGAGATTGGGGTAACAGTTTGTTACCGCCTACAGTATACACCAAACACACTGTTTGCCCCCCCCCCCAAAAAAAAAAGAGGATCTGTCACAGCCCAACAGAGTACCCGAGTACCTATCTGCAGCGCATGCCTCATAGAATATACGAGTGATTTTGTGGGTAATGCCACTGTCCTGGTGCTCCAGGACCTTCAAAAGTGTGATAGGAAGGAATGAAATTATATGTGTAATTTATGCTCCTAGAACGCCTGAAGGTACTACTTCAATGGTGGACCTCTCTATGTGGCCAGGCTGTGAAAGTCCCACACATGTGGCATCGTCATACTTAGGAGGAGTATCAGAATGCATTTTGGGGTGTAATTGAAAGTATGCTGTGTGTGAGAAATAACTTGTTTTTATGAATATTTTGTGTGTAAAAAAAAAAAAAAAAAAAAAAAAAAAAAAAAAAAAAAAATTTCTTAATTTTCCCAAGAATTGTGGGAAAAAATAACTTCAAAAAACTCACTATGCCTCTTACTAAATACCTTGGACTGTCTACTTTCCAGAAAGGGATCATTTGGGGGGGGGGGTTATTTGTACTTTCCTGACATTTCAGGGCCTCAAGAGATGAGACAGGCTGTCGGTGCATCAGGTGTGATCAGTTTTCAATAATTTGCACCAAAGCTTATAGACTCTATAACTTTCACACAGACTAAATAATATACACTTTTCTGGGTTATGTTTACCAAAGATATGTAGCAGTATAAACTTTGGTCCAAATTTATGAACAAAAATTACTTATTTGCAAAATTTTATTATAGAAACTAAAAAAAAGTTTGTTTTTGTTTCAAAATTTTCGCACTTTCTCCACTTATGTTGCAAAAAATAAAAAACCCAGTAGTGATTATATACCACCAAAAGAAAGCTCTATTTGTATTAAAAAAATGATAAGAATGTTGTTTGGGTACAGTGTTGCATGACTGAGTAATTTGCATTCAAAGTGCGAGAGCGCTGAAAGCTGAAAATTGGTCTGGGCGGGAAGTGTGTATAAGTGCCCAGTATTGAAGCGGTTAAGAGGTCCTTGCCAAAATTGTACAATCAGCGCAAACAAAAAAAGAAGAAATCAATCTAATGCAAGCTGAACACTTAAGGGTTAACACCAAGCCCAAAATAACATACTAAACAAACAATAAAAGTGCAGCGCAAAAACATGAGAAAGAAAGTCCTCTATAGGGCAGAAATTTTCTCCTCTGTAATGTATCTTCTTACTATAAAACACTTGAGGCTCTTCAAAATGACTGAACAAATACACTGCTTACCAGATGAAAGATCAAAGTAGGCATAATTACCACCAATGCTGGATACGCCCGGATCCGATGATCTGCTGGTGTAAGGTGACAGCCCACAGCTTATCCTCCAGTGTGACAGATGATAAAATTACCTCCAGGGTGCGGTAAAATGGAAAAGAAGAAGGGACATCTAAGAGCGTTCCATAAGGCTCAAAAGATATTTTATTTTATGTAACAAGTCAAGATACAGTCCATGTGAAAGCGCGTATAAATAGCGCTATTTAAAACATATAAAATCCAAGAGCGGGGATGCAACAGACTGTTCGCGTCCGAACAGCTGTGAGATGACAGCGGGTGACGTCAGACTCCGCCCCCGTACGCGGCGTTACGTCCAATGGACTTCGTCAGCAGGGGTGGAGTCAGGCTGTCACCCGGGATCTTAAATACTTGCCGACTGTCAGCAAGAAGTGTGTCACAGAGCGGAAACGGAAGCGAAGTTCCAAATTAACTAATTCCTGAGCGGAGACACTTGCTGGCAATGTGGAGATATGATAAAAACTCCCACTTAATTATAAATACAGATTCGATCATGCACACTTACTAATCTTCACTTAAAGCATAGATCAATCATTTACCCATATAAATAGGAATGGTCGGAATTTATTTTAATTTTATCATATCTCCACATTGCCAGCAAGTGTCTCCGCTCAGGAATTAGTTAATTTGGAACTTCGCTTCCATTGGACGTAACGCCGCGTACGGGGGCGGAGTCTGACGTCACCCGCTGTCATCTCACAGCTGTTCGGACGCGAACAGTCTGTTGCATCCCCGCTCTTGGATTTTATATGTTTTAAATAGCGCTATTTATACGCGCTTTCACATGGACTGTATCTTGACTTGTTACATAAAATAAAATATCTTTTGAGCCTTATGGAACGCTCTTAGATGTCCCTTCTTCTTTTCCATTTTACCGCACCCTGGAGGTAATTTTATCATCTGTCACACTGGAGGATAAGCTGTGGGCTGTCACCTTACACCAGCAGATCATCGGATCCGGGCGTATCCAGCATTGGTGGTAATTATGCCTACTTTGATCTTTCATCTGGTAAGCAGTGTATTTGTTCAGTCATTTTGAAGAGCCTCAAGTGTTTTATAGTAAGAAGATACATTACAGAGGAGAAAATTTCTGCCCTATAGAGGACTTTCTTTCTCATGTTTTTGCGCTGCACTTTTATTGTTTGTTTAGTAGGTTAAGAGGTCCTGTCATACTTTTTTTTTTTTTTTTTTTAATATTACAAGGGATGTTTACATTTCTTGTAATAGGAATAAAAGTGACCCAATTTTTTTTTTTTTTTTTTTAAAGGACAGTGTAAAAATATAAAGTTAAGTAAATGAGAAAGAAAAAATGGATTTAACGCGCCCCGTCCCGACTAGCTCGCGCACAGAAGCGAACGCATACGTGAGTAGCGCCTGCATATGAAAACGGTGTTCAAACCACACATGTGAGGTATCGCCGCGATCGGTAGAGTGAGAGCAATAATTCTAGCCCTAGACCTCTCTGTAACAGTTCTGTAACTCAAAACAAGCAACCTGTAGAATTTTTTAAACGTCGCCTATAGAGATTTTTAAGGATAAAGGGTTGTCGCCATGCCACGAGCGGGCGCAATTTTGAAGCGTGACATGTTGGGTATCAATTTACTTGGCGTAACATTATCTTTCACAATATAAAATAAAATTGGGCTAACTTTACTATTGTCTTATTTTTTTAATTCATTAAAGTGTATGTTTTCCAAAAAAAAAGTGCGTTTGTAAGGCCGCTGTGCAAATACGGTGTGACAGAAAGTATTGCAACGACCGGCATTTTATTTTCTAGGGTGTTAGAAAAAAAAAATATATAATGTTTTGGAGTTCTAAGTAATTTTCTAGCAAAAAAAAATGTTTTTAACATGTAAACAACAAATCTCAGAAAGAGGCTCGGTCCTTAAGTGGTTAAAGCGGAACTTCATCCAAAAGGGGACTGTCCTCTTGTCTGCCTCCTCACCCCCTCTGCAGTTTATTTTTTTGGGAGGGAGCGGTTACCTGATTTTGACAGGTACCCGCTCCCACTTCTGGTTGGATCACCACGTCGATCCGGGCAGAAGTTCGGCTCTCCCTCCTTCCCCCACAGCCTTCTGGAACATGTCACAGGTCCAAGACCGCTTCGGGACCATTCACAAAGCACAGTGTAGCTCGCGCATGCACGGTAGAAAGTAGCCTGTGAAGCCACAAGCCAACACAGCTGGATTTCCAAAGTAAACATGCTGGTGCTTGGAGATCAAGAGGGGCGAAAAGCATGCTTGGGTGAGGACCATTCTAGATCCCTGGACAGGTAAGTGTCCGATTATTAAAAGTCATAAAGAAGTGATATAAAGTGGGAGTAAACTCCCATGCATCATTTTTACCTATAGGTAAGCCTATAATAAGGCTTACCCTTTTAGGTACTGTAAATATCTCCTAAACGTGCACAGTTTAGGACAGGGGTCTCAAACTAGCGGCCCTCCAGCTGTTGCGAAACTACAAGTCCCATCATGCCTCTGCCTGTGGGAGTCATGCTTGTAACTGTCAGCCTTGCAGTGCCTCATGAGACTTGTAGTTTTGCAACAGCTGGAGGGCCGCCAGTTTGAGACCCCTGGTTTAGGAGATATTTAGACCCCTTTCACACTGGAGGCATTTTTCAGGCTCTTTAGCGCTAAAAATAGCGTCTGTAAAGCGCCTGAAAAGAGCCTAATCTGCAATAACCGTGTGAAAGCCTGAGTGCTTTCCCACTGAGGCGCTGCACTGGCAGGACATCAAAAAAAGTCTTACAAGCAGCTTTGCAGCGCTGTAGGAGCCCCTGCTAGCGGCCGAAAAGCACTGCAAAAACGACGGTAAAGTGCTGATAAAAATAGCGGCGCTTTACCGCCGACGTCCGGGCGATGGCAGTGTGAAAGTGCCCTTACTGTAGATGCAGCTGGAGATGTCACCGGTGCATGCACTCTGAAGGAACGGCCACCTGCGCCGTTCTTCCATAGTCCTGTGCCGTAAACGGTGGCTCACACGCATGCGCGGGAGTGACGCCATCATTATGGCTTCAGCCACTCACACAGCCAGAGTTTGCGAACCCCGAAGGAAGACAGAGCATCGCAGGAGAGCTTCGTTCTAAGGTGCGTTTCACATAATGTTTATACTTCGCACATTATGACATTAACGAGCAAATCAATCCCCTGTATTGATTTGTATTGTAAGTGTACTATCTGCCCCCATGTTGTAAAGCGCTGCGCAAACTGTTAGCACTATATAAATCCTGAATAATAATAATTGCCTTGCATGTTGCAAAAAAAACACAACGGTTTACTGCCGCTTTAATGAAACATGCATAAGAGAGAGGAAAACTGAATGATTTTTGTTTTTCTGTAGACCTGAGGAATCTGTTTCTGTGTGTACAGAGGAATCTAGTATTCATGTTGCAATCAGTGTCAGTCCTTATGAGAAATACTTTGCAGAATTTTGACAGTTTTATCGATTCTGAAGTTGTTGTCTTGATTGCTTGTAAATTGGTACATTCTGTAATGAGTGTGAGGCAACGCCTAGGTCATATTGCAAAAAGTTCCTTTAGGGACCCTTTCCCCAGACAATTTCAACAAAAATCTTCTCATAACATATCTTCATCTAATGTATTTTATACATCTTGTTTACCCATAAAAAGCCTCCCTTATTATGCTGACATGTAAAAGCCCTGAGATGGCTACTGTGGCTGCCACTATCTTGGATGTGTTGTCAGCCCTCAGCATGTTACTATATGTAAGAAGGTGGGGGGAGGGGGGGAGGAGCTGTGCCAGCACAGATTCTAATTATGCACTACCAGAAGAAGAAATGGCTAAGACATGCTTGGAGGGAGGGGGCTTCACTAGGAACTGACCTTCTGCAGTAGCCGAAGTTTCTAGCAAGTTGTCTAGTGAGGAAAAGTTTTTAATTTTTTTTTTTTTTTTTTTGCACACATGTTAAAATCTGCATTTTTTTTGCTAGAAATCACTGTAAACACCCCCAGAAAGTTTATTTTCTGAAAGCAGAGACCCCTGGGAATAAAATGGTGTTAGTTGCATTTTTTTATGTTGCCTGATACTTGTGTAGTTATTGATGAAATGCATATTTTCAGGAAAAAATGCACTAAAATGAATTTTATTGCATACAAACACAATTTTATACAAATGTTTTAAGTAAAATAAAAAATATGGGATTGCCAATGATATTGAGATATCAAACATGTAAATTCTTTAAATTGCTTATGCCTGAGGGATTGCAAAAAAAAAACAAAACAAAAAAAACATGGAATCCAAAATTATTCTTTATAGACAAAGTTTTCAAAGTGCTTGCAGGTTATCAGTTTAGAGGTAGCCGTGAACTAAGGCCCTAGAATTATTGCTTTTATTCCAACATTCATGATGATGCCTCTAATGTGTGGTGCAATTGATGTTACATACACATGCTCGTCCTGTGCTTTTTTAATGGGCTGTGTGCTAGGGTGATGGGGGTGCACTATTATTTATTTATTTTTTAAATGAATTTTATTTTATACAATTCATTTTTTTTTTTTTAACACTTAATTTTTTTTTCACTTTTATTGCCATCACAACATACGTGATTGCATGGGCAGGTGACATGTCTTCTTTATGGAGACATTGGGAGTCTACTAGACACTTGCCCAATATTGACAGCTGTGACCCCAGAAACTACACAATACATGTTGCTTCTGGGGTCATTAGTCACAGGAGGGATTGTCACAGGAGGGTCCTACACTGGCAAAGCGACATACCTGTACATCGCTGCCTGCATCTGGATTTAGCGCTTGCTTGTGCGCCCACCGGCACCCGCTTTGACACAGTTGTACACAGCGGGAGCCTGTCAGCATGTCCTGGCCAATGATTAACGACAAGTACCTGCTGATCGGCTGTGTACAATCACAGCCCAGAGCCCTGTGTTGACTATCGACACAGAGCTCTGTGCAGAGGGAATGTGTGTAGTATTATTACTGGTCACTGGTGAGTTCCGTGGCAGCTAGTCAGCAGTCCCATTATAAGAATCTGATCACCGCCATTAGTAGTATATAAAAAAAAAATTCCAGTGTGATTAAAAAAAAAATAAAAATAAAATAAATATATATATATATATATATATATATATATATATATATATATATATATATATATCTCATTGTTTGTAGACTTTCACGCACCAATCACTATACACTTATTGGGTTTTTATTTTTGGTTTTTTCCATCAATGACATGTAGCAGAATACATTTTGGCCAAAATTGATGAAGAAATTTGATTAAAAAAAAATATATATATATTGGATATGTTTTATAGCAGAAGGTAAAAAAAAACAATTTTTTTTTCCTTTTTTTTCAAAATTTTTTTGGTCTTTTTACATTTATATTGCAAAAAACAAAACAAAACAAACCAGTAGTGATCAAGTACCAAATAAAATTATATTAATTTAGTTTGGGTACAGCTAGAGTTGCACAATTAATCGTTAAAAAAATCGTGATCTCGATTCAACCCCCCCCGACGATCTCTGTTGCAGAGTTTGTCGATTCTTTCAGATAACAAGTGGAGAGACTTATCTGCTCACTCAGCTGTCAAAAGAAAACATCTGGGCAGTCTGCCAAGTTTTTAACACGAAACACGGTTCGAATTTCGAAAGAATTTTCTTTCGAAAATCGTATCAAAGAATTTTCATATGAATTTCGCACCATTAGTGGTCTGTAGCAACGACCGATTTTCGTGCGGCAATCAAATTTGAGGAATTTGTAAATTGTTAGAAAAACAAACGATTTTCTAATCAATGATGGCAGAATTTTGCGAGAAATGTAATAAGAAAAGAAAATTTACGGAGAGAAATGAGGGTTCCCAGCCACGAAAATCTTTTCTGTAGCAACATGAGGTGAAATTGAAGGCTTGGTCGGCCAAATTTCGAAAATCAATAGTGGCAACATCGGATCACAAAAAAAGCGAACTTTCAGATTTTGAGAAGAAAATTTGTTCGAAATTCGACCGTGTATGGCCTGCTTAACTCTTCCTTCTTAGATCAAAGGGATAAACTTCTGTGTGTAAAGAAAAAATCCAGGCAGTCTGCCAAGTTTTTAACAAGTGTAAATGCAGGAGGTTTAACCACTTAAAGTCTAAATCTTTTTCTGACACTTGTTTCTAAGGCTTCATTCTCACGAGGCGGATCCGCTGCCACGGAGTCCGCCTCTGTCCGTTGATCTCCGCTGAGCCGGCGGATGACAGGTCCCTCTCTGCTCACTGAGCGGGGAGGGGCTTGTCGAGCGCTGCTGGTTGCTATGGAAAGATTGGAAGAAAACGGGCAGCGTGTCCGTTTTCATCAGATCTCCCCCGATCCGATAGGGACGGATGGGAACGTAGAGCCATCCGTCTGATTTTAGTGGATCAGATCGGGTCGGATGTCAGCAGAAATGTCACGCTGACATCCATCGCTCCATAGACTAGCATGGAGCGCCCGTTCAGGTCCGCCAACAAAACTGACAGGCGCACCTGAACGGCGCAACAGTGTGAAAGGGGCCTTTAGTTAAAAAAAATATTTTTGCTAGAAAATTACTTGGAACCCCCAGATATTATATATATTTTAGCAGAGACCCTAGGGAATAAAATGTAAATTGCTGCAATATTTTATGTCACACTGTATTTGCCCAGCGGTCTTTCAAATGCAAAAAATACGTTTCAATGAATTAAAAAAAAAAACGAAACAGTAAAGTAAGCCCAATTTTTTTTTGTTTTAATGTGAAAGATGATGTTACGCCGTGAGAATCGTGAGAGAATCGTGATCTATCTTCTAAGCAAAAAAATTGTGATTCTCATTTTAGCCAGAATCCTGCAGCTCTAGGTACAGCGTTGCATGACCGCGCTAATACCAGTTAAAGTAGCACAGTGCTAAATGGCAAAAAATAGTCTGGTCATAAAGGGGATAAAATCTTCCAGAGCTGAAGTGATTAACCCCTTGGCGCCGGTGCCTCCCACTCTTTAAGGTGTTTAGGATGCCTGGAGGCGGAGTTTATGATCATGTGACCTCAATGATTGGCCTCAACTAACACAGCAGTCACATGATTGGAAAGCCCCTGCACCGATCGTGAGCTTTCTTTTAGCTGCCGGTAACTGTGCTGGGAGCGCGCAGGGGGCATGCTCTTGGCACAGCTGTATACCACCATATTCCGCAAATATGCAGCCACAGGGTCGCTGGTCTTGTCTCCGCCCACTCCTGTAGTTTTCTACAGGCAGCCTATAGTGGGTGGGGCCTCCTGGGTCCCTCAAACAGCTCTACTCTCTGCACAGGTTATGTACAGCACAGTGATGATGTCACTGCTACTTTTACACAGTAATATCTGTGTTTGCAAAGCTATTTTGTGCACCAAATGCATTTATGTTCTTTGTGGTTATTGAGGAATACATAAAAACAAAGGTTTTTGTACCTGGAGTTCAGCTTTAAAAGAAATATTTGCATATCTAGAAGTTCAGCTTTAAGGTGAAGTTACTAATGTAGATTGCAGCACACTGCCCAATTCCTGTCTAATAGTCCCACTGATAGATGGCATAGCAGTCGTCACTGCCCTCCGCAGCTGGAAGAGGAACTGTACAGCAAATTGTTACAAATCTAAAATCCTGCATCATTTAGGGCTTATTCTAAAGAGCAGCAATCATCTCTCTGCTTTAGCAGTTGGATGTTGAGTGGCAGGCTCCAGTCCTCTTTATAGATTGTTGGATAGATGAGGCTTTGATTTAAGCACAATGTTGTTAAGTGCAGGCATATACATTGGCAGTTAGAAAATGCACAAAAATATATCCAAGTGGCAGCCAGTGTCCATCATGTACTTGATCCCGCTAGGCTTAAATGGCAGCTGCACTTATCCATAGAGATGAATGGAGCCTGTTATTCATGCAGCAATGCTTATTTAGTTGCTCAGGAAGTACAGTGTGATCATCTGCATGTTGAAGCTTCAGATTGCTGTTCATCTGAGCAAAAACCTCACAGACATATCTTACTATTCAGTGCATCTGAATCTATTAGAGGAAACCTGTCTTGAATGGTACAGTTAGTTACTAGGCTTCCTTGCTGATCCTTTTGGTGTTAAAATGAATGTGACTACGGGCTTGGTCTCCTCGCCAGCCAGCCACCCCCTCCTGCCTGGAAGCCCCTAAGAAGTATGTTGTGCAGTTTTTCTTAATCTACCTTATTCAGATGTCTTCAGGTCACGTGACACGCTGGGTCCTCTTCAGTTTTCTCATTGGTGGTGGGCAGAGGGCTGCACTGGTATGATAACCTCATCGCTGCTTTTTGCATCAATACACTATAATCAAGGGGCGCCGTGGTGATGCTTTTAGAGGGCGGGCACATAAAGCCCTCAATTTACAGAATTTGACAAGTCTTCTGGGTTAAAGAATGATAGTTTTCTTCCTTTAACTGATGCAGCAGTCTGTGTAATCTGATCTCTCTGCTTCAGATCTAATTTTAGCAAGTTGGGGATCTGACTAATAAATATAGCATAGCCCTTATAATATTTCATATTTACCCAATTAAAAAGAGGTTTTAAAAGTTTAAAATTTAAGGACCAGCAGGTTATTTGAAGCATCCTGGGGGCATGTGCCTGGGTGTAAACTAGTGAGGATTGATCCCCATCCTGTGTTTTTAAATCTGTCTGGTATCCTGATAAGGACTATGTATTATGGGTTTTTTTTTTTTTTTTTTTTGGGTTGGCAGGCTCTAGGATTTTCTAATTTAGGCCCCTTTCTGATGGGTGGACTCCACTAGCGGAATCCACCAGCTCAGTGGCAAATCTGTCCACTTATCCCCGCTGAGCAGGCGGATGACGGGTCAGTGTCTGCTCTGCTTATGCAGAGCAGACACTGACTCAGTCTGCTTTCTTTGAGCAGTCGGATGGAAATAGACCCCCCCCATCCATCTATTTTTAGTGGACAGGATTGGATTGGATGTCGGATGGGTGTCAATGGACACATGTCCATTGACATCTGCTGCTCCATAGAGGGCAGTAGGTGGTCTGATTGCATCCGCCTAAAAACTAACAGGTGGACCCAGTCGGTCTGCCCACGTGAAAAGGGCCTTATTTATAGAAGGACAATGTAGCTGGTAACAAAAATTAGATGGTGTGTGTACAAATCATAAAATGTGTAATTTATATTATAAATTATATAGGTTAATGTCTAATTGTAGAAAATGTTTGAAAATATTGCATTCATTTAATGAAGTGATTTTTTAAATTGCAGTTCTTGGCACCAACATGGAGACAGAGAGTGAACAGAATTCCACCTCCACCAATGGGGGCACTGCCTCTAGTGCCAGCTCCCGTCCACAGATTTCTCAGATGTCCCTGTATGAGCGCCAGGCTGTGCAGGTATGCCATTTATCTCATTCTGTACAGGGCGTTATAAAGCTGTCATTATGATTGATTGTCATTATAAAGCTGTCATTTTGTCGTTAAAGTTGTTGAAATTTTATTTTATAGGATTTTTACATAAGTCTCTCTAGTTCTGAATATTACCCATTAATTAATTTAAAACTGAAGTTTTTCAAAGATATCATCAGGCATTCTGGCAAATACCATCTCCACTCATTGTTTGTATAAATCAGATCTATTCTTCTGTAAATGATGCAGTGTTCTTTGGTACATCACTGCATATGAGGGTTGTATAAACTACTGAAAACATTTTCAGAGCAGTAATTTGTCATGTTGTACCGATGATCTTTTCAGTATTTGTACTGGCCGGGACTGCTGGAATGTGATATCAGAGAATTGTCATTTTTCATGTACTGGCCGGGACTGCTGGAATGTGATATCAGAGAATTGCCATTTTTCAGGTTTCACCCTAAGAAACCTGTTTATAAAGAGTACCTTTTTATATTTTACTCTCTTTAATATCCCTTCCGATCACTTTGCTGATTTACTGTATAGTGGGGGATTTCCCCACAGTTAGTATGACTCCACAAGCCATTTTTCCGTAAAAAGACTTCACCAGTACATGCAAACTACTGTGCTTTTGCTTCCTCTCCCTGATCAGTGATGTTAATTTGAGTGTTCTGCTTTGTGTGAGAGCAGCAGTCTGACCTTAAGAACAGCAGATGTTTTACTGTACATGCAGCTTGACTGGATTACAGTGATACATCAAAAGGGTTCAGCTGAGCTTTAAAAATACATAATCAATACATAAACAGATTCATTTATATCTGCAGGGTGCTCGGCTTTAAATTGGTGTAGTTCATTGTTTTCCATTAAGGGAATCTTGGGAACAAACCGCTTTGCTTTTGTTGTAATCAATCTACTTTTTCTTTTTTTTTTTGTTTTACTTTTTTTTTTTTTTCCCAGCATACTTTCGCTGGCCATACATGTGTAGATTTTCAAAAAAAGCAAAAATGGAATAAGGCATAATTCATTGCATTCTATCCTGCCTACTCATACCAGTGTGGTTCAGTCACATAGCCTCCAGCATACAAGAAGGAAAAATATGCTCTCTCCCCAAAGAAAGGCTGTAAATGACTGAGAGTACGGATCGCTCATGAAGAATTCATAAATTTATTTACCAAAATGGAATCTTTAAAAAACATATTGCTCTGCCTAGCAGCTACAGGTGTAGAAAACCTAAAATCTGCTAGATAGTGCAAGATCGCAGGCCGGCTGTCACCCAAAAGAAGTACAAGAACTTCTTTTGGGCGACAAGCGTGCTGCGATTCTGTTTGTACGATCTTACCGTGATTGACACCAGATGAATTGTGGCAAAATCGTGCCGCGATCGGGGTGCCATTGGAAGTGACGGGGATCACACGGACGTCCCACGATTTGCCACCATTTCGAATTGCGGCGATTCCGCCCACGCCAAGATGTGAACGGAGCCTTACAGCCAAGGAAGCTGCCATCTTAGCACCTGTTTGATCTGCAACTGCTGTGGTGCTGCAAATATGTGATCAGTTATGACACCAGCCATTTTACAGTTTAGATGAGCGCACAAGCAACTGTGACAGTTATCATTCATGACATGCCTTGAATGTAAGTGCTTTGAGAAACTGTTAAATCAATAGGTTAAATTCTGCTTTAGGCTGTGCAAATACACATTGCCTTAAAAATCATACCAGCCTTTTTGTTACAGGCCATTAATTTGACTGATAAGTGACAGATTTCTTTAAAACTGATATTGTCACGCCAAAGCCCACAAACGTACAATATATGAGTGATTTATAATGAAGTTTGATTTTTAGAACATAATATAGGCGGTTATGTGATTTATTTATTTATTTATTTTTTTTACATTTTTGTTTTTAAATTTGTTTTTCTTTGTTTGTGTAGTGATTTCTAATCCAGCACCCTTTATTACAAATTAACCAGATCATATTGCAGCATCCCGCCCTGAGCTCTAATGTCGGTGTACATAATCTATTGAGGTCAAGGCCTGTGTGTGTCATGTAATATTTTATGTACTGTATAACTTTCTCTGCAGGCTCTCCAGGCTTTACACAGACAGCCAAATGCAGCCCAGTATTTTCACCAGTTGATGTTGCAACAGCAGCTAAGTAATGCACAGCTGCATAGTCTTGCGGCCGTTCAGCAGGTAAAGTGGATTAGAATAATTTATTCATCTTGTTTCATGCTAATAATTTAATGGTTTGCTACCTGGTGTTTGCAGCTGATGTCGTAAATGTTAAGTTCACCTTTCTGGACATATTACACCCATATTTAGGGTGCAACATGTAACATGTTCAGCATCAGACCCCCCCCCCCCTCTTTGTGACAGCAAATCGGGGATCTTCAACCTGTACTCTCTGCCACAATGCAAAGGCAGTGCGGCTGTGCGGGGCTGGGAATCATTGATTCACAGATCTCTGTGAGTGAATGAACTACAAGTAGCAACATCCTTTGTGACTGTCGGCTTGTAGTTCTCAGTGAACTACCATTGTGCTGTTGAGCGCTGTGGTAGTTCATTGATTCTTCCTGTCAGTGTACGTACGATGTATAGGAAGACAGGTTACACTGACAGTCTGTTGGAGACCTGCATTGTTGCCTGCAAAAAAATGTGCATTTATTATTTTTGTTAAAAGGTGAACTTATCCTTTAAGTTTGACAAATATATTAGTTGGCAGTCGGTTTGTAAGTGTGTCAAATTCTCTTCACAACAATGGCGCAAAGTTATGCATGATCGTATTACATAAGAGAACATATTCCTTTAGCTGACCCCCCCGCAACAATGTTGTTCATATAGAGAAACAGTATTTTTTTTTTTTTTTTTACTCTCCATAAAATACTTTTCTTGGAGTCCAATGAGGAACACAGGTCCCACCCCCTCGGTGTTTATGATCATGCTCTCAGTACTTCTTGCTACAAAACTGAGGCATGTTGGTAGAAGGAGGGTTTCTCCTGAGCTGGCCTACAGTTTTTTTTTTTCTTTGCCATTATCCAGTTCTCCTGTCTGACATAACTTGAAGGTGAAAGGCTTCCTGGGTCTATCAGTGAACTCCAAGGAAAGGATTTCATGGTGAGCACACAAATCCTGTTTTCTCCTCTAAAGCCACTATAACTAATGTGTATCGCATTAATCTAGAATAAAATATGTACAGCGCTTTTTATGCATATTGTCCAGCTTTAAGTTGTATAAACTTGAATGCTTTTTGGATTTAAGCATGTCAGGTGATATGTACTTGTGTAATGAGGGAGGGTGTGGCCTAAGGGAATCAACACCCTATATCAAGGTGTGCATAATTATTGGGCAGCCTCTTTTCCGCAGGCAAAATGGGCCAAAACGAGATTTAACTGACTCTGAAAAGTCAAAAAAAAAAAAAAAGTCTCAGAGAGAGGCAGCTCTCTTGAAATTGCTAAGATATTGGGGCATTATCACAGAACTATCAAAAGTTTTGCTGCAAATAGTCAACAGGGTCGCAAAAAACGCGTTGAGAAAAAAAGACGCAAATGAATTGCCAAAGATTTGAGAAGAATCAAACGTGAAGCTACCAGGAACCCATTATCCTCCAGTGCTGTCATATTCCAGAATTGTAATCTACCTGGAGAGCCCAGAAGTACAAGGTGTTCAGTGCTCAGAGACATGGCCAAGGGAAGGAAAACTGAAACCAGACCACCACTGAACAAGATACAATAGTAAAAATGTCAAGACTGGGCCAAGAAATATCTGAAGACAGATTTTTCATAGGTTTTATGGACTGATGAGAGTGACTCTTGACAGACCAGATGGAAGAGCCTGTGGCTGTTTCAGTAATGGGCACAGAGCTCCACTTCGACTCAGATGCCAGCAAGGTGGAGCTGGGGCACTGGTATGGGCTGGTATTAAAGTTGAGCTAGTTGGACCTTTTCCCGTTGAAGATGGACTCAAAATCAACTCCCAAACCTACTGCCAGTTTTTAGAAGACACTTTTTTCAAGCAGTGGTACAGGAAAAAGTCTGCATATTTCAAGAAGACTATGATATTTATGCAGGACAATGCTCTATTGCATGCATCGAAGTACTCCACTGCGTGGCCAGCAAGTAAAGAATTTAAAGCGGAGTTCCGCTTAGAAAAAAAAAAAAACTAAAAGTCAGCAGCTACAAATACTGCAGCTGCTGACTTTTAATAATCGGACACTTACCTGTCCCAGGGTCCAGCGATGCGGGGGAACCAAGCCCCGCTCGTCTCCCCCTCCTCTCTGCAGTGCTGGCATAGTCACTGTGGGCGCCTGGTTTTGGCTTCACAGCCGGGCATGCACTGCACATGCGCAAGCCATGACTGGCCGGGCAATCACCTGGGACGTGTCCCAGATTGCCGCGAGGGAGTCGGGAGAGGTGATATCCCCTCTGCTATGCCAAGAGGAAGTGGGAGCTGGAACCCTCTAAAAAGAGGGTATCCGCTCCCCCCTCCAAAAAAAACTACATGCCAAATGTGGCATGTCAGGGGGTCACCTTCCCTTGAAGCGGAAGTTACATTTTTGGGTGGAACGCTTTAAAGATTAAAGAACAATGACATGGCCCCTTCCTCACCTGACCTAAACCCTATTGAGAACTTGTGGACCCTTTTTAAATGGGAGATTTACGGTGAAGGAAAACAGTAAACCTCTCTGAACAGTGTCTGGGAGGCTCTGGTTGCTGCTGCACAAAAAGTTGATCGTCAACAGATCTGAGAAACTGACAGACTCCATGAATGGAAGGCTTATGACTGCTATTGAAAAGAAGGGTGGCTGTATTGGTCACTGATTTTTTTTTTTGAAATGTCAGAAATCTTTATTTGTAAATTTTGAGTTGTTTGTTTATTCTTCTCACTTTTAACATATGAAAATAAACAAGTGAGATGGAAAAATGTTAGTTTTTCTTTCAGCTGCATAATAATTCTGCACATTACTGGTTGCCCAATAACTGTGCACACATATTCGCCTAAGAAAGCCAAACCCTCGCTTTTACTTTCATAAATATTCAGGTTTGAGGTTTATTAACATTTTGGATTGTCTGAGAGCACTGTAGTTGTTCAATAATGAAATGAAAGTGACTGTAAAGTCTTTAATTTTTTTTAATTAATTTTTTTATGACAAGCACGTTATATTTACCTGCCCTGTGCAGTGGTTTTGCACAGAGCAGCCTGGATCCTCCTCTTCTCGGGTGCCTCTGCGCTGCTCCTTGCCCCTCCCTTTTTATTGCGTGCCCCCACAGCAAGCAGCTTGCTATGGGGGCACCCGAGCCGAGCTGCAGCTCCGTGTTTCCATTCAGACACGGAGCTGCCATTCGGCCCCATCCCCTCTCTCTGTCTTGATTGGCTAACTGACTTTGCGTGACAGCCGTAGGAGCCAATTGCACTGCTGCTGTGTCTCAGCCAATCAGGAGGGAAAGTCAGGGACGGCTGAGGGACTCATGGACATCGCTGGACAGGGATGGGGCTCAGGTATTAGGGGGTGCTGGGGAGGCTGCTACACATAGAAGGCTTTTTATCTTGAAACATAGAATGCATTAAGTTAAAAAAACTTCTGCCTTTACAACGCCTTTAATCCTCAAAAATACAACGTGCCTAATAATTGTGCACACAGTGTATATATAAATTCAGTTCATATTGTAAAGTGCAATTAAAGCGGAGTTCTACCCAAAAGTGGAATGTCCGCTTATTCGTCTCCTACCCCCCCCCGCCCCCTCCAGGTTCCACATTTGGCACCTTTCAGGGGGAACAGGGACCTGTTTTTGGTGTTGCGGCAAAGCTTGGCCCCCCTCCTCCTTCCACCACCACCACCACCACCAGGCCAATTAGAAAGCGCAGCGCAGTAGGGACCTGGCTGTGAAGCTGGGTTCCCTTACAGACAATGGCGGCAGCTGCACCCGACAGCTGATCTGAAGATCAGCTGGGGTGCCGACATCGTTGGCTCCCTGGACAGGTAAGTGTCCATATATTAAAAGTCAGCAGTTGCAGTATTTGTAGCTGCTGACTTTAGATTTTTCGTGGGGTTGGCGGACCTCTGCTTTAACTAAAAAGCCTAGTCCATAATATCAATTTTTTAATTTTGCACAGTTCTTCTATGTGACTGTTTCCAGGAAGACTTGTGAGTGTGGTTCAAGAGTTTTACTTCAAACATCACATAGCTCCCAGGCAGTGCTTCATCGTTCAATTTCCTTCTCCCCTCGTTATTAGACAAATGCACTAGGTGGTATTGACCTCTTTTCATAAAGCTGTTATGCTTATCAGTATGCCTGATATGCTTGAGTCCTCTTTGCTAAATGCTCATCTCAGGGGAAGAAAAATGCAAGAAGAGCAAGTCAACAAAATGTAAAACTGTAAAAACGTATTAAGCAAAATGCCAATCAAAAGTGCTTTCCAAGAACTGAGGAAACTCTGGGCTCAGTCATGTAGGAGGTGCTGTAACTCCAACGTTTGTGCCTGTGCTCTCCCCTCCGAACCCAATGATGTCACAATGCAAAGACCCAGCTGATGCGCTTTCTGGCAATCCTGTAGTCTTCAGGAGTGGTCTGTGCATTGTGATCTTGTGGCCATCCATTAGACCCAGCTTTCCTAACCTTCTTGAAAAACTATGAACACTTAGTGGTCATTTAACTAATTGTAGTTTACCCACTAACCTCTAATTAGCCAAACTACCTGGTGACATCTAGTCAATTACCTAATTCCAGTTTACCTACTATGCTCATTGGTACTATTTATGTGCCTTGCTCTTTAATCCATTAATGGTAGATCAATGTGGCCCATCAATAGTACTGTTGACGATTATTAATACCAAGTATGAATCAATTTATGGTACTCATTTAGGTGATTAATAGAGGTTAGTAGGTAAACTGTAGTTAGGTAATTGACCACTAGATGTTATTAGGTAGCTTGGTCAATCAACAGAGGTTAGTGGGTGATCTGATAGAGCCCACAGAGTGTTTATCAGGAGTCTTACCAGTTCAACGTACCACATCCGCCTGTAACAATCTGGAGCAATGAGGGTCACCAGAATTCCTCCCATCTTGATCATGCAAAGCAGCCAAGGGTAAAGTTTAGCGGAAGAAAGACATAGATCAATGTGTACTGATCTCACCAAGTCACCAGAGCATTCCACTGCCTCCACTAGAGGATCCCTGTACCTGGACACAAACCAGTCTAGTTTGTTATTAAACATCGCGGCAGGAGGTCTACATCCAGTGTCCACTGGCTATGACACAGGTCCTGAAACACCTCAGGGTTTAGGGAACATTACCCCAAGTCCATACTTTGGTGGTTGAGAAAGTTTGCCTGCCAGTTTTCCATACCTTGGATGTGCACAATGGACAAGGCTGGAACGTGAAGTTCTGCCCATGACAAGATCCAAGCTACCTCTCTTGCCGCAATGAGACTTATGGTTTCTCACTGATGGTTGACCTATGCCACTGTCCTGGTTTTAGACTGAATCTGGATGGCATGACCCTCCAGCAGGATGGTCCATTGCTGCAGAGACAGCCAAATTGGCTGAAGCTCTAGGATGTTGCTCGGGAGACTGATGGCCTGAGACCAAAGTCATTATAGTTGAGCGGAAGTGTCAGATCAAAGATCAAAGTTTCTTGGGTCTGTTTGCAGAGTAGGAGCAGCAGTTGTGAAATGCTTCCTCATTGCAGTATGGGCAGTAAAAAGAGACCCACCAACCAGTGGATGATGACATCGCTCTATCCCACAGCATTAACCCTTTCTGCAGTGGAGATTGGCAGGAAACTGGTAGTTATAAAGGTGTCCAGCAACCTATGTACTTGACTTTGCCTGACTGGCCCTTACACTGAGTCTTCAGAGACAGGGCAAGCGTTGAGCGATACCATTGGCTCTGGATCTGGAAAGCGTTCTGCGACACTTTTATCAAAACAGATCTGCGGCTAATTTCCGCTATCCCCAACAGGGCCCAAAAGCCAGGCTGGAGATGGCCACCACGGATAAAAAGAATCTGAGAGACCAGTTCCAGCAGCAGTGCAGGGAAGCATCTTGATTAAAGAAAAAACATGTTGACGAGTGGAAAAAAAAATGGTGCTAGCAAAAATATGTTTGCTGTTTACACAGCAGAGCTGAAGAAATTATGTTTATACGTACACAATGTACGTATGACTTACAGTTGCTTTTTTTTTTTTTGCCATTGTCCATTCCTCTAGTAGAAAGCAACATAACACAAAGTCCATTTTAGCACATACACATCTGACCATTTAAAAAAAAGTAATAAACCTTATACCTAAAGTGTATGTAAACTCTAACAAAAAATGTCTCTTAATTGCCCCCTTTGGCCTGTTAAAGAAGCCAAATTTAACAATGTGGACACATTTTCTGCATGTTCTTTTTTATGTACTGTTCTATACACCTGGTAGGTTAGAATTTGGGAAGTGCCATGACTGATTTGTATTTGAAGGTACTTGCGCTAAGGCTGTCATTCTCATCCCTCCTGACAGGGGACAAGCACGTGCATACCAGGTGTCTGACCCATTATATGCACATGCTTGTTTTGTGATATTGATTTGGTGAAGGGACAGTGGTGGGAGTGCTGGAGCATGCACTAACAGGTCAGCAGTGGCAGCTCTCATTTTTCTATATTAAACACTTTTTATGTTCTCAAACTTGAGCTATTGACTCTGTAAACAGACATTTTACAACAGGTGCTAAGCAGACAGAGGAAAATGTGATGAGCCTATAGCTCCAGTTGCTTGATGGATTGAAATTTACATAATATCCATATGTAAAATGCCTCATTTACTTTGCTAAAACAAAAGGCAAAAAATTATTAACAAAAAATATATATGAAACCACTGTACATTCCCTTTAATCATTTTGATAAAGGGCAGTTCACCCAACACGGTTTCACTTACAAGTGAACACTGTTGGGCCGAATCACTATGTGTCTCCTTTCAACTCTCCAGGTTATATTAGTTAAAGTGTAAGTCTACCCTAGACCTAAAATCTCTTCATCTACAGCCATGCACTAACCTATCTAGCCCTGTAAAGAAGAAATCAGTATACATACCTTTTTTAAAGCCAATCCGTACCCTATCTCCAGCGGCAGAAGCTCTGCAGAGGACACAGCCGACGATGGCTGTAAAATGAATGGGAAGTGACGTCCATAGAGTTACTATGGGGCTTCCGTTGTAGTCTGCATCCACCTCCACAGCGAAGCCGCGTCTGACAGCTCAACGTGGGATCGGGTCAAATCAGCTTTAGAAAAGATATATAGTACACAAGTACACATTTAATTTCTTGACTACCTATCACGCTTTTGAAGGCTCTGGAGCACCAGGACAATGAAAATGCCAAAAAAGACCCCATTTTTTAAAGTAAACACCCCAACGTATAATCTGAGGCATTATGAGTATTTTGAACATGTCATTTTATTTCCACAAGTTTTTGGAAAATGCTTTTTTTTTTTTTTTTTTACACAAACTTGTCTATTTATAAGATATTTCTAACACATAGCATGTACATAGCAACAATAACTCCCCAAAATACATTCTGCTACTCCTCTTGAGTATGGGGATACCAAATGTGTGAGACTTTTCCACAGCCTGGCCACTTAGAGAGGCCCAACATACAGGGAGCACCATCAGGGACATACATTTCAAAACTAATTTGACTACCTATTACACTTTTGTGAGGCACTGATGTGGCATGGATGAGCACTGATGTGGCACGGATGACCACTGATGGGGCATGGATGTGGCACAGATGTGCACTGATGACCACTGATGTGGCACGGATGATCATTGATGTGGCACAGATGATCATGAATGAGCCATGGATGGGGATGGAGCACAGGTGGATGGATGAGGCATGGATGGCGCACAGATGGATGGAGCATGGATGGATGAGCCATGGATGGAACACATATGGATGGCTGAGCCATGGATGGATCATGTATGGAGCATGGATGAATGAAACATGGATGGAGCACGCTTGGATGAATGAGACATGGGATGGAACATGGATGGATGAGACATGGAAGGAGGATGGATGGATGTATAAGACATGGATGGAGCGCGCATGGAGAATGGATGGAGCATGGATGGATGAGACATGGCTGGAGCACGCATGGAGAATAGATGGATGGATGAGACATGGATGGAGCACGCATGGAGAATGGATACAGCGTGGCTGGATGGATGAGACATGGATGGAGGATGGATGGATGAGACATGGAAGGAGCATGAATGGATGGATGAAGCATGGATGGAGCTTGGATGGATGGATGGAGGATGGATGGATGGAGGATGGATGGATGAGACATGGATGGAGCATGCATGGAGGATGGGTCGATGAGACATGGATGGAGCACGCATAGAGGATGGATGGATGAGACATGGATGAGCCATGGATGGATGGATGATCACAGATCAGCGCTGTGGGAACTTCAAATACATCCCACAGCGCTGCTGCATTCGGCTCTCCCCCTCTCCTCACAGGCTGTACCGATCGGCGTGAGGAGAGCGGAGGAGCCAAACCGGACAAGCTCTGGTTTGTTTACAAGTGATTACACCGTCATTGGACGGCGTGATCACGTGGTAAATGGCCGATGTCATTGGCCATTTACCGTGATCCGTGAAGCGTTGGGTCCGGTCACGGATATTCTCGGGTGCGCGCGGGAGCACAGTTCTGGAAGGACGTCATAGTACGTTCTCCCAGAGTTATCGAGCCGCGTTGTAGCCATCATTCGGCTATAGCGCGATTGTTAAGTGGTTAACCACTTCAGCCCCGGAAGATTTTACCCCCTTCCTGACCAGAGCACTTTTTACAATTTGGCACTGCGTTGTTTTAACTGGTAATTGCGCGGTCATGCAATTCTGTACCCAAACAAAATTTGCGTCCTATTTTTCCCACAAATAGAGCTTTCTTTTGGTGGTATTTGATCACCTGTGTGTTTTTTATTTTTTGTGATATAAACGAAAAAAAGACAGAAAATTTTGAAAAGAAATTATATTTTCTACTTATTGTTATAAAAATAATCCAATTAACTCAATTTTAGTCATACATTTATGCCAAAATGCATTCAGCCACATGTCTCGGGTAAAAAAAAAAAAAAAATCAATAAGCCTATATTTATTGGTTTGTGCAAAAGTTATAGCGTCTACAAACTAGGGTACATTTTTTGGAATTTACGCAGCTTTTAGTTTATGACTGCCTATCTCATTTCTTGAGGTACTATTATGGCAGGGCGCTAACACTCCACTAGTGTGTAGTAGCGTTTGAAACATTCACTGATGCAAAGACCAGGTTGGCCAGGACAGGAGAGACAATAATAGGGGGTGTCACACCTATATCTACATTTTCCACAGACACAACATCTTCTTTGGGGTGATCGTTGGGTAGGGGTACCAGGGAGGACATACGGAAAATGCCTCTCATGCACCAGGCTCCCTGCATTTTGATTGGGAAGTTGGGCCACAGCACCGTCTGGAAACAGAAGGGCTGTGATGATCTCTTCCTATAATTTAAGGAAGGATCCAGTTTGTCCTGACGCTGTGTATAGCACATAAGCATTTAGCAGAGGCAATTGAAATAGGGATACAGACACTTTTTTTGTACCAGCGTCTGGCCTTATGGGCACTTAAGTACGGCGCCATCAACTGGTTGTTGACGTATACCCCTCGCATATTAAGCTTGTATTCGTGGACACAGAGCGGTTTCTCCACAACACTAGTTGTCGTTGGAATTTGGACTGTCGTATCTGCGTGAAGGGAGAACAGAACGAAAACATTACGATTTATCCCTGGCTGGGGCGACGCAGACCCTAACTGACACTAAAACCTGATGTCACCCCACAGGTGATAAGGGGGTTAAACCTTTATTGGGTAATATACAGTGGGTACCCTGATGCTATCAACAAACTAACCAGCGACACTAATTCGTGATCACTGGTGACAGGGGGTGAAAGGGTTAATTAAGGGGCAATCAGGGGATTAAAACCTTTATTAGGTAATATATGGGGGTACCCTGACGCTATAAAATTCTGACGGTGAAACTAACCAACTAACTGGCTAATACACTAATGGCATAATTAGTGACACTAATACGGCGATCAGAATATAGATCCGTACACTATATTAGTGACACTGGTGACAATGTGTGAAAGGGTTAACGAGGGGTGCTCAAGGGGTTAAAACTTGTTTAGGGGGGTACCCTAAAGCTACCTGGGCCTACTACTAACTGCCCTAATGCTGATTAGAGTCACAAGTGACACCAATGCAGTGATCAGTGAAAAATCTGGAAACTGCACTTGGTGACACAGTGACAGGGAGTGAAGGGGTTAACTGGGGGGGGATCGGGGGGTGATCCGGGGGTGAAATGTGTGCCTACGTGTACTGGTGTTAGTGTAGCGTTGGTGCAGCTCATGATTAGATGTTCTCTCTCCTTTCACTGGAACCGAAAAGGATTCCAGGAGGTGAATTGACATCACTTCCCCTGCTTCTGTTTACACTTACAGGCAGGGGGAGCATTTCATTTGCCAGAACTGATCGGCAAGTCAAGACCAGAAATCATTGGCCTGGACCTGAAGACTGATCAGGTCTGGAACGAATCTGATCGTCGCGGGGGTGAGCGCCGTACAGGTACGGGGTTTCGCGCAGTGGTGTCATTCTGCCATCGGATATTGGCATGAGCTGGTTGGGAACCAGTTAAAGAGGAACTTCACAGAGAAATACAGGCTGCTCTGGAAAAAGACGGTGGTTTTCAAGGAGCACTATAGGACGATACTTGAACAAAAATTAGCTGCATGGTCGAGTTGCCAGAAAGAAGCATTTGCTACACCAATGCCACAAAAAAATATGGCCGACAACACCTTGATACGCATCACAGAGACCAAATTGTTGGCAAGATTAATGCAGCATGTTATGAGAAAATGCTGGCAGACAATTTGCATTCTTCTACATGAAAGCTGCACATGGGAAGTTCTTGGACTTTCCAGCACGACAATGGCCCTAAGCACAAGGCCAAGTTGATCCTCCAGTGGTCACAGTGGAAAAAAAGGTGAAGTTTCTGAAGTGGCCATCACAGTTATTATTATCGAGCCACTCTGGGTAGATCTTAAACGTGCTCTTCATGCAAGATGATAAAACCCTTTGCGTGACCCGGAGGCATTTTTGGGAATTTGGGGCCCTCATAGAAAAGTATTAAAGGGGTTGTAAAGGTAAAAATTTTTTCACCTTAATGCATTATATGCATTAAGGTGAAAAAACTTTTGACAATACCGCTGCCCCCAGCCCCCCCCGTTTTACTTACCTGACACCTCGAATCTCCGCTGCTCGTTCTCGTCATCTCTATTGCAGCTCAGCTTGGTCGCTGATTGGCTGCAGTGGATGGATTGAAAGCAGCGCAGCCATTGGCTCGCGCTGCTGTCAATCACATCCGATGACGCGGCACGCCGGGGGGCGGGGCCGAGTGATACAGCGAGCGGCTATAGCCGCCGGCTGTATCACGGGAGCGCGCCCGCAACAACTAACCACCATGCGAGGGAGCTCGCATTAAGGTGGTTATTTCTTGCGGGGAGGAGCTGAAACAGCCGCCGAGGGACCCCAGAAGACCAGGTTCGGGGCCACTCTGTGCAGAACGAGCTGCACAGTGAAGTTAAGTATGACATGTTAGTTATTTTTAAAAAAAAATAAAATTACCTTTACAACCCCTTTAAAGAAGACTGCATGCTGTCATTGATGCCAAAGGGTGCCATACACAATACACAGTATTAAGAACAAAGGGTATGCAGGCTTTTGAACAGGGGTTGTTTTCATGTGGATACTTGTTGCCATGTTTTGGTTTATGATTGTGTTCTGTTATAACCTGCAGTTTAATATGAATCCCATAAGTAATAAAAGAAATGTGTTTTTGCCTGCTCACTCATGTTTTCTTTAAAAATGGTACATGCTGTATATTACCAATTCTCCAAGGGTGTGCAAACTTTTCAGCACTACTGTACCTATGCATCCAGGCGCAAAATGCTTTAGTGTTGATCTCACTAAATTTTTGTGTTTTGACATTGCAGGCTACCATTGCAGCCACCCGCCAGGCTGCTTCTCCTAACACTGGTTCAAATCAGCAGACCAGCACCACCCAAGGATCAGTAAGTGGTAGACATTAAATAGGCAATATTGTCAGTACTAATTTATTTTTATTGCCGCTATATTTACAAATTGTATTTTTTTGACTGTTTTTTTGCATTATTGCTTTGTCTTTTTCAGCAGGCAACTTTATCAACCAGCTCATCGGCCCAGCTCCTGAGTCGCGCTCAAAATGTCACTGCCCCCAGTGCAACAACGCTTACCCAGTCAGTTCTGCTCAGCAATGCCAGCTCCCCACCCCTCAGCCAGTCCCAAACACAAATGTACCTACGGGTGAGTGAAATGTGTGGTTTATATAAAACTTATTCTAAAATTTACCCAATAAGTCTTAAATTAAGGACTGAGCAAATTTGACTAAATTCATGCTAAGCTCTTACTAAATATAAAAGCTTGACCTGTACAGGAAGTCCCCGATTTACGAACACAATAGGGGACTGTAGGTTTGTTCGTAAGTCAAAATTGTTCGTAAGTTGCAACACTGAATTTGTAAGTGTAACGTCCGGTCGGAACACTACATTCGTAAGTGTAACGTCCGCCTGTGCATGGATGTGGGATATTTCAGGTGCTTGTTATGTTATCTGGGGCTCTTCTGGCCATGTAGTACTGCAGTATGGAATGTGCCCGGAGGTATCCAGGAACAGCGTGGAGCACAAGTGGCCGGTATTTGAGGCCGTTCGTAAGTAGGAGTCGTTCGTAACTCGGGGACTGCCTGTATTGAGTTAATAATAATAATAAGCAACAAATATTTTTACATTTTAAATTGCACCTTTTTGATAAATTGTGAAAAGCGAACGTATTCAAAACTGTAAATAACCAAATTTTTCTAAAAATCTAGTGGTTTTAATTTTGCACTTGCAGCTTTCAGAGTTTGTAAAAGACCCCCCCCCCCCCCCCCCAAATGCTATATTTTATGAAAGTACATGACCAGTAGAGTAAAAGGAAGGTGCTGCTGATTTTTAAGGCACATATTTGCGCAAATGTTTATCAAAACAATATTTTCACTAAAAGAATACACTAAAGTCATTATTAGCAGATAGAAACACATCACATTTTTACAAAATTCTTTCTAAATGTAGAAGCCTAACCTGTATTTAGTTAATAATATTAATATTATTAATAATAATATTTGTACAATTTTAAATTGTGCCTTTTTGCAAAATGGTGAAAATAGAATGTATGCAAAAATGTAAATTTTCTCAAAAAATCTGAAGGTTTTCATTTTTCCGTTTCCTGCTTTTTAGAGTTTTATAATAAAATGAAGGTGCTACTGATTTTTAAGGCCCCGTGATACTTTTGCAAATGTTTATCAAAATGTTATTTTTCACAAAAAAACCCCACTAAAATCCTTGTTTGCACTCATAAACACAGCATAACGTACAGAATCCCTGTTAAATTCCTACTAAGGCCTCATTCAATGGGTTGTCCTAAAATGTATGCCCATGGAGGGCCGTGTTTACCCGCACGGGGATGCACAGGTATTCTGTGCATTGCTGTGCAGGCAGTTCTATTCATGTCAGTTGGGATTCAGCGAGTGAAAGGACAGATCTGACATCCGTGTGGGTGTAGGTGCATGGCCCCAAACACAGACTATGTGAGTTCAGGGACATGCACCCACATGGGTGAACAAGACTTTGGGCCTTGCTAACACTTGCGATTGGAGGGCAGCAAAAATGCGCAGTTAATCACTTAAGGAACGGAAGGATTTGCCTCCTTAATGATCAGGCCGGTTCTTGTGATAGGGCACTGTGTTGCTTTAACTGACAGTTGCGCGGTCGTGCGACGCTGTATCCAAACAAAATTTATGTCCTTTTTTTTCCCACAAATGGAGCTTTCTTTTGGTGGTATTTCATCACCTCTGCGTTTTTTTTATTGTTTGCGCTATAAACAAAAAAAAGTGACAATTTTGAAGAAAAAGCAATATTTTTTACATTTTTCTATAATAAATATCCCCCCAAAAATATAAAAAATCAAATTTCTTCCTCAGTTTAGGCTGATTATATATTCTTCTACATATTTTTGGTAAACATATCGCAATAAGTGTATATTGATTGGTTTGTGCAAAAGTTATAGTGTCTACAAAATAGGGAGTAGATGTATGGCATTTTCATTATGGTGGTGATCTACAATTTATACAGTAATCAGTGGCTATTTTTAGCTCTAACTGCTGTATAAATGTTACTGGCAGGGAAGGGGTTAACACTAGGGGGCGATCAAGGGGTTAAATGTGTTACCTAGGGAGTGTTTCTAACTGGGGGGGGTGGGACTGCCTGGAGGAGGAGACCAATCGGTGTTCCCAATCAGTAGGAACAGGAGATGCATTCTGTGCATTAAGATAAAAAAACTTTCTGTGTGCAGCGGCCCCCCTAACACCTATCTGAGGTCTCTCTCTGTCCAACAATGTCCACGAGTGCCATCCGAGATTCTCCTTCCTGATTGGCTGAGACACAGTAGCGGCACCATCAGCTCCCACTGCTGTCACTCAAAGTCAGCTAGCAAATCGGTGGAGAGAGGGGACGTGACTCAGCTCGGGTGCCCCCATAGCTAGCTGTTTGCTGTGGGGGGCACTGAACAGGAGGGAGGGGCCCCGATCACAGAAGAAGGACCCGAGAAGAGAAAGATCCAGGCTGCTCTGTGGAAATCCACTGCAACAGAACAGGTAAGTATAACATGTTTGTTAGTTCGAGCCTTTATAATCACTTTAAGTCAACAGGGAAGCTACAAACGCCCTGCAACTGTGTGCACTGCATGCGGTTGCAACCCATTTGCCAGCAAAAATGGGGTTAAAACAGGTGGGGAGGAGGGGTTGCATCGCTTCCTCACTGCTTGCCAGTAGCCTCTGGACCGCAATCCGAACGCTTCAGAGGCAAGGGAGATTTAGACGCATATCTGTGTGTTTTTTTTTTTTTATTTTTATTTTGTATTTTTTACAATTTATTACTTTTAATTTTTTTTTTTTACAATTAACAAACTTTTTTTTTCTTGGTGGGGAGGGGGCTGAGTGCGGCGGCTTTGGAGCAACATCAGAGGTCTAAACAGACCCCTAGTGTCTTTTTTTGAGGCAGAGTAAGGGACTGGAGATAGTCCTTTTCTCCTCAGCTTCATCTGCACTGTAGATTAATGAAGAGCAGTTTGTATAGACTCTCCTATTCAATCACAAACAGAAGAATAGTAAACACTGTTTACACTTCAGTGATGACTGAACACAGCGATCGTTATCGATCACTGTGTTCATTCAGGAAAGAAAGGCCCCCCGCTCTCCATCCTGACAGTCACATTCTCCTGGGCTGCAGCTGCAACCGCTGGGAGGGGGTGGAGGGAAAGCCGGCCAGCAGCATGGGCAGGAGCGCCAGGGATTGGTGGGGGGGTGAGACACTGAATGGGGGATCCCAGTGGGAGACCATTTTAAGAAATTTAGGGTTCAATATTGAGTTGACCCACCCTTTACAGCTATAACAGCTTCAACTCTTCTGGGAAGGCTGTCCACAATGTTTAGGAGTGTGTCTATGGGAATGTTTGACCATTCTTCCAAGTGCATTTGTGAGGTCAGGCACTGATGTGGACGAGAAGGCCTGGCTCGCAGTCTCCGCTCTAATTCATCCCAAAGGTGTGCGATCGGGTTGAGTTCAGGACTCTGTGCAGGCCAATGAAGTCCCCCCCCCCCCCCAAACTCACTTATTCATGGCTTTATGGACCTTGCTTTGTGCACTGGTGTGCAGTCATGTTGGAACAGGAAGGAGCCATCCCCAAACTGTCCCCACAAAGTCGGGAGCATGAAATTGTCCAAAATGTCTTGGTATGCTGACCCCTTGAGTGTTCCCTTTACTGGCCAAGCCCAACCCCTGAAAAACAACCCCACACCATAAACCCCCCCCCCGCCACCAAATGATTTGGACCAGTGCACACAGCAAGGTCCATAAAGACATGGATGAGTGAGTTTGGGGTGGAGGAACTTGACTGGTCTGCACCTCAACCCGATAGAACACCTTTGGGATGAATTAGAGTGGAGACTGTGAGCCAGGCCTTCTTGTCCACATCATTGCCTGACCTCACAAATGCGTTTTTGGAAGAATGGTCAAACATTCCCATAGACACACTCCTAAACCTTGTGGACAGCTTTCCCAGAAGAGTTGAAGCTGTTATAGCTGCAAAGGGTGGGCCAACTCAATATTGAACCCACGGATTAATACTGGGATGCCTTTAAAGTTCATGTGCGTGTAAAGGCAGGTGCCCCAATACTTTTGACAATATAGTGTATATACAAGGCCTTTAGTACTTAACATTTCCACTGGTGCAATTTAATAAATTCTGCTTGCATTTGTTTTGTTTCTAGATTGCATCTGGTTTATGTATTGAAAACACTGAATATCTTTTAAAACCCACAGAAAAACCAGATGAGCAAAAAACGGAAACTTCCTGAATCTCCTATATGGAAACTCTTCCATCTGGTTACTAAGGATGAGCTCCGGCGTGTTCGCATGGCGCACGTGCCGAGCCCGCCAGGAAGTCGGCACGGCGCAGCGCTAATCACAGGCAGGGAGACATTTCCCGATCTCTGCAGCCGCACATCGGGAAATGTCTCACTGCTTGTGATTAGCGCTGCGCCGTGCCGACTTCCTGGCGGGCTCGGCACGTGCGCCATGCGAACACGCCGGAGCTCATCCCTACTGGTTACTGACTTTTCCTTGCTGTTTCCGAGATTTTCCCAAACTTCAACAGTGGAGTCGGACCCTTCATGTTTAGGAATAATGCCACCCACCATGCCATGCAGAAAGTTTTTTTTTTTTTTTGTAGCTCCCCTGATTACTTTGCTGCCGCCATTCTATTACCAGGACCTTTTCAGTCATCAAATCCACAGCTGATTTGGTCTTGCCTACATGGTAAATGAAGGTGCATTTGCCTAGTGGTCTCACTAGTTTCCAGGGCTTGACTGTTTCAGAAATTCTGATGTAGATTTCTGCAGAAATAAAGCATTATTTGTTATAAAGTGATTGGAATAACGGTAGTACCTCTGCATCTTAATTGTACTATTCTTTTTGTCATTGTCTCTAAGCAGCAGCCTCAGCTGGGAAACCTTTTACAAGTAAATCGTTCTCTTGGCCGTGGAGTCCCTCTGAACTCTCAACTGATTCTAATGCCTAATGGCTCAGTGGCTACTGTCCAGCAGGAAGTGACACAGCCCCAAAACCAAGGCATGCATGACTCAGACCAGGTAAGTAATTTCTTTACTTTGTATTTATCATAAAAAAAAAAAATAAAGGTAACTAGAAATGAACCAACAGCCTACCTATTCTATTCCGGCATATACAAATGGTTGGTCACTTTTTGTTTTTTGGTATCTTTTCATGATTTCAGGTAAACTTTCTTCAGAAGGCCATTTATAATAGTGCAAGAAAACACACTCAAACTTTTAGATGCAATTGGGTTGATTTACTAAAACTGGAGAGTGCAAAATCTGGTGCCGGTCTGCATAGAAACCAATCCGCTTCCATTTTTTTTTTTTGCTAAAGCTTAATTGAACAAGCTGAAGTTAGAAGCTGATTGGCTACCATGAACAGCTGCAGCAGAGTTTGGACTCTTCAGTTTTAGTAAATCAACTCCATTGTCTCAATATCCTTTTAAAATTCTATTACATCCCTAAAATGTGTTTGCAGACCTGCCTGTTCTCAGTCCAGCCTAAGATCATATTTCCTTAACAGATGGAGTTTGAAAAGCTTAAAGTGGATGTAAACCCAATGTCATCCTTTCTAAACTACTGCCATAGGGGTTATCTATAAGGATATACATGCCTCCTGCGTGTATCTTTACCTGTCAAATGTCTCCCCTCTGTCTGTTATGAGACCCGAAAAACTGCATATTCTGTGGGTGGGTCTGTTGTCTGGAGCTCGGTGGGTGGAGTCGTGATGTCAGTAGACTCCCCGCCCACCTCTACACTCCCCTTGTCAATATGCATTTCTCCTGTGTATTTCTTACACTGAACTTCTGCTATGATCTCTAACATCCAGTGAAAAGACAGGAAAGTAACCACATGACTTCAGCATTCCAAATCTTGCTGAGGTGTGGAACAGCCAATCCTTGCAGAGCTGCTGAAGAAAGGAGTGGGGGAGGGAATTAAAAAATAATGCATGTCGTAGGCTAGTGCACGAGATATGTAAATCGCCTGTCACTCACAGCAAGGGGGAGGATTTGACAAAGTCTTTTTTACTGTTTGTCAAGTTTTATCTCACTGAACAATAAGATCCCTTTCACACCAAGGGCGTTTTGCAGTCGCTATAGCATTAAAAATAGCGCCTGCAATCCGCTCTCAAACAGCTGCAGTATTGTCTCCAGTGTGAAAGCGCGAGGGCTTTCACCCCGGAGCACTGCGCTGGCAGGACGGGAAAAAAAGTCCTTCCAGCAGCTTCTTTGGAGCGGTGAAGGGGCGGTGTGTTTACCGCTCCTTCAGCGCTGCTCCCCATTGAAATAAATGGGACAGTGCTGGGATAACGCCGGCAAAACGCCGCTATTGCGGCGCATTGCGGGCGGTTTTAACCCTTTCTCGGCCGCTAGTGGGGGTAAAAGCGCCCCGCTAGCGGCCGAAATGCGTCGCTAATCCGACGGTAAAGCGCCGCTATAAATAGCGGCGTTTTACCGCCGACGCTATGGGCCGCCCAGTATGAAAGGGCTCTTAAAGAGGATTGCTTAGAGCTGGATTAACTCTTTGTGGCAAGACTGGGCTCAAATGATAGGAAATCTTATACTCTACATTATGACATCAAGAAAAAAAAAATTTAGGTTTACATCCACTTTAAACCCTGTACACATGATCAGATAATTGTACGAAAAATATCTCTTTCGTATCGATCGTACGATAATCGGATCCTTAGTACAGAGCTTTCAGGAGCCGATCATGACGGTTTCATCAGATATTATCTGATCGGACATGCACAAAATTTTGTTTTTCGTACGATGCCAGATTGTACAGTTTTCGTTTAATCGGTACAGCTGTCGTTCAAAAACGCAATACATCACTTCCGAATTTTTATTCTGCCGTGCGAGAATTTACGTGACTTTAGTAAACTTTTCAGATTCGATTTGAGATTGGTATGCAAAAAAAAAATGGACGATTATTCGTCCGATAATCTCATTGTGTGTACCGGCATTAGTCAACTGCCAAGGAACTCAAGGGAGGAAATCCTTGTGTAATGGTTCTGACTTTGTTCCTCACCTTAAGGTTTTGGGTGTTCCAACTTGTCCAGTTGCATTTAACCACTTAAGGACCGCCTAACGCCGATTTACGTCGGCAAAGCGGCACGGGCAGGCAAAATCACGTACATGTACGTGATTTGCCTTCCGCGGGTGGGGGGTCGATCGGACCCCCCCCCCCCGGTGCCCGAGGCGGTCCCGTTCTGTTCCCCGGCGATCCGAGATGAGGGGGAGGCCATCCGTTCGTGGCCCCCCCCTCGCGATCGCCGCCGGCCAATGGGAACATTCCTTTGCTGCTGTATGCTAAACAGCAGCAAAGGAAATGATGTCATCTCCCCTCGGCTCGGTAGTTTCCGTTCCAGCGCCGAGGGGAGAAGACATCAATGTGAGTGCACAACACACTACACACACAGTAGAACATGCCAGGCATACAAAACACCCCGATTTCCCCCCCCCCCCGATCGCCCCCGATCCCCCCCCAATCACCCCCCTCCCCTGTCACAAACTGACACCAGCAGGTTTTTTTTTTTTTCTGATTACTGCATAGTGTCAGTTTGTGACAGTTACAGTGTTGGGACAGTTAGTATTACCCCCCTTTAGGTCTAGGATACCCCCCTAACCCCCCCCTAATAAAGTTTTAACCCCTTGATCACCCCCTGTCACCAGTGTCGCTAAGCGATCATTTTTCTGATCGCTGTATTAGTGTCACTGGTGACGCTAGTTAGGGACGTAAATATTTAGGTTCGCCGTCAGCGTTTTATAGCGTCAGGGACCCCCATATACTATCTAATAAATGTTTTAACCCCTTGATTGCCCCCTAGTTAACCCTTTCACCACTGATCACCGTATAAACGTTACGGTTGACGCTGGTTAGTTCGTTTATTTTTTATAGTGTCAGGGCACCCGCCGTTTATTACCGAATAAAGATTTAGCCCCCTGATCGCCCGGCGGTGATATGCGTCGCCCCAGGCAGCGTCAGATTAGCACCAGTACCGCTAACACCCACGCACGCAGCATGCGCCTCCCTTAGTGGTATAGTATCTGATCGGATCAATATCTGATCCGATCAGATCTATACTAGCGTCCCCAGCAGTTTAGGGTTCCCAAAAACACAGTGTTAGCGGGATCAGCCCAGATACCTGCTGGCACCTGCGTTTTGCCCCTCTGCACGGCCAACCCAAGTGCAGTATCGATCGATCGCTTTCACTTACAAAACACTAAACGCATAACTGCAGCGTTCGCAGAGTCAGGCCTGATCCCTGCGATCGCTAACAGTTTTTTTGGTAGCATTTTGGTGAACTGGCAAGCAAGCACCAGGCAGCGTCAGGTTAGCGCCAGTAGCGCTAACACCCACGCACGCACCGTACACCTCCCTTAGTGGTATAGTATCTGAACGCATCAATATCTGATCCGATCAGATCTATACTAGCGTCCCCAGCAGTTTAGGGTTCCCAAAAACGCAGTGTTAGCGGGATCAGCCCAGATACCTGCTAGCACCTGCGTTTTGCCCCTCCGCCCGGCCCAGCCCACCCAAGTGCAGTATCGATCGATCACTGACACTTACAAAACACTAAACGCATAACTGCAGCGTTCGCAGAGTCAGGCCTGATCCCTGCGATCGCTAACAGTTTTTTTGGTAGCGTTTTGGTGAACTGGCAAGCACCAGCCCCAGGCAGCGTCAGGTTAGCGCCAGTACCGCTAACACCCACGCACGCAGCGTACACCTCCCTTAGTGGTATAGTATCTGAACGGATCAATATCTGATCCGATCAGATCTATACTAGCGTCCCCAGCAGTTTAGGGTTCCCAAAAACGCAGTGTTAGCGGGATCAGCCCAGATACCTGCTAGCACCTGCGTTTTGCCCCTCCGCCCGGCCCAGCCCAGCCCAGCCCACCCAAGTGCAGTATCGATCGATCACTGACACTTACAAAACACTAAACGCATAACTGCAGTGTTCGCAGAGTCAGGCCTGATCCCTGCGATCGCTAACAGTTTTTTTGGTAGCGTTTTGGTGAACTGGCAAGCACCAGTGGCCTAGTACACCCCGGTCGTAGTCAAACCAGCACTGCAGCAACACTTGGTGATGTGGCCAGTCCCATAAGTGGAGTTCAAGCTGGTGAGGTGGCAAGCACAAGTAGTGTCCCGCTGCCACCAAAAAGACAAACACAGGCCCGTCGTGCCCATAATGCCCTTCCTGCTGTATTCGCCAATCCTAATTGGGAACCCACCGCTTCTGCAGCGCCCGTACTTCCCCCATTCTCATCCCCAACCAAATGCAGTCGGCTGCATGAGAGGCATTTTCTTTATGTCCTCCCGAGTACCCCTACCCAACGAGCCCCCCCAAAAAAGATGTTGTGTCTGCAGGAAGTGCAGATATAGGCGTGACACCCGCTATTATTGTCCCTCTTGTCCTGACAATCCTGGTCTTTGCATTGGTGAATGTTTTGAACGCTACCATTCACTAGTTGAGTATTAGCGTAGGGTACAGCATTCCACAGACTAGGCACACTTTCACAGGGTCTCCCAAGATGCCATCGCATTTTGTGAGACCCGAACCTGGAACCGGTTACAGTTATAAAAGTTAGTTACAAAAAAAGTGTAAAAAAAAAAAAAATATATATAAAATAAAAAAAAATAGTTGTCGTTTTATTGTTCTCTCTCTCTCTATTCTCTCTCTCTTGTTCTGCTCTTTTTTACTGTATTCTATTCTGCAATGTTTTATTGTTATTATGTTTTATCATATTTGCTTTTCAGGTATGCAATATTTTATACTTTACCGTTTACTGTGCTTTATTGTTAACCATTTTTTGTCTTCAGGTACGCCATTCACGACTTTGAGTGGTTATACCAGAATGATGCCTGCAGATTTAGGTATCATCTTGGTATCATTCTTTTCAGCCAGCGGTCGGCTTTCATGTAAAAGCAATCCTAGCGGCTAATTAGCCTCTAGACTGCTTTTACAAGCCGTGGGAGGGAATGCCCCCCCCCCCCCCACCGTCTTCCGTGTTTTTCTCTGGCTCTCCTGTCTCAACAGGGAACCTGAGAATGCAGCCGGTGATTCAGCCAGCTGACCATAGAGCTGATTAGAGACCAGAGTGGCTCCAAACATCTCTATGGCCTAAGAAACCGGAAGCTACGAGCATTTTATGACTTAGATTTCGCCGGATGTAAATAGCGCCATTGGGAAATTGGGGAAGCATTTTATCACACCGATCTTGGTGTGGTCAGATGCTTTGAGGGCAGAGGAGAGATCTAGGGTCTAATAGACCCCAATTTTTTCAAAAAAGAGTACCTGTCACTACCTATTGCTATCATAGGGGATATTTACATTCCCCGAGATAACAATAAAAATGATTAAAAAAAAAAAATATGAAAGGAACAGTTTAAAAATAAGATAAAAAAAGCAGAAAAATAATAAAGAAAAAAAAAAAAAAAGCACCCCTGTCGCCCCCTGCTCTCGCGCTAAGGCGAACGCAATCGGCGGTCTGTCGTCAAACGTAAACAGCAATTGCACCATGCATGTGAGGTATCACCGCGAAGGTCAGATCGAGGGCAGTAATTTTTGCAGTAGACCTCCTCTGTAAATCTAAAGTGGTAACCTGTAAAGGCTTTTAAAGGCTTTTAAAAATGTATTTATTTTGTTGCCACTGCACGTTTGTGCGCAATTTTAAAGCATGTCATGTTTGGTATCCATGTACTCGGCCTAAGATCATCTTTTTTATTTCATCAAACATTTGGGCAATATAGTGTGTTTTAGTGCATTAAAATTTAAAAAAGTGTGTTTTTTTCCCCAAAAAATGCGTTTGAAAAATCGCTGCGCAAATACTGTGTGAAAAAAAAAAATGAAACACCCACCATTTTAATCTGTAGGGCATTTGCTTTAAAAAAATATATAATGTTTGGGGGTTCAAAGTAATTTTTTTGCAAAAAAAAAAATAACTTTTTCATGTAAACAATAAGTGTCAGAAAGGGCTTTGTCTTCAAGTGGTTAGAAGAGTGGGTGATGTGTGACATAAGCTTCTAAATGTTGTGCATAAAATGCCAGGACAGTTCAAAACCCCCCCAAATGACCCCGTTTTGGAAAGTAGACACCCCAAGCTATTTGCTGAGAGGCATGTCGAGTCCATGGAATATTTTATATTGTGACACAAGTTGCGGGAAAGAGACACATTTTTTTTTTTTGCACAAAGTTGTCACTAAATGTTATATTGCTCAAACATGCCATGGAAATATGTGAAATTACACCCCAAAATACATTCTGCTGCTTCTCCTGAGTACGGGGATACCACATGTGTGAGACTTTTTGGGAGCCTAGCCACGTACGGGACCCCGAAAACCAATCACCGCCTTCAGGCTTTCTAAGGGCGTGAATTTTTGATTTCACTCTTCACTGCCTATCACAGTTTCGGAGGCCATGGAAAGCCCAGGTGGCACAAAACCCCCCCAAATGACCCCATTTTGGAAAGTAGACACCCCAAGCTATTTGCTGAGAGGTATAGTGAGTATTTTGCAGACCTCACTTTTTGTCACAAAGTTTTGAAAATTGAAAAAAGAAAAAAAAAATGTTTTTTCTTGTCTTTCTTCATTTTCAAAAACAAATGAGAGCTGCAAAATACTCACCATGCCTCTCAGCAAATAGCTTGGGGTGTCTACTTTCCAAAATAGGGTCATTTTGGGGGGTTTTGTGCCACCTGGGCATTCCATGGCCTCCGAAACTGTGATTAGGTAGTGAGGAGTAAAATCAAAAATTTACACCCTTAGAAATCCTGAAGGCGGTGATTGGTTTTCGGGGCCCCGTACGCGACTAGGCTCCCAAAAAGTCCCACACATGTGGTATCCCCATACTCAGGAGAAGCAGCTGAATGTATTTTGGGGTGCAATTCCACATATGCCCATGACCTGTGTGAGCAATATATCATTTAGTGACAACTTTTTGTAAATATTTTTTTTTTTTTTTGTCATTATTCAATCACTTGGGACAAAAAAAATAAATATTCAATGGGTTCAACATGCCTCTCAGCAATTTCCTTGGGGTGTCTACTTTCCAAAATGGGGTCACTTGGGGGGGTTTTGTACTGCCCTGCCATTTTAGCACCTCAAGAAATGACATAGGCAGTCATAAACTAAAAGCTGTGTAAATTACAGAAAATGTACCCTAGTTTGTAGACGCTATAACTTTTGCGTAAACCAATAAATATACGCTTATTGACATTTTTTTTACCAAAGACATGTGGCCGAATACATTTTGGCCTAAATGTATGACTAAAATTTAGTTTATTGGATTTTTTTTTATAACAAAAAGTAGAAAATATCATTTTTTTTCAAAATTTTCGGTCTTTTTCCGTTTATAGCGCAAAAAATAAAAACCGCAGAGGTGATCAAATACCATCAAAAGAAAGCTCTATTTGTGGGAAGAAAAGGACGCAAATTTCGTTTGGGTACAGCATTGCATGACCGCGCAATTAGCAGTTAAAGCGACGCAGTGCCAAATTGGAAAAAGACCTCTGGTCCTTAGGCAGCATAATGGTCCGGGGCTCAAGTGGTTAATATAAAATAATTTAAATATCCTGCAGGGAGAGCATGGACTTCTTTGTAATGGCCACAGATGGCATGCAGACCTGTGAACTCAAGCACAGACATGTTATCATCAGAGGACCCAAAAGATAAAAAAAACTGACAAATGTGTAAACTCTCCAACATCTGGCAAAAACTAAAATCTTTTTAGTTAGACTTATTGTTTAGGGCCCAGTTCACACTGGATGCAGTGTGGGAACTGAATGCGATTTGACTGTGTAATGGAGAAAAGGAGAGGGGAAGCTGTTTTGGTTCAGATCAGCATAACAGCCTAGGGTGACAACACTTCTAAATAAATGCCGTACAGTAAGTGTTGTCACCCCAGGACACAAAACGTGTTACTGGCAGGATCACAAGGTGGAAATGAAGCCTTCTAGAAGAACGAATGCAGCCATCACATCTAAACATACAAACCAATACCATATTAAGTCCTCATGCACACGGACGTTTTTACAGCTGCTTTTTTGAGCTTTTTTTGCAGCTTAAAAAGGCCTGTCTATGTTAGTCTATGGCTTCATGCCCACCTAGGCGTTTTTGAGCTGCAAGTGGCATAGGCGTTTTTAAGCTGTAAAAAAAACCCAGGACCAGTGCGTTCTGAAAGACGTTTTTCAGCTGTAAAAACGCTCTAACGCTAAAAAACGCTGAAAAACGCTCAAAAACGCTAACGCGGAAAAACGCTCAAAAACGCTAAAAACCGCTATTGCAAAAACGCTGAAAAAAGCTGAAAAAAAGTTAAAAAAATTCACTGCAAAGATACTGGCGTTTTCATAACGTTTTTTTAACAGCCTGTGTGCATGAGGGCTAAACATTGTGGTTGTAATTAGTATTTCAATTCCCTGGTTGTTGTAAATTTATTAGCAATATTGTTGCATTTATATTTTTCTTTGTACATCCTTGATAGTGTTTATTTCCACTGTGTGTTTTTTTTGTTTTTCTTTCATGCAGTTACTGCACGTACAATGTGTTATATATTATGTTTTTTCATCAAGTTTCTCAAATTTCTGGTATTAGTTTACTAAAAGCTGTTTTCTGCATGCTTTCATGATATGGCCAACAACACAGCGATATACACTCACCAGCCACTTTATTAGGTACACCTTGCTAGTACCGAACCCCCTTTTACCTTCAGAACTGCCTTAATTCTTCATGGCATACATTCAACAAGGTGTTGGAAACATTCCTCAGAGACTTTGGTCCCTATTGACATGATAGCATCATGCAGTTGCTGCAGATTTGTCTGCTGCACATCCATGATGCGAATCTGCCACCACATCCCAAAGGTGCTCTATTGGATTGAGATCTGGTGACTGTGGAGGCCATTGGAGTACAGTGATGTCATTGTCATGTTCAAGAAACCAGTGGTGAGATGATTTGAGCTTTGTGACATGGTGCATTATCTTGCTGGAAGTGGTCATCAGAAGATGGGTTCACTGTAGTCATAAAGGGATGGACATGGTCAGTAACAATACTCAGGTAGGCCATGGCGATTAAATGATGCTCAATTGGTACTAAGGGACCCAAAGTGTGCCAAGAAAATATCCCCCACACCATTACACCATCACCAGCCTGAACCATTGATACAAGGCAGGATGGATCCATGCTTTCATGTTGTTTACACCAAATTCTGATCTGACCATCTGAATGTCGCAGCTGAAATCGAGACTCGTCAGACCAGGCAACGTTTTTTCCAATCTTCTATTGTCTAATTTTGGTGAGTCTGTGCGAATTGTAACCTCAGGTTTCTGTTCTTAGCTGAAAGGAGGGGCACCCGGTGTGGTTGTCTTCTGCTGTAGCCCATCTGTTTCAAGGTTCAATGTGTTGTGCGGTTAGAGATGGTATTCTGCATACCTTGGTTGGAATGAGTGGCTATTTGAGTTACTGTTGCCTTTCTATCATATCGAACCAGTCTGCCCATTCTCCTCTGACCTCTGACATCAACAAGGCATTTTCCTCTACACAACTGCTGCTCACTGGATATTTTCTCTTTTTCGGACCATTCTCTGTAAACCCGAGAGATGGTTGTGTGTGAAAATCCCAGTAGATCAGCATTTTTTGAAACACTCAGACCAGCCCGTCTGGCACCAACAACCATGCCACGTTCAAAGTCAGTTATCCCCTTTCTTCCTCATTCTGATGCTCGGTTTGAACTTTAGCAAGTTGTCTTCACCACGTCTAAATGCATTGAGTTGCTGCCGTGTGATTGGCTGATTAGCAATGTGTGTTATCAGGCAATTGAACAGGTGTACCCAATAAAGTGTCCGGGGAGTGTATATGTTTCAGTAATGTTATATATTGGCCCACAGCTCATCAAGACAGCTTTTTGAGTATGGTAGTCAGTGTGTTTAATTGTTACTCTGTATTTCCACAATGTTTAATGTTTTCTGATACATTGTGTGATCTGTGCTAACCATCTGTATATTTACAAAAACTATTTGTCACCATGTTTCTAAAGACTATTTTCATGGCATGTATATGTGCGGGTAATAAAACTGCAGTGTCATCAGAGGGTTGACGTAATAGTCAATTCCTTTTGTACAAATTATTTTTCTATAAGATACTGAGATCTCAAATATTTGATTATGCTTTGCTCAGCTGTTTGCATACAAAATCAGATGATCATTGGAGTAGCTTCCAATGGAATAGCGTCATTCTACCGAAATAACATCACTTAAAGTGACGTCTTCTGTAGTCTCTTTGTAAATATTTATTTGCCTTTGCAAAACCATTGTAGGTGTGCTACACACGTTCAGAGCTTAATCCACATCAGAGCTTAATATATTGTGAAACACTGTTGTCACATCATTCAGACAATAACTGCACAGAGTTTATTCTGTTATCAGTCATAGTACAGAGACTGTGCCTTTAAGAATTGATTCTCGGCCTCTATATGCCTATGTTACATTGTCCATGTTTTAAATAGTTTCTTTAGGAGTAACTGTCTTATGAGGAACTTGAAATGTAGGATAAGTTTGATTTTACTGAAAGTGTATGTTCGGTTAAAACTACTTTTTTTTTCAATTGTGGATGGAAAAGGGTTGGAACCCACTTATATTTTTACTACTACTCAGAGCTCAGAGAGATTTTCCCTCATTTCCTATCCTGCTTGCAGGATAGGAAGTATAGAAAAACCCGAAACCGCAACAAAAACAGAAATTACCCCACTTTCCTTTTTTTCTCTTCCATTGTAGAGTAAGGGAAAGATAGAACCCCAGTCAGATTTTGACTTCTGTCTGTTGTTGCTGGATCAGAAAGTGAGGCAAAATCTCTAAAATGAAGCCCAGGGTAGCAATCAAAACCTCATGAAGGTCCTGAACCTTCCCTGCTCTAGGTTTTGGCTTTAGATACACTTTCCAGCACCATTCCTGACTGCTTAAAGCACATGTGTCAAACACAAGGCCCATGGGCTGAATCCGGCCATTTCATGTATCCTTGGTACCTCTACTGCAACTGCGGAACCCCCTTTTTTTTCTACCCCACCTTGTTACAGCAGTCAGCAGCAGAGAGGAGGACAGAACTCCTACAGATCATGTGTCTCTCTGTGCAGCACCCCCTAGTCTCTGCATTCAGCAGACTCCAGCCCTCCTCTGGTCCTCCCCCTACACTTCCTGCTTCCCAGCTCTGCCCTCAGCTTCTTTCTGGCAGCAACACAAATGGGGGGGGGGGGACGACTTAACTTCTGATGGTTGGGAGGCTCTTGACAGATACAGCCCTACAGATACAACCGGCCGTTTGAGGGCAGCCATAATGCTGATGTGGCCCACGATGACATTTGACTTTGGCACCCCTGGCATAAAGGCAGAACCCATCATGTTTTCTTTCTTTGCTCCAAAAGTTAAATTATTGAGTGGTGTTGTGTCACATGTGGCCCGCTGGTGTTGATCATTAGCTGCGTAATTGCACAAGGATTGATTTCTCAACTTTTGTCCAGAACTTATCTATTAAATTTGTCACAATCCTGGCCAATGTAAACTAAACACACGGTGAACATCGAGCTTGGCACCACCCTTTTTGGTCCTGTAATGTGATGGGAGGCATATAGGTGGTAATCAAGCTTTTATCCATCTTCACTAAAAGTAAGTTGTATGCATTTGTCTGGGTTTATTTAAATTTAGAAGGTGGTCTTAAGCTCAATATCTCCGAGATCACACTCGACCAGTTCTCGTCTGTCAGGATATATAGGAGTCCCTTATGCGTCTATAAATGTTAGGTTTTTTGCTATTTTTTTTTTATTATTTTTATTTTTAAATGCTGACTGTTGACATTGTTGTCTTTCTGTAATGTAGGTTCAGAACTTGGCTGTCCGAAGTCAGCAAACCGCTCAGCCCACCTCCACTGTTGCGGGATCTACCATTGCTCATCCTGCTCCGCCAACAACCAAACCAGCTACTCATCCAGCACCCTCTTCCTCAGCACCCCCACAACTGCCTTCCTCCCCTGTACCACAGACTATGAAGAGTCCTTTGTGTCAAACAGGGGGCACTGTGAGCCAAGGAAGTCAGACAGAGGCAGAGGGTAGAAAAACAGAAGGGGAGGGGGTACAGCAGAATGTTGGTATCAACTTGACCAGAGCAGCAACTCCAGCACCCAATCAGACCCTGATCAGCTCTTGTGAGTTTGACTAATCTCTACTCTTTAGTATTTAATGCTGTGAATATTGTTGCTTGGTCTTTATTTGTAAACTATTGAAGGTTATTGTGGGCCATAAATAGAGCTTAATAGACTTTCTGTAAGTAAACTTCAAGAGGAACTTCATTGTTCCCTTTACATTTTTTTCCCCATCTTACTATGTCCACTGGTTATCCACAAAAATATACTTCTGCACCCAGCAAATCCAGGGCCACCACCCCATCTCTGGGTCCTGTGCCAACTTATTCTCATCTGAAGCCATTAGGGGGCCGGCTGTCTCTTCCTAGTCTTCACAGCCACCCCTAATGACATGACACATACACCAGAACCTCCTGGGATGGGTGACATCAGTATCTCAGGAGGCTTCATTCTCGCCTAGGAGAGAAGGTCACAAGTGCAGTCCTAAGTCCTTTAGAACAGATAATTCTACCCTAAACAACATTTTATGAGCCGATTGTGTAAGGGGAAGAAGGAATGGTGGTAAGTGATAGAAGAGGGCAAAAGTCTGCTTAAAGAAGCCTATTTGTGGTGTTTATCACAACCAATCATGTCTCACTGTGTTGACAAAACATTTTTATTAGCTTTTGGACAATATAAACTTTTTGTTTTTCCCCAACTTCCCTATATGAGGTTTGATAAGAAATAGACAAGGTTCCTTAATATTTTTTCATATTTGCTTGTAATTAATTTTGTTCTTTCAATGATGATGGCATTGTGGACCTAAGATCCTGTGCAGTTAAAGTGTTGCTAACCCAGGAGCCTGCATTCACTATATCTGGTCTCCCACAGAACATGGAAATGCAATTATTTTAGTAAATATAAACTCATAAATACCTTTTCTTATCAGCGGTATATAGTGGTATATAGCAGTCTTGTGACTTCTATCATTGTCTGGCCAAGCACTGGTGAAAGCTTGTAGGAGGAGATTTCTGACTGCCCTATGAGACTGCAAGACCCTTGACCCTCTGTCTGGACAGTGCTGATTGGCCCTGTGGTGATCACATGTTCTCCCAAGAAAAAAAAAAACCCTTCTCTAGCAATGCACACCAAACTTGAGCATGTGCAATCTGACGCCATAGACTCTGTGTTATCAGGAAATTATCAGGGGACAGTGGAAGGGGGGGAGGATCAGAGAAGACAGGATCAAACAGCCTTTTTACACAATGCAGAGGATTAACCCCTTAGGTTCCACGGTGAGTATAACAAGTATGCTTTACTGCATATACAGACTGATTTTATTGTTGTGGGTTTAGTAACACTTTAATGGTCAGGTCTACCCCAGACTATTTTTGTCATGGATGGTTATTAAAATTAGATTTTTCCATTTAGAATTCTTGGTACTTGCCTTTTGCCATGCACTCAGAAAACGAGTGTAATTTGTTCTGATTGATAAAGCTCTACTATATATTGGGTGGGGAGTTGATGTTAAATTTACATTTTTTTTTTATAAATGGAAGTCCAGCAGAGAGGTCCTGCTGGAACTGGGTAGTCCAGGAGTTATTCAGCCTGCTCTCATCTACCCAAAACTAAAATATTCTTGCCGAATGACTGAACACAAATAATGAGTTACTTTTTATCCTTTTAAAATGTCCTAAACCTTTGGGTTTTGTATTGATATAAATGAACTGCGACTAATTGTTCTTTTTTTCTTTTTTTTTGTTTTTTGTTTTTCCTTCTTTCTCCAATATATCTCCATCCACTCACCATTCTATCCCTATTGTTTTACATTTTCTGCTCTACAGCTATGTACACTCACATTCAGCCTCACTCGGTCCTACAGCAAAAACAGGTGGTGTTCCAGCAACAAATTGCTATCCACCAGCACCGCCAGTCCCAGCTTGTCCATGCCTCTGCTCACCTTCAGCTGGCACAGCAACAGCCCCAGGCTGCCTCACAGCAAGGTCTGCAGACACCTCCTGCACAACAGACCCTTGTTGTACAGCCAATGTTACAGACACCTGATGCAACTCTGCCGACCAAAGCCCCTGTGCCCATTCAGCCTAAGCAGCCAGGCAAAGGGGTTCCTCCTCTAAATCTTCAAGGGCACCTAGCAGCCAAACCAACTCAGGGTGCCAGACCACTCCCCACACCCCCTCCTAATCAGCCTCACATTCCAGTACAACTGGTTGGTGCCAGACAGCAGGGTCCCCCTCAAGCACTAGCCTTAGGAGCCCCTCAAGTTCCATCACAGGGGTCGACGTTAACTCAGATGACATTACCTCCTTCTCCAGCTCCTATCCCAACTTCTGTGTCTGGTACCGTACAGGAAGCCCAAGCTGCCTTCTATGGAGTTCTGCAGGTGAGTGCTCTGAAGATACGTGTTCTTTTTTTTGTTTGGTTGCTTTTAAATGTGAATTTCACTCATGACTGATTAAGTGAACTAAAAACATTCATCAGTGCTTAATGAATTATACAGCACTTCCATATCAATTGCACTGTACAACCTTTTATTAATAAACAGCAATTCCATACGGAGAGTATAGTAAAAAAAAACAAAATAGTAAGGTTTTACTTTGGGTGGGATATGAGCTTTACTCACAAATGATTCAAAGTGCTGCCCCTTTAGGAAAGGTGTAAGTTTCTCTACTTAAATCTAATTAATGAATGCACCCAACAAAGGGATATTCCAGCAGGAATGAGTATACTCCCTACATAAAATATAAAATGTTTGCACTCAGCTGGGGAAGAAACTTTTGTACACAACCTCAGAATTGTGAAAGGATGAATACCGACACCATGACCGATGGTGCAGTGTAGCAGACAGCTCCAACCTCACTCCTCTCTGTGAGCGCTGACAGGCCAGGGAAAAGGACGACTCCTGCGCTTTGTACCATGATTCACATCGGAGGCCACAGCATACTGACAGCATGTACAGCCATGGACGTGCCCTCCTTCTGACAGGTAGCAGTAGGTTGCTACGTCCAGAGAGGGCTGACCTTGAAGCTGTTGCCCTACACTGGCCATGGTATTGGTGTTCATCCTTTTTGTGGTTATGAGGCTGTGCACAAAGTTTCTTCCCCAACTGATACATGTGCGTGCAATCTTTCTTTGATAGTATTTATTTTTCATAAAGTATTTAACTGCACACGATTGTGCACTTCCCTTTCTTTTTCCCTTTGATCTCTTTAAGCTTTGTGCATCCCCTTGTGCATGTTAAGCTCAGGGATAGCTGCAGAAGATGGTGTGCACATAAGAAGATTTCATACATGGACTGCTGTTCTGCCTTAAATTAAGGGCACGTAGCGTTGAAAATGTTAAAGGAGAAGTACAGCCAAAGCTTGTTTGGCTGTAGTTCCCTTTTGGATCTGTTGAATGCTGTTAGTTTTGCACTCCTGTGACCTGTTTAAAGCAGATAGCCCGCTGTCAGCTGACGTCACAGGCTCGGGAAGGAAGGCGACCTATATGGTTGGGATCCGCCCACATGCCTGGACTGGCACCCAGCTCAGCCTCTTAGTGAGCTGCTGAGAGCCTGAGTCATCCATGTCTCCCACAAACCCCCCCCCCCCCCCCCCCAGCCCAGTGCATCGGAACCCGATGCTTTATCCAGCTAGGTAAGTATAATTTAAACAAAACAAAACCCCATACTTCTCTTTTTAAGTGTTTTCTATATCATTGTGTATTTTGTATGTATTGTGTATAACTAATTCCTGCTGGACTATTTTGGGGGGGTGGGGGTGGTTATATATTTGATTTACAGTGATTGAGGGAAATTTATCCAGTGAATGACACTATCTCTAAGACTCTCATATGAAGATTAAACATATTACACAAACCCAAGCCCCAAATATTGCTATGACCATAAGTTTCTATTTGTACTTGTATTTTGTTGATGGATGCTGATTGGTTAAATTATTCTCTGATTTCTGTTATCTTTTGGGCAGAGGTCTCTCTTCTATAAATCCCATCTCTATCCCCCTCCAGCATTAGAGTTTTAATGAAAAACTCATCAGGAACAGTGAGGCAGTTTGGCAGAGCTGGGAACTCAAATGCAGAAGACAGCTTCTTACTAGGAAGGGGAAAAAAAATGAATTGATGATTCGACTGACCATTCGATAAGACACACAATGGTTGTTTGATCTCTTAGGGCAAGATGTCTGCAGCTGGAAAGAGAAAGACAGAGTCAGAGGAGGACAGGGAAGAGTCTCCAACACTCCCAGTGAAAGCATCTCCCCCAGCAGATACTCCACCTACAGTTGAAGAAAGCAGCACCCCAGCTGGTGGGTGAATGTGATAACTCTGCTTTGCTTTACTTGTTATGTCTTTCAGCACTTAAATTGGTAACATTCTCGCATCTGTCCTGTCAGCTCTTTCAGCCTCTCCTTGTTTTCACATTTTGCATTTGCAGGCAGAAGGTAAGATGCTGATGTTTTCATTCACAGCTTGATTTCATTTTATTTGCACACTGTACTCCACAGATAAGTCCGAAGCTGCCTCTCAAGTCACCCCTGCTCTGTCTGTGTCTGCACCCCCTTGTGCGCCCACCCTTTCGATCACGTCGCGTCAGCACAGTGACTCCAAGCCCCCACAAGCCATTGTGAAGCCACAGATCCTGACTCATATCATAGAGGGCTTTGTCATCCAAGAGGGAGCGGAACCCTTTCCTGTAAGCTATTAGCACTTATCTTAGTTATGTGCTACTGTTGGTCGAGAAGAGTTGTGTACCATATGTGTACAGATTCTGAAAAATGTTTATTAAAGCATTTGTACAGGCAAAAATGAAAAAGTAACAGGTGAAGTAGAATGAACTTGTCTTTAAGGGAGTGAAGTGCTTTCTATTTTTTTCCTTTGCTTTCATGTAAAACATACCTGTTGATCCTGCTAAATTCTGTGTCCAGGCATTTTGTTCTCTGTTTCAGAATGACACTGGTGTATGCTTTGTTTTCAAATTGTCCCAGTGTTGTCACCCTTTTCACTCTGCCACTGCTGGAATAGGAGGCTGCATTAGCTTTGTGATTATGCAGTATCTTCCCGTAATGTCACATCATTGTTGCTTTTGGAGGATAAAGCTGGACACTCCCACGTGGATGCATGTCCAGTACCATCCACACATCTCCTGAGGGCTTCTGGTAGTAGAAGTCAGAGTGAGGATAACCTCTATAGAAGGGCTAATGTTAGCCTCCTTCCACAGCCATTACCCAGTTGCTTGGGAATACAAGAAATGTGATCAGGAGACAGCTACTAAAATCGACTTGGGAAAAAAAAATTAGCACAAAAAAAAACAAAACTTTTTTAAATATCTTTTTAAGAAAAAGTATTGGAGTAACAATAGATGTAACTGTGAATCGATTTGCTTATTGACTTTATATCACTGAGCAAAGGAATGATTTGCTTGCTGGATGGAGGAAAGCTTTTGCTCATGCATGTTGTCTGTTTCCAGGTGGGTAGTCCTCAAATACCAAAGGACCCTGAGAAGGTGCCTGCGACTGGTCCAGCTTTGCTTTCAGCGGAGAGTCCTCCCCCTCAGCCCACATTAGACCAAGCTATTAGTGGTATTTCCCTTTGTTATTCCATTGGCTTTGTTGTGTCATCATGTACTAAATTGTTACATTTTACTCTATATTGCTTCTCATTTGGTAAGTCAGATTTAACTCTTCAAGGCTGATAGGATCACAGCCATAGAACCTGTGGGAACTGCATGTTAAAGAGGGGCGCCAGGCTCCCCCCCCCCCCCCCCCAAATAAAAATACTGTAGCTGCTTGCTGACTTTCCTGGTACAATATTTCTTATTAAGATATGAGAGAGAATATAGCTGTAATAATCCCGCGCAGGAAATATGAATAGAAGGCATAAAATAGTACAACGTAGAATATTAATATAAATTACATTTTAAGGTATAAACTGTCGGACAACAGTTACCCTCCGACCGAATCCGGGGATCAACACAGGGTGCCTGAGTCAAAGGGCTCAGAGGCTAAGGTGTGGAGCAATCCACAAAGATTGGGAGAAATTAAACATAAACCAGACATACAAGAAAAAAGAAGAGGGGGGGGGATGAAGAATGAGGAGGGAGAAGGTACCCCCATGCTGGGAGGTGAAAAAGGTCAATTGGGGAGGCCCAGGCTGGTCGTGTGCAAGGCTGGCAGAGCCTAAGACCACCACGGGGCCCGCACCTTAGGAAATTTAGCGTGGAAGATACTAATTATCTTCTCATTAATCATTAGTCGTTAAGATGTTTTTTTACCTCTGCAAACGAAACGAAACCAGGCCCAGATTATTGCAGGTTTAGCATCAATAAATAGGTAAGTGGCTAATTTCTGCTTATAGGAGAAGAGGCCTGGGAACGGGCATTGTAGCAAAGCCAATTTGGTGTCTTTGTGGGTAGGTACATGGAGGAGGGTGAATAAAAGTCCAGATACCCTCAACCAAAATCCCACTTAGGCGGGTGCAGGGCCACCAGATATGATGTTTGTCTCCTCGTTGACCACATCCACAGAAACATCTATCACTGTAAGATGGGTTTGATTTGGCCATGCGGGCTTGGACCCAATACCAATGGAGAAGGGCCTTCTAGGCTCCCTCCAACGTGGCTATATTTAAGGAGCACTTTGCAATAATGAACCAGGTTTTGCTACAATCCACCAATTCAATGGGGGATAGATCTCACTTGAAGACATAGGATAGAGAAGCTGGGGTACCACTAGAATTGAGAGAGCAGTATATTAGAGATCTTGCACCAGAGGCTCCTGGAGAGTCCAGGCAGGTATGCTCAAAGGCTGTCATAGCTGCTGACTTTTAACGTTAGGGCACCTACCTGTCCAGGCATCCATTGGTGCCTTCGCCAGAGCCGATTTTTTTAATCGACCATCAGTGCTGGCGTCGCCATCCTGACTAAGGGAAACCGGCATTGAAGCCCTGCAGCTTCACAGCTGCTCTCCTACTGTGCATGCGTGAAGCGTACTGTGCTTTGTGAATGAGCCGCAGACTTCTGGGACTTGTGAAGCATCCCAGAAGACTGCAGGGGGAAAGAGGGGGGCCTGATCTTCTGGAACACAAACTCGCGAGCCAGAAGTGGTTGCGGGTACCTGTCAAAAGCAGGTCCCCGGTCCCCCCCCCCCCCCCCAAAAGGTGCCATATGTGGCACCGGAGGTGGTGGGGAGGAGGCAGACAAGCGGAGCTTCCCCTTTTGGATGGAGCTCCACTTTAAAAATCTTTTTTTCTTATGTTCTATCTTCTTTTCATGCAGTGCCACTACATAAATCCGTAAATATGGTTGGTTATTTTATGTGCAAGATTGTAAAACGGGAACCATAAAGTACAATTTGTACAGTAAAATATGTAACAAATATTTCTATAAGAAAAGGCTGTAAGGAATCTGCCTAACTTTGAACTAGTTTTTGCCCTGCCAGAAGTTCCAGTCTTCTCTCTGTCTTGGTCAACATTTTAATGCAGCAAAGGGCAATAAAATAATTGTAATCTTTCACTCCATGCAGAAGGGAATGATCAGCTCCCACTTATACAGAGATTTTTTCCAGCTGTTGGAACTTCCCTTTATCACTCCCCTAGGTAGCTCCTATAAGACCTGGTCTATGTATGATCCTTGAAAGCCAAGTTACAGTTAATCTAAAATAAATGTAAAAACGAAAGTAAACTGCGCTTATGTAAATGTAATAAACTTGTTTAAAGCAGCACCGCTGATGTGAGATATGATCACATAAATAATACATATATAGCAAAAGGTGTTGCGCTAAACAAAAATGTAAATGTAAATATCAATGTAAAACGAGTTCATGTGTCTTCCAACTATCATTAGTGTAATGCCTTCACTTTAATCAAAAGTGCTTAAACGCTGGTTCATTCAATTTACCCACCTTATGATAACCATTACCATAATAAAGGATGTACCCTTACCAGAGCATATTGACCACCTATAACGGGGGTCAAATAAGGCTTGTGTATCTTTATATGTTCCACGCTTGCTATTCCACATCAAAGAACAAGAAGAATCATCCAGCAGTCACCTCTGAGCGATACCTCTGAGCAAGATGTCCAATGGCATGTATCAGTGTATCAATATAAAGATAAATGCCAATAGTGTAAGATCCTTACCTAAGACCCCTTTCACACTGGAGGCGTTTTTCAGGCGCTAAAGGGCTAAAAATAGCGCCTGAAAACGCCTCCCCTGCAGCCCCAGTGTGAAAGCCTGAGTGCTTTCACACTGCAGCGGTGCGCTTGCAGGATGTTAGAAAAAGTCCTGCAAGCAGCATCCTTGGAGTGGTTTAGGAGCACTACATTAAAGTGAAGGCATTAGACTGATGATAGTTGGAAGACATATGGACTTGTTGTTTTACAGTAGGGCTGGGAGATTTTCTTTAAAAAAAAATCTTCGATTTTCCTAAAAAAAAAAAAAACTCGATTCACGATTTGAATAAAGTCTTTTTTTTTTTTTTTTTGTGGACACCGCGCTGGTCCCGAGGAGCTGCGGGGAGGAGTTTTTAGGCAAGGCTGCGGCTTCGGCCTATTCCGCGGCGTCCGGTCTCGCGGACTAGGCCGAAGCCGCGGCCTCGCCTAAAAACTCCTCCCCGCAGCTCCTCGGGACCGGCGCGGTGAAAAAAAAAAACGATTTGCTTAAATTTTGAATCTATTTGACCTCTCAACTCGATTCAAGATTTAAATCGATTTTTTCCCCAGCCCTATTTTACAGTGATAGTTATATGTACATTCACATTTATATTTTTGTTTAGCGCAACACCTTTTGCTATATACAGTGTATCTAAACCCAAGAACAAAAATGTAATTTCTCTATTGCCCGTTGAGGGACACAGAATAGTTGATTTATGTTGCCACCTTTTGGGAGGTTTGAACTCTGGCAACAGAAACATTGTAAGCCTGCCTCTTTACAACCCCTTCTTGATCCAGCGAGCCTGAGTTTTTAGCTAGTATCATAAGAAGTGGAATGCCCTTTCTTCAGCTGTCTTTTTTTGCTAGCCTTCTTCTCTTAGTGGAATTTTTTTCCTTGATGTCTTTAATCAACATTCCACTCTACCCCGCTGCTTTAGTTGCCCTCATCATAGCAGCTATCCTGATAACTATTTCCTCTGCACTAGCTTTAAAGGCCATTCCTGGACCCCACCTGACCTAGACTTGCAGAGCTAGCCTTAAATGTGACCTTTGGCCATTGGGCTCTGCATTAATCATACTTTCTAGACCTGCGTACTGACAGGCTTCAGTTTGTATAAGAGCAGTGTGAACAGCAAGCTTTTACAAAGCATTTGCAGAGCTTTCAGCAAGCTTTGTTTGTAAAAGTTGAGCACAGATCCTGATTGGAGTTCTGATTGGCACTTTAAAGTGGATGTAAACCCAATGTCATCCTTTCTAAATTACGGTCATAGGGGTTATCTATAAGGATATACATGCCTCCTGCATGTATCTTTACCTGTCAAATGTCTCCCCTCTGTCTGTTATGAGACCCGAAAAACTGCAGGTTCTGTGGTTCTGTGGGTGGGTCTGTTGTCTGGAGCTCGGTGGGTGGAGTCGTGATGTCAGTAGACTCCCCGCCCACCTCTACACTCCCCTTGTCAATATGCATTTTCTCCTGTGTATTTCTTACACTGAACTTCTGCTATGATCTCTAACATCCAGTGAAAAGACAGGAAAGTAACCACATGACTTCAGCATGCCAAATTATGCTGAGGTGTGGAACAGCCAATCCTTGCAGAGCTGCTGAAGAAGGGAGTGGGGGTGGCAATTAATAAATAATGCATGTCTTAGGCTAGTGCACGAGATATGTAAATCACCTGTCACTCACAGCAAGGGGGAGGATTTGACAAAGTTTTTCTCTGTTTTATCAAGTTTTATCTCACTGAACAATAAAAGAGGATTACTCAGAGCTGGATTAACTCTTTATGGCAAGACTGGGCTCAAATGATAGGAAATCGTATACTCTACATTATGACATCAAAAAAAAAAAATTTCGGGTTTACATCCACTTTAAGCAAACCGCTAGCAAGCTTCAGCACTACTTAAAGCCTATTGAAGCCTGCTAGCAGCTTGTTTAAAGTGAAAATCTTCACTCTCAATAAGATCTGTGCTCAACATTTACAAACTGGAGCTGGAGGGCGTTTTTAAAGCTCAGAGAAAGCTACGCGAAGTTTGCTGAAAGTTTCATAAATGCATGCTTGCAGTTCACACAGTTTTCATACAATCTGAAGCCCATGTGAAACATGCCTTAATTATCTATGAAATTATTACTTTTTTAAATTTTTTTATTAGGGTCCTCATCAGTGGAGTCTACTTTAGATTTCCTAACTGTTTGTACCGTTACTGGAGTAGTCTGCCAGCAGAGGCTCTAAACGTGCTCCACTGGACTCTGTGTCTGACCCTCCTGAGCCTGTAAATCAAACCAGGCCTACACCCCTGTTACTCATTCAGATTCGGAGTCCCAATAGTCGATAGTCTATGTCAAGAGAGGCTGATTTTCTGTCACCCCAGTCTCCTGCAGTTGACTCGGATATACAGGGATTTGTTTCAAACCCTTTTATTGATGCAGGATGTATTATCTTGCATCTAAGTCTACTGTTTAATGTGCTGGGTCCTCGGCCATCATGATTGTCTGGCATGAGATGACTTTACTCCTGCACGCAGGAGTTAATTCATCCTGGGCACACAGGCACTACGCCAAGAATGTACTCTGAGCTGCAGTGTTCATTAAAAAAAAAAACTGTGAACAAACAGGTATCTTTTTTTTTTTTTTTTTTTTTTTTAATTATTGCAGAAGAGACAAAGCATGTCTCCTCTACAATAAAACTCTTGCCTGTTCACAATTCGTGCAAATTTAGTTCTACTTTAAAAAGGGGCAGCTTTCTAGACCCTTGCAGCTGAAATTCTTCTGAAGGGCCAAACTCCTTTTAAGCTTTGACCAGGTGGGGAAATCCTCAACACACCCTGTGGGTTAGGGGATCCTTCCCCATCCCTTCTTCACCTCTAAGGGGTTGTGCGGTGTTGAGGAATTACCCCTTTTCATCCTGACTTTCAGCCTTGCTGACACCTTGGTTCCTGGGAACTTGGAGGTGAGACAATCAGATGATCCTTATGGGCCAAAAAGTCCCTGGCATGACCCTTCTCTTGGAGATAATGGGATGGTTACTGTCTCCCACCCAGGGAGACTGTACTTGTGGGGGGGTCCCCATACCTGGAGCTTGAATCTCATTTCCCAGAGCGATTGGTACCCATTGTTTTTTTATCCCACTGTGAGTTGGTTCCTTGACCCAGATTCGGTTGCACATCACTATGGTGCTGTAAGACTTTTACCTCCAGGAAGTTTTTGGAACGCTCTCTGTGAATGGTCTGGTAACAATGCTGGATGATGCTAGAGTGTTCTAATTTCAACTGCATTGCATTCTGGTTCCTATGAACCTGTAACCTCAATTCTGAAGAAAGTTTTATGCACCAGGGTGCACCTCATCTCCTTCATGGCAGGGGGAAATCATCACTTAAGGAACCTGTATTCCTTTGTATTGGAAGCAGATGGCTCACACTGGAAACCTGTGTAGGTACACCTTGTTGGGGACACTGTACATCTAGAGGCCTGGTACTGATCACCTGGGGTTGATTCCACCTTCTGTGGCTGTTCTGAAGCCTTTTGAGAAAGCTTCCCAGGGTACCTCTCCTTGTTTCTGTCCTTGGTCATGTGTTTGTTTTTAGCTGTCTGGCAAAGGTTCTTGTCCTTCAATCCATGGCTGGGTCAGGGCAGCTCAGTTAACTCTTGGTATAGAGTCTGGATCAGGTAGTCATGTCCTGTAGCATTTCTTTCAGGTCTTAGAGACACCACCAAATGTTTTAGTGGATGGGTCTTACTCATCCTCTGGCCTTCTGGTATTCATATGCACCAGTCTGGAGTGCTGTTTTGTCCCTATTTCTACCTACCTTTGTAGCGGTACTTCTTTTGCATCCTATCTTACTTTATTTAGTCACACTGAGTTTAGGGTTGGTTCCCTTGGGATTTTTAGCAATTCCCGGTGACTTTTGACTATCACTTTGAAACATTATACTGTGAGGCTTCCTACTACCTTAGATATCTCCTTGCAAAATTGGTTGCCTGGCCAGGCAAGCTCATTTCTTTCCTTGTACCTTCCCTCCCTGGACTCCAAGGGGTGGAAGTGTAAGGCATGGACCTTTTCTCTTAGACTGGCTAGTTTCCTCTGGGGACACAGTCAGTGTTTTTTTTTTTTTTTTTTTTTTAATATTCTTTCTTATCAAGTAGTCATGTAGTTTCACCTGTTTTTGTGGTTGTTTGGTTCACACCTGCTTACTTTTGCGGGCTCAGTGTCCGCTTTGGGAGGAGTCCTTCCCCTTGGTGGTGATCTCTTCTGCCCTGCTCTTAGAATCACTTTAATCCTCTGTAGCCTTCCCTTGGTCATTAGCCGATTCCCCTGTCCTGCAGGAGATTTCACCTCATCTGGTTCATATTTGTTTGTTGGTCCTTCTCTGTGACGGACGGTTCCTGGTTTACTCTTGGGTCTATCAGTGGCAGTTGCCAACCCCTTCGTTGTTCTGCCTTTGGACTTCAAAAATGTTTCTGAATTCCTGTGTCTCTCAATGCATGATGAAGAAAATACAATTTTTTGCAGCTTACCAGATGTGGTGGCTGCATTTATTTTATTTCCTGTATTTTCACCTGTTGATCTTGCCAGTAACACAATTTCCATCCTGCAATGACTATGCTCACTCACTGTACTGTATTCATAAATGAATAGTGTTGTCACCCTAGGATGCTCTCCTGATTTGGACTGCAAACCCCTCCTCCTCTCCTTATCTCAATAACCTGTGGTGGTGGTGGTGGGGGGGGGGGTTCTATAGTTCACAAAGAATGCTAGTGATAGCTGATAACATTGCTACAAATATTAGTTCAGTGCACAGAAAATTACAAAGGTGCTGGATTTCTGGAAGGACCAACTGGAAATTTTCTGTATTTGCAAAAATGCACTTGGCCTGAAAAAAAATTGCATGGCTACACTAAGGACAATACTTCAGTATATTAAATGTCTGTTCTTGGGTTATAAAGCAACACATGCAAAGATTTGTTCATATAGGTCCAGCATCACTCAAAGCTAGCCACAAACATGATATAACTTATTAGGCCAATCTGTAGAAAAATCTTAACACCTCGTGTGTGAAATCATGCAAGATCCTAAGTGAATACATTGGATGATTTCCATTTGCACCATGGAAAATCTCTCATGAAAATTTTTTTTCCTACATTTTTCAAAACATATTAAAGTGGAACTTTACCCACAACTACTTGATAAAAAATAATGTTCTTTAGAAAAGAACATTCATTCCCCATTAATAATCATGCCACCAAAATCAGTGTGTGCTGTAAATTGCCTCCAGCATTGCTTCTATTTCTTCTTGCTGGAGGCTGCCATTTTGCTCAAGCCCAGAGCCCCTGAACAGCAGTAAATCATAAAGTGGAAATAAACCCATCCATTTTACGGTTTCAAAAAAGTTACGTTCCTGGAATGCCAGGATTGCTAACTGTCACATTTGTTTGTGTTCTCAACCAAACTGTCAAACCATCAAATAACTGGTGTCATAACTGATCACATGTGCAGCACCATGGCAGTTGCAGATCAAACAGAAGCTGCTTCCTTGGTTGTAAAGGATAGGGGGGTTTAATTCCACTTTAAGGCTGTCAACAGATCGGCCTCTACAAACTCGACAGTGCCTAAAAATGGAGCATGTGCAGAGCAGAGTGAGATTACTGGATTTTAATCACTTCAATACTGGGCCAAGTCTGACACTTCTCTCATATATGTAAAAAGCATTGGGTTTTTTTTTGCTAGAAAATTATTTAGAACCCCCAAAGATTATACATATTTTTTTTTTTTAGCAGAGGCCCTAGAGAATAAAATGGCGGTTGTTGCAATTTTTTATGTCACTTTGTATTTTTGCAGCGATTTTTCAACGCAATTTTTTGGGATAAAATACACTTTAATGAATTAAATAAATAAAAAAAAAACACTGTGTATAACCTGATTTTTGTAAAATCTGAAAGATGATGTTACACCGAGTAAATCGATACCCAACATGTCATGCTTTAAAATTGCACACACTCGTGGAATGGCGTCAAACTGCAGTACCTAGAAATGTCCAGCAATGCTTCAAAAATGCAGAGGAGGTCCAGAGCTAGAAATTTTGCTCTAACTATAATGTTCATGCAATACCTCACGTGTGGTGTGAACACTGTTTACATATGTGGGCGTGACCTATGTGTGCAATTGCCACTGCGCTCAAGCACAGGGGGATGGTGGGGTGCTTTAAATGTTTATTTATTTTATTAATTTTTTTTTTTTACACTGTCCCTTTAAAAAAAATGTTTCTATCACTTTTATTACTATCACGAGAAATGTAAAGAGCCCTTGTGATAACGATACAGTATGACAGGTCCTCTTTATGGAGAGATCTGGGCTCTATAAGACCCCACATCTCTGCTCTACAATGGAAAGCATTAGATTAAAAGAAAAAAAAAATAAAGCTTTGCAAAAAAAAATGGCATTGTTTACATTGGACCAGAACCGGAAGTGATGTCATGGTTTCCGGGCTCACCAATCATCCAGGTAAGCCCAAGAACCACCGGAAATTGTCTCTTCTAAAAGTGATCCAGCGGCCAATTAGCTGCTCGGATCACTTTTATCGGTTAGAGAATCGCCGGCTGAGAAAAACAATAGCGGGATTATGGTATGTTGCTCCCGCCATAACCCTGGTATTCTACTTCAAACTGAGGATGTCTTTTTCCTGTGGCCCGGTATTGAAGTGGTTAAACAGTATAGACACTTATTTTTAATGTTTCATATAACTAAACCTGCAAAGGGGCCAGCCTGAAGTGATCCATCAGGACTTAATTTTCAGACTAAAGTTCCACTTTAACAATGAAAGGACATTTAAATACAGTGATAACTATTTAGTCTTCTCTGTCCATATATACGGCTTTCTCTTGCTATCTAACATCTATTATATTCATGCTTTGTGTTGCAGATTCTTGTAGCTCCAAACTATTAAAGTGTGAATACTGTGGCAAGCTTGCTCCATCAGATCAGTTCCGGGGCTCAAAGCGATTCTGTTCAATGGCCTGTGCCAAGAGGTAAATTTTAATATTGAATATATTTGGCTGCTTTGTACATGTAATGCTGCAAATGTAAGGTTTGGGACATGTAGACGACTTTTCTATATCTCCAAATGTTTTGGTGGGGTCTTAAAGGCATAGTTACATAGTTACATAGTTACATAGTAGGTGAGGTTGAAAAAAGACACACGTCCATCAAGTCCAACCTATGTGTGTGATTATGTGTCAGTATTACCTTACATATCCCTGTATGTTGCGGTCATTCAGGTGATTATCTAATAGTTTCTTGAAGCTATCAATGCTCCCCGGTGAGACCACCGCCTGTGGAAGGGAATTCCACATCCTTACTGCTCTTACAGTAAAGAACCCTCTACGTAGTTTAAGGTTAAACCTCTTTTCTTCTAATTGTAATGAGTGGCCCCGAGTCTTATTAAACTCTCTTCTGCGAAAAAGTTTTATCCCTATTGTGGGGTCACCAGTACAGTATTTGTAAATTGAAATCATATCCCCTCTCAAGCGTCTCTTCTCCAGAGAGAATACGTTCAACGCTCGCAACCTTTCCTCATAACTAAGATCCTCCAGACCCCTTATTAGCTTTGTTGCCCTTCTTTGTACTCGCTCCATTTCCAGTACATCCTTCCTGAGGACTGGTGCCCAGAACTGGACAGCATACTCCAGGTGCGGCCAGACCAGAGTCTTGTAGAGCGGGAGAATTATCGTTTTATCTCTGGAGTTGATCCCCCTTTTAATACATGCCAATATTCTGTTTGCCTTATTAGCAGCAGCTTGGCATTGCATGCCATTGCTGAGCCTATCATCTACTAGGACCCCCAGGTCCTTTTCCATCCTAGATTCCCCCAGAGGTTCTCCCCCCAGTGTATAGATTGCATTCATATTTTTGCCACCCAAATGCATTATTTTACATTTTTCTACATTGAACCTCATTTGCCATGTAGTCGCCCACCCCATTAATTTGTTCAGGTCTTTTTGCAAGGTTTCCACATCCTGCGGGGAAGTTATTGCCCTGCTTAGCTTAGTATCGTCTGCAAATACAGAGATTGACCTGTTTATCCCATCCTCCAGATCGTTTATAAACAAATTAAATAGGATTGGTCCCAGCACAGAACCCTGGGGAACCCCACTACCCACCCCTGACCATTCTGAGTACTCCCCATTTATCACCACCCTCTGAACACACCCTTGTAGCCAGTTTTCAATCCAGGTACTCACCCTATGGTCCATGCCAACGGACCCTATTTTGTACAGTAAACGTTTATGGGGAACTGTGTCAAATGCTTTTGCAAAATCCAGATACACCACATCTACGGGCCTTCCTTTATCTAGATGGCAACTCACCTCCTCATAGAAGGTTAATAGATTGGTTTGGCAAGAACGATTCTTCATGAATCCATGCTGATTACTGCTAATGATATCGTTCTTATTACTAAAATCTTGTATATAGTCCCTTATCATCCCCTCCAAGATTTTACATACTATTGATGTTAGGCTAACTGGTCTGTAATCCCCAGGGATGTTTTTTGGGCCCTTTTTAAATATTGGTGCTACATTGGCTTTTCTCCAATCAGCTGGTACCATTCCAGTCAATAGACTGCCTGTAAAAATTAGGAACAACGGTCTGGCAATCACCTGACTGAGTTCCCTAAGTACCCTCGGATGCAAGCCATCTGGTCCCGGTGATTTATTAATGTTAAGTTTCTCAAGTCTAATTTTAATTCCGTCCTCTGTTAACCATGGAGGTGCTTCCTGTGTTGTGTCATGAGGATAAACACTGCAGTTTTGGTTACTGAAGCCCCCCGATTCACTCGTGAAGACTGAGGAGAAGAATAAATTCAATACCTTTGCCATCTCCCCATCCTTTGTAACCAGATGTCCTTCCTCATTCTTTATGGGGCCAATATGGTCTGTCCTCCCTTTTTTACTGTTTACATACTTAAAGAATTTCTTGGGATTTTTTTTGCTCTCCTCCGCTATGTGTCTTTCATGTTCTATCTTAGCCGTCCTAATATAGTTCACCTTTACAAGAAAATAAAACTGCCTGTGCAGATAATGCAGCTCTTTCTCTGATTTAAACCCCCTCAGATGCACTTTCTCTCCCCTAATGCAGCATTGGAGATTAATGAACAGTACAGCTGGGCGTGTCTTGGCAGCGTCCTAGCAACAAGGCAGGATGGGGAGAGATGCAAGCTTTGGGAGGTACATAAACTGCCTACACCTATAGCAGGGACATTATTTGTTTAAAGTGTTACTAAACCCAGGACCCTGCATTCACTATATCTGGTCTCCCACAGTACACAGAACATGGAAATGCAATTATTTTAGTAAATATAAACTGCTAAATACCCTTTCTCATCGGCAGTATATAGCAGTCTTGTGCCTTCTATCAGTGTCTGGTTAAAGCTTGTAAGAGGAGTTTTCACTCTACGCTAACTGCCCTTTAAGGCTGCAGGACCCCTGACCCTCTGTCTGGACAGTGCTGATTGGCCCTGTGCTGATCACATGCACTCTCCCAAGATAAAAAATGACTCTCTAGCAATACACACCAAAATGAGCATGTGCAGCCTCTGCTTTATCAGGAGATAGATTGGTAACAGTGGAAAAGGGGGAGGAACAGAGAAGACAGGATCAAACAGTCTTTTTACACAGTGAGTATAACAAGCATGCTTTACTACATATACGAACTGATTTTACGGTTGTGGGTTTAGTAACACTTTGGTCAAAGCTAACCGTTTTGTTTCTATCTACAGGCAGTTTTCTAGTAAAGATAAACTAACCCTTTAATCTCTGGAACACTCTGTTGGTTAATGGAGTTATTCTTGTGTGCCAAGTGAACATGAATGTCCCAATGAACCGCTTTTGTTTATATTGCCTGTACATGCTAAAGTGTTTGTACAGCGTCAATAGGTGGGGCAGTCACGGTACAGCCCAACATGGAATGGAATGTCAGAGTAATCTTTGTACTTGTATTTGTTTTCATGTGTTCCAAAGTGAAGCCTTCCCCATATTAACCAATTGACCTCCAGAAGGTTTTCCCCCCCTTCATGACCAGGGCATTTTTTCAGCACTGCGCTACTTTAACTGGCAATTGCGCGGTCATGCAACACTTTACCTAACACTGTATATAAACAGCAGCAATGTATGTGGCTGTGGCATGTCAAGACGTCATTCCAGTTCCTTTCCTTCTAGATACAATGTAAGTTGCAGTCACCAGTTGCGTCTTAAAAGGAAGGCATTGAAGGATCTTCAGGAAATGGGAGGAGTGAGAGTGCGCAGACGCGGCCCACGAAGAAACAGTTCTGAGATTGCACGTGCCAAGATCCAGGGGAAGCGAATGCGGGTAACAGAGGTGCATTCTTCCCTAATGACTCAAAAGCAATAGGCAGACATGTTTTAAGTTAAATGTTACAATAGCTGTGGGAAGGGAGAGGAAGGTGGGGGGGGGGGGGGGGATCGGGTCTGAGCCCAGAGGTGGAAATAATTTTTTTTTCTGACTGAGAATTCTAGAACACAAAAAGTATATAGGGAAATCGTTAGAGCCTTCTTAGAAAATATTCTTCATTATTGTATATTTTGCTGAACAACCAAATACAGATTTATTAGAGATCGTGTTCTACGTGACAACAGTGCTTTTTCCATTTTTTTCCACACTGTTGGTTGGCATCTGCGTTACCCTTGTACTATTGATAGACTAGTTTGGAATTATGGCCACTGTTCCTGCATGCTTTTGTTCTGTCACAGTAGTGGTCATCTTCCTCCCCAAGGACGTCCACGGATGTCCTGAAGTTGAAGTGGTCATAATGGGATGATGCCTGCAAGCTGCAAGCATCGTCCCGATATCAAAATTTTCAGCCGGTGATTCCCTCTTAAAGCGGAGTTCCACCCAAAAATGTATCCCTTGCTTTAAGGAGTCCTGACCCCCGACATGCCACATTTGGCATGTCATTTTTTTTGGGGGGGGGGGGGGGTGAACCTAGCTTTGACAGGTACCCAGCTCAGCTCCCACTTACGCTCTCGCCACCTCCTCTCCCCCTCCCTCCCTGCAATCTTCTGGGACACATCACAGGTCCCAGAAGATTGCTTGGTCATTCAGAACAGCGCAGCACGACTCGCACCCGGCTGTGAAGCCACAAGCTGTCACACCTGGGTGCCCACACTAGAGGAGAGGCGGGGGAGAGAAGCAATGCTTCGGGCGGCCACATCGCTGGACCGTGGGACAGGTGAGTGTGTGTTTATTAAAAGTCAGCAGCTATACTTTTTGTAGCTGCCTTATTTTAATAAACTGAAAAATGACTGGAACTCCGCTTTAAGCAGAAATAATTTGAGTGGCTGGCACTCGATCACTTCTGTGGGGATCCTCCCCTCTACTGCCGCCGCCTTTCCTAGGCTCTCCTGTCTGAACACGAAGCCTGGGAGTGTTGCGACCAGCGGCGATGTTCCTCCCTCTCTGTGACCTCGGAAACCAGAAGCGACAAAGATTTCCTCACTTCCGGTTTTGGCACTTTGTTTACTCGGCCATTTGTGGCCAGGAAAGCAGCCGGCCTGGCAGATCTCTTAAAGCAGAGTTCCACCCAAAAATGGAACTTCCGCTTTAAGGGAGGTGACCCCCTGACATGCCACATTTGGCCTGTCATTTTTTTTTGGGGGGGGGGGGGGGGGGGAGCGGATACCCTCTTTTTAGAGGGTCCCAGCTCCCAGTTCCTTCCGGCGCACCGCGGCACCAGAAAGGAGATCACCTCTCCCCCCTCCCTCTCGGCAATAATCTGGGACACGTCACAGGTCCCAGATGATTGCCCAGCCAGTCACGGCGTGCGCATGCACAGTGGGTGCTCGGCTGTGAAGCCACAGCCGGGCGCCCACAGTTACAATGCCGCACCGCAGAGAGGAGGGGGAGACGAGCGGTGCTTCGTTCCCCCGCATCGCTGGACCCTGGGACAGGTAAGTGTCCGATTATTAAAAGTCAGCAGCTGCAGTATTTGTAGCTGCTGACTTTTACTTTTTTTAAATTTTTTTTTTAAGCAGAACTCCGCTTTAAGCTGCATTGGAGGCGAGAGGAGAGATTTGGGGTCTAATAGACCCCAGATCTCTCCGTAAAGAGGACCTGTCATGGCCCATGCTGTCACAAGGGATGTTGTTTATCCTTTGTGACAACAATAAAGTTAATACAAAAAACTAAATTAAAGAGACAGTGTAAAAAAAAAAAAAATTTAGATAAAATAAATAATGAAAAAAAAAAAAATTGCCCCAGTGCTTGCACGCAAATGCATACGTAAGTCCTGCACACATATGTAAGCGGTGATTGCACCACACTTGGGAGGTATTGTCACAAATGTCAGAGTGAGAACAGTAATTCTAGCAGCACGAGACCTCCTGTGTAACTCTAAATTGGTAACCTATAAAGGCGTTTAAAGCGTTGCCTATGTAGAATGTTAAGTACCGTAGTTTGTCGCCATTCCACGGGCATACGCAATTTAAAGCATGACATGTTAGGTATCAATATACTTGGCATAACATCATCTTTTATAGTTTACCAAAAAAATTGTGTTTGTGTGCAATAAAATTCATTAAAGTGCATTTTTTCCAAAAACTGCTGCGCAAATACCATGTGACATAAAAATTTGCAACACACATTTATTCTATAGGGCCTCTGCTAAAAAAATATATGTATAATGTTTGGGGGTTCTAAGCTATTTTCTTGCAAAAAATTTATATTTTTACATGTATGTAAGGGAAGTGGTTAATAGAGGGCCTCAAGTGCGGCCCCAAAACATCCAGAGGACTGCATGGTCAAGATGCATTGCATCGAGTCAGAAATTTAACACCAAACCCCCCCCCCCCCCATTGTCAGTGCAGTAAAATTAATCCTCCGGGTTTGATCACACATTCCAATGCACTTCTACTCTCCTCAGTCTACACAAGGAGGCTGGACTGGGCATTTCAGCACCCGGCATCCTGCTGCTGCTTCTCTGCAAATTAGTGCCCCACAAGTAGTGTCTCAACACACAGCGAGCCACGTGTTGGGCACCATTGTTCTATTGTGTCATTACCAATGGCAGAGCTGGAGCAAAAAGGCATTGATTGATAGGCATTAAGAGCTATGTAATGACTGATTTTGAGGGACAAGCCAAAACATTTTGAGTATCGGCGCCTTTGCCTGATGCTAGTCCTGCGGCTATAACTGAGAGGTAGTGAGCCAGCACTAAATTCAAGGATCCTGATTTGTGTAATTGGCAAGTATTTGTAAGATTGTTTTGCAAAATAGCTCCAGTTTAACTTTTTTTTTGCCAGGGTTGTTTTTGGAGTTTTTTTTTTGCTCACATGTTAAAATACATATTTTTTAGTCCAGAAGATTAGTTAAAACACTCACATTATATATTTTCTGAAAGAAAAGACCCTGAAGAACAAAACTGGTAGTTTCATTTTTTATGTCACATGATAATATAAAAATTACTAAAGTTAATTTTAGGATATGTAAATGTAATATATTAATAAAATATAAAAGTCAAGATTGGGCCGAGCAGTTGAGTAGATACCCAACATGTCGAGGAGAGGGTCGGGGGGTGTTAAAAGAGAATTAAATGTCAACAACCCCCCCCCCCCCCCACACACACACACACACACACACACACACACACACACACACACACACACACACCCACACCCACACACACCACACACATAACTTTATTGCTGTCACATAGTGGATTAGTAGCCCCTATTTGACAGCATGTAGCTTGGGCACCTTCTTTTTAATGAGACATTTTAGGCCTCTATATTTCAGTGCAAATGTGGAAGTGAGCGGGCGGCTTTACAGCTGCCAAAATCACTTCCAGGAGAAAGCTGACAGTCGATCTGTGAAGTACACACAAATTGTGTGTGAAAGCCACCATTGCCACAGGCTTAGCCTTACGCTGGTGGCAGAGAAGGGGGTTATTTTCAGTTTAGCATGTAACCTGTATTAAATTCAGGATTCATTAGGTTTCTACAATTTTCTGACTATGCCTTCGTTACAGGAGGATTCGAGCCGCGGTTCTGACAATTCCAGCTACGATGAAGCTTTCTCTCCCACCTCCCCAGCCCCTCCCTCCTGTAGGACACCCCATGCAGAGAGAGATGGAAGTACTCCAACCAGTGGACCCTCCAGCTCAGAACTTCTGGGGATCAATCCAGTGTTTCTGTCTAGCAATCCCAGTCGTTGGAGTGTGGAGGAGGTGTATGAGTTCATTTCCTCCTTACAAGGTATGACATGTCATTATCTGGTATTTATAGACAGCCATCACAAATATTGCAGAATAAAGGTGGGTGGGGGAGGTGTGCTGACCAACTAAGGCTCCATGCACACTAGTGTTTTTTTAAGTTCCTAGAAGCTGTTATTAGCATTTGTTTTGCTCCTAGAAGCTAAATAGTGTTCTCTTATGTGTCCATGTACACTACTTTAGGCGATTAGCATTTTTTTAGCCTCAGCGTCTAGGAGCAGAAAAAAAAATGCTTTTGTAGAGGTTTTTTTGGAGCGTTTTTCCAGCAGAAAGAAATGCTGAATGCTCCTAAATTCCCCTAAATGCTACTAAAATGCTCCTAACAGTTTTTTTTTCTTCATGTACTGCAAAAATGCTTATGCTCCTAAAAGCTTTTAAAAGCTACATTTTTCATCCAGGGTTTTTTCCACCTTTTTTGAGTGCAAAAAAAACACTAGTGTGCATGGAGCCTAAAGGGTAAAAACTATATTTTTAACTTTTTGGGTTGGCTGTTAAGGGTTTCTTAATTATTTGACTATTGCCTTTACTGCAGTGACCTATTTGAAAGTTCTTGTAATGAGAGTAGTGTATTTTTATTTCTTTTGTATCTTTGATGATATACTCTCTCAGAGTAGCTCTTCTAAGGCCCCTTTCACACAAGTGGACCGAATAGGTACGCCTGTCCGTTTTTCAGGCGGACCCGATCGGACCAACCATTGCTGTCTATGGAGCAGCGGATGTCAGCAGACACCCAACATCCAATCGGATCCTGTCCACTGAAAACAGATGGATGGGGATTTGTTCCTCATCTGTCCAGCAGATCGGATTGGATGACAGTCGGATGGAAGAAGACAGGTGGTCCCTTTCCATCCAACTGCCCTATAGATAACAGCGGGCTGTGTCTGTGTCCTCTGTTCATCAGCAGAGCAGACATGGAACTGTCAGCCGCCTGCTCAGCGGGGATCAGCAGACAGATCCACTGCTTAGCAAGCAGATCTGCTGCTGGAGTCCGCCCCGTCTGCAAGGGGCCTAAAATGAATAACCTGCAGCAAATGATCAGAAGCCTGCTTTCATTAGTCTGTCCACTTTAGGTTTTGAAAGCCAAGTTCTGATTGGAAAAAAAAGTCTTTATGATTTGGAAATGCATCCCTGTCATTGTAAAATGAAATCTGAGAAAACCTGTTTTGCCCTTTTTTGTCCCCTAGGATGCCAGGATCTAGCTGAAGACTTTCGGTCCCAAGAGATCGATGGGCAGGCTTTGTTACTGCTTAAGGAAGAACACCTTATGAGTGCCCTGAATATTAAACTGGGACCTGCTTTAAAAATCTGCGCCAAAATCAACCTGTTAAAGGAGACTTAACTGACCGTGTTTTCCCTACAAAGCACAAGGGGGGGGGTGTGAAGGTGACAATGGACAACTCCCTGGACCGTTCTCCCCCTGATATTTCTCCGGAAAACTGTGTAGGGAAGCGATACAGCAAAACTGACAAGAGAGAGGAACAGCAGCCTTCTCCACTACCAGCCACCCATCTAATAAACTCCCCTACGCTCCAAGCTCTTCTTTTACCATTTAATCATTATTACTATAAATATATATCTATATCTTCTGTATGTTTGTATCTGGTCATTCAGGAACCATGCCTGCCATTGGGAAAACTACAGGCATGTGAAGACTATAACTACGGGCCAAGCCTTGTGCAGTTTAATGCTTTGTATGTATTAGACAATACTTGCCTAAGCAAGTAGGAGTATCACAAGTAGATGCAGGGGGTGCAACCAAGAGCAATTTTGTGTACATGTAGCAAATCTGTAGACAATATACAGATGAAAGCATACTTGTAAATATACTGGTCTGTGCAGGTACAGGGGCCTCTTTTACTTGCGTATCATATGCACACATTTCTACATACGACTGAATGTATATATAGTGAGATCCCCTGGTCACGCTTGCTGTAGAGACTGGTACTTAAGACATGTCCACACTGTATTTCCTTGTGCCTCTTTTTAGTGTACGCTGGTCTGTTGCACATATATGCAATGGTTCGGTATGTTGGACATGCTCGTCTTACATGTACATCACTGCAGCATGCGATACTGCCTGTTCAAACTCCTAGTGGCAGGGCTATTGCTGCACCCTGTTCAGTTACAATGTTTTCCCCCTGAGCCCCTGTGTGCACCAGCATTTGGGATCTGAGCCTTAATGATTCTCATCTCACAATGGAAACATCCCTGCTTGTGCTGTACTGCAAACAGACCCGCTGACACAGCACCCTCCTCTTGTGCTCTTTAACGTATAAATGTGCCTGCTGAGTGGAGGCAGCCATTTTTCTTGCTAGCGGTGTTTTCCGTAGATTCCAGCAGGTTGGATCACAGACACTCCAGCAGTGAGATCTCTCATTCGGTACCCTCGGTTCTTTGCTGTTCTTGGAGCTTTCATTTATTTTACAGCAGGAGTGAGGCCCATGGGGGTCTGATTTGATAACTGCAAGGAAGAGATCTAATCACTGGACTCGCTAAAAAATAGCGACTTGGTGATTCAGCCCACTGTCACCCACCCATGATTAAAATATCAGTTTTGGATGAACACACCTTACATAAGCAAAATCAGCGAGTGAGTCAGAATATCTAAAAAGGGACCCAGAATTGTTTTTGTGGCCCTCGGATTAATGAATATGATGTATATTCTCCACAAACTGTACAGTTTTGTTTTTAGAGCAGTGGCCTAATAACGTCGAAATATGACATGTTGGCATATGGGCTCCTGTCCCACACAAGGTCACATGAGCATTGCCTAGATGTGCCCCAGCCTTGATGAGACTGCATACTGCCAGTTTACTAATTCCTTCTAAATTGGAAGACTAAAAAATAATTCAGCCCAAAAAAAGTCTGAATATTGGTACTAATCGCAGGCCAGCCATGTGTCCTCTGTATGGGTGGCCCCTACACTTCTAAGACTCCAGCATACTAATAAGCACAGTACAGTGTGTAGCTGGATATCAGCCCAATACAAAATTCACAGTCTGGTCTGTATATTATGTTTTTTATAGCTTCTTTTATTCTTGTTTGAATACCCCATTGTTTTGTGACCATTCTTGCAGTACTGGCTTCCTTTTCCCGTTTTTTGTATTTTCTTCCTCTTGTTTTATAAATATATATATATATATATATATATATATATATATATATAATCATATTTTTTTTCCTGTAGGTTTTTATGTAAGAGCTCATTCTGCAGCCTATCACTGATTTTAGGATGCCGTAACTGTTGGTCAGCTGATATAGCAGCGGTGGGAGGGAAGTGGAATGTGTCCCTTTTTTGTTTTGTTACATTTTGTCAGCACTTGAAGACAATGGAATAAAAGAATCATTGCTTTGGATCTTGGTGATTGTCATGTGGATAATTATCCTCTGCATGTCCTAAATACCCCCCTTGTTCCCAACACTTCATTTTGTATTTCACCATATTGTTATTTGCTGCTGGGGTGTGTTTTATGTATACAGAACATTTTCTGCACAAACTATGTTGTAGGTCACGTGTAGGCAACCCCCCCCCCGGCAAGGGTACCGCAAGCGGCACGCAAAGCCTCTTTTGCTGACACTCAACTCC